>NW_005359064.1:249619-271669 GCF_000412655.1 Myotis brandtii | reverse complement strand
GGTGCCCCAACTCCCCAATCGGCCCTACCATGAGCGTGACTGAGGGTGGCATCGCAACCTCCCGATCCGCCCTGCTCTGTGCATGACAGGGGGCGGCGCCCCAACTCCCCAATCGGCCCTGCTCTGAGCCCGACCAGGGGCTGCACCTAGGGATTGGGCCTGCCCTCTGCCACCCGGGAGCAGGCCTAAGCCAGCAGGGCGTTATCTCCTGAGGGGTCCCAGACTGCGAGAGGGCACAGGCCGGGCTGAGGGACCCCCTCTTCCCCCCCGAGTGCACAAATTTTTGTGCACCGGGCCTCTAGTATATATATATTTAAGAAGAATGCAGCTCTGGAATGTTCAGACCTCCTGTTTTAGTTTCCAGGCACTGACATTTCTTAAAGATACAACATTGGAGAGTGCAGCTGTTCTTTGCCTTGTTTTTCTCAGCTGTAAAATGAGAACAACAGTTATAACTGAACTTACAGGTACTATTATGGAGTGAATTGTGTCCCCTTAAAATTCATATGTTGCCGTCTTACCTGCCAATACTTCAGAATGTGACTCTATTTGGAAATAGAGCCTTTATTAGAGTAATTGAGTTAAAATGAGGTCCCATGGGTGAGCCCTATTTAAATCTGACTAGTGTCTTCATAAGAAGAAATTAGGATACAGGCACACATAGAGGGAAGACCATGTGAAGACACAGGAAGAAGAGGGGCATCTGCAAGCCAATGAAAGAGGTTTCAGAAGAAAATAGCTCTGCTGATGCCTTGATCTTGGACTTCTAGCCTCTAGAATTGTGTGAAATAAATGCCTGTTGTTTAAGCCATCCAGGCTGTGGTATTTTGTTGTGGAGGACCTGGCGAGCTAATACAGGTGCTTGTGAGGATTCCAGGGGGCAATGCAGAATGAAAGGCCTAGAAAAGTGCCTTAACAGTAGCACATGATAAATGTTAGCTATCATTATTCTGTAGGCAAATATGTCGCTAATTCTAAATAACTTTCTTAAGAATTAAGATTTACATCACAACCTGTTTATAATGTATTTTTACATATTAGGATTACCTTGAAGGTTGTCTTTTTTACAATAAACATTCATTTGTTCATCTGTTCATAAAATAAACATGTATTCACGGCTGACTTTGGTTCAGGAACTATATTTGGTGTAGGGAGAGCAAGATGAATAGGCCACAGCTCCTAACCCTTCCTTGAGGAGCTTATGGCATCTGGAAATGGTCCAACACGGTGCCTGGCGTCATTAGAGTGACAGAGTGGTGGCTGGAGGCCGGGAAGGTTGAACATAGCAATAAAGGAGAACAATTGCCTGTCTGCAGGGCAGGCGGAAGAAGGGCTCTCTGGACCAGTTGAAAACCAGCCTAGCTCTTACAATGATGTGAGTTTTCCAGGGGAGTTCTGCAGTCACCTGGTGCTGACCTGCAACATCCAGGGAAAGATGGCTCTGTCTGAGCAAAAATTTCCATTCTGCGCTGCAGGTTAAAAGGTTGCAAACAAAGGCCAGCTCTGCTGGTGCAATTGGAGTCAGGGCACAAGGGCTGGGCAGGTGCATAATCTAATGGGGGGGGAAATGCTGATGTCTGTCCATTTATCTGCCACACTTTCTGGCAGAGAAAGACTGGAATAACGTATGTGTTCCTTAGCAAGGCTGCTTACATAGCCAGATCAGATTTATTGGAAACTATAATGTCACTAATGACTTTCACAAATTTTTTTATCTTAAGCCACTTTATTCAGGTATAATTGATATACAATCAAATGTATATATTTAAATTGTAATATTTGATGTTTTGATATATGGATACACCTGTGAAAAATTTGCCATGATCAAGATAGTAAACATATCCATCACCTCCCAACGTCTCCTCCTGCCCCTCAGTGATCCTGCCTGCTTGTTCTTCCTCTCTCCCTACCTGCAGGCAACTACTGACTTGCTTTTTATTTACTATAAATTAGCTGGTATTTCCTATAATTTTATATGAATAAAGTCATACAGTTTCTATCCTTTGCATATGTGTTTATACAGCATAATTATTTTAATATTTGCCTGTGTTGTTGGTATATATCAATAATTCTGTCCTCTTTTGTTGCTAAGTAGCATTCCATTGTATGCATATGCTGCAGTTTTGTTTATCCATGCACCTGCTGAGGGACATGTGGGTTGTTTCCTGGTCTGGGCTTTTTCAAATAAAGCTACTGTGAATATTTGTGTACAAGTCTTTGTGTGGATATATCTTTTCTTTTTCTCAGGTAAATATAGGGTGTCCCCCCAAAATGTATACACACACTTTGAATAATTATAAAGGCAGTGTTTATTGAAATACATTTCATTTTCCAAGTTGAGCTACAAGCAGTTAAAGTGTGTACACAGTTTTGGGGGCACCCTGTATATGAAGAATGGTTGGATCTATGTGCTAGGCGTATGTGTACTTTGTTAAGAAACTGAAAACAACTGTTTTCCAAAATGGTTGTATTGTTTTATATTTCCACCAGCAGTGAATGAGATTTCTAGTTCCTCCATAACCTCCTCAATATATCCAATTTTTGCTTAGGTTTCCACTCTCTAAACAGCAATATTTAAAAAGCAATCTTTAGTTTTAATGAAGTCTAATTAATCAATTTGTTTTTTATGGTCCATGCTTTACATCTAGAAAATCTTTGTCTCACCAGACGTACAGCTTTTCTCCTATCTTCCCTTCTAGAAACTATAGTTTTAGATTTTACATTTAAGCATATGATCTATTTTGAATCAATATCAATTAGGTCAAGTTGGTTCATAAATATGTTCAAGTCTTCTATTTCCTTACTGGTTTTCTGTGTAATTTTTCTATCATTTATTGAGAGAGGGAAACTGAAATATGTGACTATAATGGTTTGTTTGTTTTTCCTGTACTTCTACCAGTTGTTGTTTTATATATTTTGAAACTCTATTATTAGGTGCATATTGAAGATTGCTATGTCTTATTGATAAATTGACCTCTTTATCATTATGAAATGAACTTCTTTATCCTGGTAATATTCTGTGCTCTGAAATCTAGTTTGTCTGAAATTAATATAGCTACCACAACTTTCTTTTGACTAATGTTAACATGAAATATATTTTTCTTCATTTATTTTTAATCTATCTGTGCCTTTACATTTAAATTGTATTCTTTGTAGGCAGCATACAGCTGTGTTGCTTTTTTATACAATCTGACAATCTTAGCCTTTTAATTGAAATGTTTAGAGCAGTAATGCTTACTATGAATATGGATATGTTCTGGTTTATATCTACCATCTTATTGTTTATTCTCTACTTGTTTTATATTCTTCTTGTTCTGCCCCCTTTTTGAACTGAGTATTTTTTATTATTGCATTTTATCTCCATTGTTGGCTTATTAGCTCCAACTACTTATTTTGTTATTTAACTGGTTCCTTAGAGTTGATAGCAAACATTGTAACTTATCCTAGTTGACCTTCAAAAGATATCGCACCACTTCACATTTTGTCTTGCATGATGTGGGCTACTAAAACAGAATACCATAGGCTGGGTGGCTGAAACAACACATATTTATGTCTCACAGTTCTGGAAGCTGTGAAGTCCAAGATCAAGGTGCTGGTAGATTTAGTGACTGGTGAAGAACCACTTCCTGATTTTTATGTATCCTTACTGTTGTGTTCCCACATGGTGGATAGTGGAGACCGAGAACAAGGTGTCCTGTCTCTTCTTATAAGACCACAAATCCTCACATCTGCCAGAGTGGCTCTCTTCAGTAAATCAACAGGCAGCAAGTGTTGGCAAGGACGTGGAGAAAAGGGAACCCTTATGCACTGTTGGTGCGAATGCAGATTGGTGCAGCCACTATGGCAAGCAGTAAGGAGTTACCTCAAAAAATTAAAAATTGAACTTCCTTATGACCCAGTGATTCCACTTCAGGGAATTTATTGGAAGAAACTCAAAACCCTAATTTGAAAGAAAATATGCATCCCTATGTTCATTGCAGTATTATTTGATATATCCAAGATTTAGAAGCAGCTTGTGTCTATCAATAGATGTATGGATTAAAAAAAGCTGTGGTACATTTACACAATGGAATACTACCCTTTGCAACAGCATAGATGAACCTGGAGAGCATTATGCTAAGTGAACTAAGCCAATTAGAGAAAGATAAGTACCATATGATTTCACTTGTAAGTGGAATCTAATGAACCAAATGAACTAACAAGCAAAATAGACTCAGAGAGAGCAGCCAGCCAGCTCTCTGGGTATGGGGGAGGGCGGAGGGGGTGGGTGGAAAGATTGATGTGAGAGTGAAACGGTGATTGGCTGCCTTCTGCATGCCCCACACTGGGGATCAAGCCCCCAACCTGGGCATGTGCCCTGACTGGAAATTAAAGCGGCAACCTTTAGGTACACAGTACAACGCCAACCAACTGAGCCACACAGTCCATGGCAATCTGGGTCAGTTTTAATTCTTTACTTATACTCAATAGTCATATATCTCTGCTATTTTGCATGCTTGGTGATTTTTTATTGGATGCCAGAAATTTTGAATTTTATGTTTTGAGGTATTGGATAGTTTTGTAGTCTATCAGTATTTTGTTCTGGAACAAAATTAAGTTACTTGAAATGTTTTGGTCCTTTCAGGTCTTTCATTTAAGATTTGTTATGTGGGACAAGAATTCACTAGTGAGGCAAGACCCTTCTGAATGCTTTACTCAGTGTTCTGTGAATTAAGTTTTTCAGTCTGACTATTGGGAACAGGCACTGTTTCCAGCTCTGAGTGCGGGTTGAGTACTACTCCTTATCCTTTAAGATAAGAAAGTATGATTCTCTGTCCATCTTTGGGTTGTTTTCCTCACCTACATGTGCTCATTACTACACAGCAGACCACGCAAGGGTGGCCTTCTGCAGATTTCTGGAGTTCTCTCTCCTCTCTAACATTTTGATCTGCAAATGCTAGCCACCTTCTTCTCCCTAGATTCTCAACTTAGTGAGTCTGCTCCCCCTGGTCTCCCCTTCCTGTGCTGTGCCCTGGAAACTCTCACGGCAATAAAATCAGAAAGTCACCATCTGCTTCCCACCTCTCAGCAATTACTCTCCTTCATTACTGATGTCCAGTGTCTTGAAACCCAGGTGTCATATATTTTAATCACATAAAGTAAAAGGTCTTATGACCTATCCCTAGAACTTAAACTTTATCATTTCCACAATATCCTGATGGTTAGAGAAAGTATCCCTCTCCAATATATGTGTGTTGGGGAGTGGGGTAAGGAGAGACCACACAGAGCATAAATATCTGAAGTGAAGGATCACTGAAGGCTGGTTACCACCCACAGGCAGTGAATACACCAACCTGGAGAGTGGGGAAATTAGAACGGCTGAGCAGGGTGGAGCTAGTTGATAGAACATTGGAAAAAGTTGATAACCATCAGAAAGAATCTGGACAGAAATAATTCCGTTCTACCCTGTGTTCTATAAAAACCTCTGCCTCAATTGAGCTTTCATCACACTATTTCACTATTATTTAAGTATTAGTCTCCTACTAAATTGAAAATTCCCAGAAGTCAGAGACTATCTCTTATTCACATTGGATCCCCAAGCTCCTACTATTATGCCTAGATTATAGTAGCAGTTCAAGCAGCATTTCTTAAATAGAATAAAGATGAATGGACTGGAACAATAAGTTTACCAATATCTATTACATGGCTCTAAACTTTGTGATATGCTATGCTGGAAAGTAGCATAATGAAAATGGTTCTTTAGGGAAGCTGTTAGGAACCAACAGGTTGGGAACAGAGGCCAAAAAGGTTCATTCCAAAGCTGATGTGGCAATTTAGGCATAAAGCAGTAAGACTTGGAATAGATAAAAGTAAGAAGTAGCAATAAAGTAGAAGGCTTGCATCCCAGATCCATATGAAAAAGAAAATAGATAAAACTTACTGACAATTGAGTTTGAAGTGAAGAAAGGGCCAAGATGACTCCAGGGTTTCAAGCCAAGGAAACATGAAAACTGTGATGTCACTAACAAATTAAGACAGTGCTAAGAACGGATGCAGTGCTCCCCTTCTAAACTTGTTCTTCTTCCTTTATTTCCTATCTGACTTACCTAAGAGAGAAATCTTGGAATTGTTATTGATTCCCCCCCCCACCCTTCCTTACCTATGAATCCAGTTGCAACTTGAGTTCCCTAGGAAGCAGACTCAGATGGAGTGTAGTATGCAGGATGCTTATGAGGTTGTGCGCCTGTGATCAGCCCTGTGGAAGGGAAGAGAATGAAGCAGGAGTGGGCAGAGGGAGAGGTGGAGCAGCACACAGCTTTGTGTCATTCCACAGAGAGCAGTGGAGCTAGAACGACCCTTCAAAGTGGCCCTGCATTGGACCAAGTTGGCCAAGCCTTCATGCCCACACACTACTCAGTCATTGGACCACACTGAGATGGGAAGTGACCTCCGGTGAGGACTCTATGCAACTCCAGCAATCCTTGAAGGGCTTGGCAGCTGAATACGGGCTGCACTTGGCATTCCCAATAACTGGGGCAGCAAGTGCTTCATTGATGGGGCATTTGAGTGACACATCACAGTGTCCACATCACCCCCACCCCCAAGTCTTCTTCTCTATCCTTGCAGGTTAGTTACTTGGGGTTCCCATTACGTTTTTCCTGAACTGCTGCAACAGGGTCTTATTTTATTTCTCTGCTTATTGTCTTCACCTCTCTCCCATCCATTTCCACACTGCTGCTATGATGATCATTCTAAACACAGGCATAATCATGTTATTCTTTATCCTAAAACCGTTCAATGGCTTCTTGTCACCTGTGCGATTCAGTCTGGACCTCCAGCCACCCTGCGCTCTAGCCCTGACAAGGCTTTCACATGCCTCTGGCTCTTTCTCTGCCAGACACCTTCCTTCTCTGACCTGGTTTTTTGCTTAGCTCACCCCTGCCCTGCCCTTCAGGACTCACCTACTTTTTGTACCCGCCATGGTTTTGCGAGCCTGGGTTAAGTAGCATTTCACTATATTACTATAGCCTTCACCTTTCTGTAGCATTTATGACATGATACTCCAGTTGTTTGGTACCAGATTTTCATCTCCTTGAGAGCACAGACAGACAGCTTGCTCTTTTTAACTCAGCACCTAGCACACGGCCTGGCATGCACAAGGCTTTCAAATGTTTGAGCAATAAATGAATTAATCTGAGAATTTTTTTTAAAAAGACAGTTATTCTTCTGATTACCAACCATCATCTTTTGGACACCTGGGACATTTTTCAAAGGCAGGAATCAGTCTATAAAATGAGGCTTATTTATGGATCAGCTCTGAACTCCCAGTAAAAATATTACAGTCAGTGAAGTTTAGCCAAGGAGCTACTTTGGCTTTCACATGCCTCTGGTATGAAGATCCTCCCTGTGGCTGCTGAGTAAGTTACTGTAGGGAAGAAAATTGTCCACTGCATAATCCCACTCTCTAATTTTCCCTCTGTTCTCTTCCTCTCACACCCCATGGAGTTAACCCAGGAACAAAGAAGGAGGGAGGGTGTCCCTCCCCCTCCTCAGGGGATGCAGAGCTGTGTCATGTCTTCTTCTGCCCCTGGTTTCTTGTCCCATGTTTCTAGACTGGATAAGACAAGATGGTGGCTCTTGAAGAATCTCTCCCGCCCCGACCCCCAGCCCAGTGTTGTCCAGGGTCCACCCTCTCACTTGTCTTCTTCCCTGGAGTGAGAGAAAATCCAGAATCCTCCAAGCCACTCATTGTTGTTAACAGACACAACACTGAGCTCTAGATGAGATTTACACTGAGATCCTGCTCTCCTGGAACCTTCTAGATTTCCTGTGAGACCTAATGCAGAAGCTTTGAGATGGTTGTATGGATGACAGTGAGCTGTCAAAAAATTCTCATACCTTATTCATTTGTATTAGTTTGTGATTATTTCTAAAAGAGCCTTTAAACAGAATCTCATATTTCTTCTGATTCCATTGGCTTTGGGGGAGTCACAGAGACACTTTGGGAAACTTTAATTTATTTTACAAGGCCATGTCCTATCCTGGGAGGTTTTCATGTTAAATTCTATTAACAGCTTTTGTCTTTTGTTATAATGCATATATTAGCAATTAAAAGCCATTTAAAATAATTGATTCAATTCACTAAAGCCAACAAATTAATTAACTGATGCATAATTAATCAGAGCAGCAAGGCAACCCTTCCTAACGGTCCAGAGAGGAAAGCTGTGATTTGTGTGCTCATGCACAGAGTAGATAACCGTCAGCTGAGCTCTTGAACCAGATACTGACACAATCAGGGTCATAATTTAAGAGCCGAAGGCTGTTCAGCCCACAGAAGGAGCACTTGGCCTGGGCGACATGAGGTGATGTTGTCTGCACAGGCTCAATCTTTAAATGCAGGACTTTGGCTATCAGAGCAGGGAGGCAGGGGGTGGGGATGAGGGTTCTGAGAGAGCAGCCTTGTCCATTGCTCAACACGTAGAGTACATTCAAATTGCCTATGCAATTTGTTGCAGGTCCATGAGAAGATGAGTCCAGAATTGAAAGTAAGCATTGAGAAACTACTTTAGGAATTTGATAGAACCATAGTATATCTTCTGAATCTAAATTTTAATTTTGGGGCTTATATTTTTATGTCTTTTTTCATTTAATTTTCTAATAATTCATGTTTATTGTATTTAAAATAAGTGTCAGTATGCAATAGATTATAAATTGTAAAAAAAAAAAACCACACAAATAGAACTGGTCCTTTAACACAGATATCTCTAGAACCACTGCCTTGGATCATTCCAATGATTCTAACCCCAGACCTTGAAAAATACTGTTTTGCCTGACCATGTCCTAGGGAGGTAAGGTGAACGAACTCTAATACCCCTTTGCAGCTGAGCTGTAAGGGGGATTTGAGATGTTTGCGTTTTTCTGTGCTCTGCAGAGGCAATGCTATCCAGCCGAAGGGATGGACAGAAACGAATTCAAAGCCATGGAGGCTGTGAGTAATATAGCTGCACTGATATTCATTCTGCACATGTGCCTACTGAGGGGGTCACGAGTTGACTGTGAAAGGTAATATTATCGTACAGTCTCAGCCACAGCATGAGCATACACCACACTGAATCAATGGCCCCAGCTCCCGCAACAAGAGTGTAGAGACCCAAGGGCCTGCATCACGGCACTTTTAGCAAGTTAAGGACAGAAAAGAAACCTAAGAGTCACCCTTTGGGATAGTGGGATATGGATGAACCGGTTAGGAGAAAATAGCCATACCCAGACTTTACTAATAAAAGTGAAATGAGTAAGCCACTTACTTGAAGTGGAACAGACATTGGCTGGGGCCTGACTTTAAATTGTCCTCGGGTGTGGTAATGGGAAATAGTGCCTAAAGTCAATGCATATGTGTGTGCGTGTGCGTGTGCGTGTGTGTGCGTGTGCATGTGTGCACATTCACATGTTCAAACAGCTGTAATAGCTTTTGTAGCCCCTTCAATGGGATTCAAGGTGGGTCTGTCTGGGCACTTGGTAGGTTATTGCATGTGCTCATACAGACCACAAAGGATGACTCCCCACGAACCCCCATGGCAGTCTCATTCCTTGAACTACCATATACAAGAGCCCTGACTTGGGAATGAGGAGGGCTTATGGTTTGGTTTTGGTGCATGAGTGATCTTGGCAATAAGGTCTCAAGATTTTAAAGGTGAAATTTCTATTTTGAAAATAAAAGTTGCTTATTGGAAAACAGCTCCATGTTGCTTTATCAGAATAGGAAAGTCCCTCGTCTGAGAATGGAGCACACCAGTAGGGGAGAAAATTAGGTAGGTCTGGACTTAAAGCCTAACTTCTCTACTTTCTAGCTGTATAATCTTAAACATTGTACTTGACCTCTCTGAGCCTCAGCTTCCAAATTTGTAAAGGGGAGATAGTAAAACGGACCTTGAAAGGCTGACACTTGCAGAATACTTCTTATGTGCTCGTTTCTGTGCTAAGTAGTTACATGATATTTTTTCACTTATCTTTCCAGCAAATCTTTAATGTCACGCACTATGATAACATGATATGCAAATCCAAACACTCAACCATCACAGCTTTAGGAAGAATAGTGTACTAAGGACTGAGCAAAGTGCCTGACACATAGTAGGTCCTGACTAGATGGAGTCTATTATTGCTGCCGCCACTGCCAGGAAGGCAAAGGCAACATGGGAAGTGGAAATGCGTACTTGGTGTTTGCTGTGAATCCTCCCCTCCCCTCTGCTCTGCTTCTTCGGTGCAGAGCAGCTGGGAGGTGGCCCAGGCTCTGGGTTTCCTGGGCCCCAGCTACATCCATCAGGGAAGCAGGTTTACCTCACGGCAGGCCTTAGGCAGAATACAATTTTAGGGACAACTAGAAGACTCCATGACCCTCCACGTCTCTCCCTGAAGGCCTGGGTGTTGCCTAAAACTCATTTCAGGGGAGTCACGCCATTTATTCTGCTGGGATAGCAAGAAGCTAAAATGTACGAATGCCCAGGAGAGCTTGCACAAAAGTGTGAATAAATTTCTGGCAAGCAGTATAAAATGACATCAGGTCTTAATAGCTGTGATAGAGGAAAATGTAGAAAAGCAATGGCCACCTGGCATGGGTTAGAAGGAGGTGCTAGTGAAAGAAAAGGGAGGACAGAAACAATGTTGGGAGTGTCTGGGTTTTATATCTGGCTGGCCCTGCTTATCCTTATCTGAGTGGAGACAAATTGCATATTGTGAGCAAAGGGAAGAAGCCTCTGGAAGACGTGTGCCTGCACCTCAATGGACCTCTCTGAGGGAACCAGGCTGGCCCCTCAAGCTCTCCTCTTTGGCCCAGCCAAGCTCTCCTCTTGGGCTGTGGGCCTGGGTGTGTGTGTGTGTGATTACGAAATTTTCTCTCCACTCCTCTCCTCCTCCAGTTCTTACTGCACATAGCAGACCTGACTGCTATGTGCAGTAAGTTATTAAAATTAGGCATCCTGAACTCAAATCCCAACTCTCCACTTACCTTAATCTCTGTGAACAGGGAGCTCACGGGAGTGTGTGAGAATGAGATGAGGCGCTGAGCTAAAGCGCTCTGGGCTGTGCCTGGTATGTGGGAAGCAACACCGTTCCAGTTTGTGACCCACAGGAAGTGACCAGCCCGTCAGGCATGTGCCAGGCCACCCAGTCTCCTCAGACCAACTATGCCATTGGCAATTGCACACATTTTACTACATGAGAAGTTACTCATTTACAGAAATTATAGTTTCTAAATGTTTCCTTTCTGCTTCACAAGATACAAAACAGTGACTCATCCATCTCTTTCACCAGAATGTAAGTCTTTATAGATACAAACCATCTAGGGCAGGCGATAAGGGCTCTGACTATCACGTAGTCTCTGGGGGTGATGGGGAGTCACCTCGCCTCACCCCTCAGTGTCATGGTCTCCCCTGAGGTAAAGGGAAGAGGTGGCTGAGATAACTCTCAGCAATGACGCCACCTGGATGCTGGTCAGGACTACCTACTAAAGCCATATTATACTTCCTGAGCCTCAGTTTGCCTATCTGCAAACCCAAATTGCCACCGCCTATGACACTTTACTTAACATGAATATTAATGAGCTTCATATTTTCTTTCCAGCTCTCTCTAAGCGTCCCTCATGCCATGTTTCCATGTTTCTCTCTCTCTCTCTCTCTCTCTCTCTCTCTCTCTCTCTCTCACACACACACACAGGAAATGAGAGCTCGAGCTAGCTTCTGAGAACTGAAACCATCAAATGACAAAACCAGTATATTCAGTATACTTTCATATGCAGCCAATAAAAAATATTCCAAAGAGCCTATGGAAGTATCACACGGTCAATAAATATCTACTGAGTATCTACCAAGTGCTAAAATGAAGTCCCTTAGATAAATTATTGAATTCACATCCTTGTTCTGAAGGAATTTTCAATATATTATTAGAAAAAAAATAAATGAATCCAAGTAACTGCTTTCAGATTGGAGGGAGTAAATGCCATAAAGAAAATAAAAATTAATTATGATATGGGTTCAAGGGAGAGAATGTTGTAGTTAGGAAGTCAGGGCTTTCTTTGTTTGTAGAAAGGCTTGTGCAGAGAGTCAGGGGAGATGAGCTCTGAGGGTAGGTAGAATGTGAATCTATGAAGAGGGGAGGGGGATGGGAGGTCTTGAGGAAAAGGAGATAAAAGAACATTTCAGAACAAAAAGGAAGAAGGAGAAGTCCAGGGTGAATCTGTGGGCAGAAAATGGTGTATTCAATTGGCCTATTTCTGAGCAATGAATGTATAGATGCTGTTGTCTGAGATCTTAGAAAGCCTTGAACTGGGTAAATAATTTATGCCCTATTCCTTATTATGAAACTGAAAGTTTTACAGCAGGAAAGGATATGTGGGATGAAACAGAAGGGGAGAGGTAGGGGAGAGGGAGGTCTGTGAGGAGAATATGGTGGTAATCCAAATGAGAAGTGACAGTGGTCCGGGTAAGGGCCTGCCCCACTAGTGATGGGAAGAGAAGAGGTTTAAAGGCAGAAGGACCACACATCTAGTTTGCCAGGGACTGTTGTGGCTTTGACCTGGTATCATGATTAATAGTGTTCTCTTTACAAGTACACCAGTTTGGGCAATAAATTATATGATCACCTTAGTTAGAAGTGATGTTGAGGTGAGTAAGTAGAAGGGTAAAACAGTGAAAAAGAAACAGGTTTCTTAAATACAGTGCCCACTGATACCCATAGTTCTTTGATATCTTCAGCTGGCTGCCCTCAAGTACTGCCTCCTGGTTCAGATCTATTCTCCAAATTGGACTTATCATTTTGTTTGTTATTACAGAAAATGTTGCTGTTATAAAACTCTGTTTTGCATAGCTTGATGTTATAAAGACACCACAGATGATGGCTACTTAATGTTTTCAGACTATTATTAGGGCCTATGGGACCTCATCTGAGAAACCTCAAGAAATTACAGAAGATGTTTGTCCTTAAAGGTTCATGATGGTAAAGCCCATGTGCCCTGACGGGGAATTGAATCCTCAAACTTTCGGTGTACAGGACGGCATTCCAACCAGCTGAGCCACGGGCCAGGCCTGTTCTGGCATTCTTGTTGCTCAAATGTGGCCCAGGCCTCCTAAGGAAAGATCTTTCCCTCTGACGCAAATCATGACCTAACAAGAATGAGACTTCCTAACAATGGAGCACCAGTGATACTATACTTTTCATAACTGATCAGTGTTGCTTTCCAATAGTTGAAGAGATGCTTTCAAGGAAAGAGCATCAAACAGAAGAAATGTGAAAAATAACATAAATGGAGTCAGAGCTGCTACCCCAAGAACTGCCTGACTTGTCTTATGCCTCAAACCTTTGGAATGTTTAAATTGGGCAAAATAACCTTTAGGTCAAACCAACACTGTATTCCAACTAACCCTTTGCAAATCTAACAGGAAAGCAGACTGAAAATTAAAGTCATTCTTTAGAATTAGCACCATCATGTGTAGCTAAAGAATAACTAAGCCTATTTGCATCTATTGAAATTCTTTCCTTGACTTTTTAACAGCAATAGAAGTTCCTTCCTTCTATTTGGGTAATTATTCCCCTTCCCTTTCTCATAAAATCTCCTTGCCTTCACCCCCTAGTGGAAACACTGTTTGGGTTTGTTTCTACCTGAATCAGTGTTTCTCAAATAGCTATTTTTTTGGTTCTCAAATGAATGCTTGTTGCCTGTTTTTTGTTTTGTTTTGTTTTGTTTTTAAAGAAAGAAACAGGTTTTTGGAGGAAGGTGAGTCTGGTTGTGGACATAAGTTTGAAGTAGCATTTGGGCTTCTAAGTGGAAAAATATAACAATAATAATAATAGCCAACATTTCTTGAGTGCTTACTGTATGTCAAGCAGAGTATCATCTCATATATTCTTCAATAACCCTGTGACATAGGTACTACTATTATCTTCATTTTAGAGGTGATGAAACTGGACAGAGGGAGTCATGTGACTAGTAAACAGTTGAAAATTCGGGCCTTGACCTCAGGAAAGAATTCTAAATAGAGACAAGCATCTGCTGGAGAATGTCAAGGGGTCCAGGTGAGTTGCCAAAATAGAGATTGAAGCAAAGGAGTAGAGGAAAGAACAAAATGGAACTAGCAGGAGGAAGAGAAGGTCAGGAAGACCCAAAGGGAGCAATCAGAGAGGAAGAGAAACCAACATGACAGCCTCACAAAAAATATGGCCATCATAGAGGGAATGGCCAGCCCATTAGTTCAGAATGCTGTAGAGAAATGGGGGGGAGGGAGAATGGAAAAGTATGTTGGACTGCTGACTTCTGACCCAACAGCAAGTGTGCTCATTTCTCCATTGTCAAAAATGTTTCACTTGTACCAGATAAAGGACAGATGTCAAGTTCCTCCTGCCATTCTGCATGGTGTGGAGATTGCCTCCTAGACTCATGCTCTTGGGGCAGGATGGCTACCGTTGGCTCTAGGAGGCAGGATGGCTAAAGCATAAAGTGAGAAAGGCTGGTGTGTGTGTGTGTGTGTGTGTGTGTGTGTGTGTGTGTGGTCATTTCTGCCTGGAGCTATCATTAAACTAGGCTTTTGAAAATGATCAAGCAATTTCCTCAGAATTGGAGCAGTATATAAAAGTAGATGAGAAAGAACTATAAGGCTTACCTTGCCTTTGACAACTGAACAAAGTTTACTTACCTCCAAGGTTAGAATTTCACTAATCTGTAAGCCTAACTTGGCCTGACTCTCAAGAAACTTAACATGAGAAGTGTTTGTTATGCATGCCAGATGGTGATGAAATAAAATCTTAGTGTTTTTGTTGTATTGTGTGGCTGTTAGTATTTTGAGTGTTTGTTTTGTGTACTATTGGAAGTAGGATGCAATTAGCTGTAAAGTTGTTTTTCTCTGGGTATTAGATATAATAAATTACCATGCTGAAACTACTAGTACTTCAGAATCTGGAGTAAGCTAGGATTTATTTTCTCCCTGTTTCAATTTATATTCTTCCTCCATCTGTACCCAACTTCTTCCCTGAGAAATTTGGTGTTTTTGTGATGAACCTATCTTTTGATTCTGGAGAGAAATTGAGGGTTTCTTAACCTCAGTAGTATTGACACTGGGGGCTGGAAAATTCTTTGTTGTGGAGGTCTGACCTGTGCATTGTAGGCTGTTCAACAGCCTTCCTGGGCTCTTCCCACTAGATGCCAGGAGCAACCAACCCCTCGCCCCAAGCTGTGACAGTCAAATTTCTCCAGACATTGCCAAATGTCCTCCCGGAGCAAAATATTCCACATTTGAGAGCCACTGTGGTAAGATCATTCATACTAAGATGTTAGTGACGTAGGATGTTATTTCTTCAATGAATATTTCCATTTTGTAAGTGGTCCTAATGAGAAATGATGCATATGGATAGAAAAGTGAATTTCTCTATTTTTTCTGTATTCCAACTAATCTCTAATTGTATTCCTCCTGATGGAAGAAATACAATGTATGTAATGAATAGACTTGGTCATCTTCAGATTGGATTCAGGAAGTTCAATTCAGGGGTTCTCACTCAGTCCTGGTGTACTTACAAAGTGCGGCAATGTCCTTAGGAGGGACCGGCATTGGATGCTGAGACTTGGCCTGTGTGTGCTGGCACTCACGGCATCCTGCAAGCGTCCTCTCTGATCCTCCTGTGGAGTCATTCCTGCTGCACGTCCTGGAGTCCTACTATCACTTCAAATGAGCTGTCTCCACTTTGTGTCTTCCTTGTCCTGATCACAGGCTCTTCCTGGACTCAGGACACATGAGAAAGCTCTCCCTGACTTCTCTGAGACTGAGGCAGACTCTCCCAGCCCCGGACCCACCTTGCTATATCTCTATTTTTCTGCTGTCGATGAGTGCAGGTATGATTTCCCTCTGTCACTGGGTTCTCAGCCCCCTGGGCTTCTACTCCTTTTTACCACCCCCAATGCAGCTAGGGGTTGGGGCCAGGGAGGGGGGCAGTGGGGGGGGGCGACCCATGTCTATCTCTCTTACTTGGGGGAAGGAAGAGAAAAGAGAAAGCTCCTGAACTGAAAAGCCAAGAATTTATTGCCTTTGATTCTGCAAAGTGACTTCCCTCTAAGACAGTGATGAATCATTGCTAGCTGCCGGGGCTGGAGGGAGGCCCCTGGGGCCTGTGGAGAAATTGACTGGAAAGAGAACACATGGCTTAATATTCTTCCTACCCTCCTCACTTGGCACTCCTCCGACTACAGGTACTATAGCCCTGGATGTATGTACACGGCAGAGTTTTCCAGGCACGTCCTCCATAAACTGCATGAAATTGCGCAGGGCTACTTCATCTCTCTAATTCCACCAGGCTTTTTGGTGGGTAACTATGGGCCAGAGGCATGAACCCATTCCTCATCTTTAGTCATCAAAACTATATTAAAGAACATATTATAAAGCAGTGTCTCCTCAACATCTCCATAGACCTGAGGATTACAGTGGGAAATATGGGAGAGTGTCAATAGGAAGACAAATATTACTAAATGTGTGCATTCGACCAATAGAAAATAATGATAGCCTTTATACTGGGGGTACATAAGACTCAGTGAAAGATAGCACTGCCTTCCCAAATCTATAGTTAAGAATAAACGGCGCCAAGCATTTATCCAGAACTAAAGAATATGCCATGTAGTCTTACAACTACCATATCTCACACATTCTTTTTGTTGTTAAGTTGCATCACCTCCTACCCTAGCCTAACTCTCAATGATGTGCTTGCTTCTGATTTCACTGAGGAAATAGGAGCAGAGAAAAGGGAACCGGCTCACCCTCCATCCTCCTGCACCTGCATGCATGTCCTCTATCTCCCTCCTGCCACTCTGGGCAAGGCCAACTCCTTCACTTCTCACTAGACCCCATCCTCTCTCCTTCCTAAGAATTCCTTTATGCAATTAATTTCCCAGGCTCTTTTCTGTCTTGTCAAAGCATGCTTTTCTACTCTTTTACTTACCCGAAAAGTTTGAAAATACTTATGAATAAAGATATATGTACCCCTATGTTCATTGCCACATTTTTCATAATAGCCAAGACATGAAAACAACCTAACTGTCCTTCAACAGATGATTGGATAAATAAGATGTGATATATATGTACAATGAAATACTACTCAGCCAAAAAAATATGAAATACAGCCATCTGCAACAACATAGAGGAATCTTGACAGTATCATGCTAAGTGAAATAAGTCTGATGGAAAAGGACAAAAACCATATGCTTTCACTCATATGTGAGATAGAAAACAAAAATCTGCAAATGAACAAATAAAACAAGCATACAGACAAAAAACAAACTCATAGATATAGACAACTGAATGATAGTTACCAGAGGAGAAAGGATTGGGGAAGGACAAAGACAGTAAAGGAGGTGAAATATATGGTGACAGAAGGAAACTAGACTTCAGGTGGTGAGCAGACAATAGAGTACACAGATGTTGTGTTATTGTACACCTGAAATTAGTATAATATTAATAACCAATGTTACCCCAGTACATTTAATAACAATTTAAAAACAAGAATAAGAATACTGTTTCCTCTTCTCTATCAAAGGAGAAAATAAATTAGATATGCTGTTTGGACTTTGCTTTCCCTCTACTAACACTTGATTTCTCTCCTTCCCATTACAGCAAACAACAGAATTGTCCATCTTCATCTTCTCCATTCTGTCACCAACTCACTCCAGTCAACTTTCTCCCACCCACCCATAGAAACGTCTGATCAAAGGCAACACTGACCTCCAGCAGTACTAGTGAACTCAGTAGTCAGTACTCACTGTTCAAGATTGTTGACCATGTTTCCTTATTAACATGCTTTCTTCACTTGGCATCTGGAACCCACCCCCCAACTTCTTCTCTTTCTCCCATTCCTTCTCGGTATCCTCCTCTCTTTCCTCTTCTCTCCAACTCTAGATGCTGCAGCATCTTTGAATGTGTTACCCTTTATACAGGGAACACACTCCCTCTAACCACACTCACTCCCTGAAGCCCTCAGCCAGTTGCATGACTTTAAATGCCTCTAAATGGTGGTGACGCCCCAAAGGTATATCTCCAGCCAGATTCCCTCTCTTCAGGCTTGTAGGAACATCTACCTACTTGAAATCTCTGAACACCTAAAACTTATCATGTTCAAAACCGAGCTTCTGATCTCCGTGCCGCTGCTCTCCCTACCACCTCGAGCCTGCCCCCCAGTCTTCCTCATTTCGGTGAACAATTTGATCCTTCTGGTTAATCAGACCAAAACCAAGGAGTAATTCTTAACTCTTTTTTCTCAGACTTACATATGGTCATCAGTCATTTCTGTCAGTTTTACCTTCAAAATATATCCAGAACCTAAGCACTTCACAGCCTCCCCAGTGCCACCACTTTAGTCACCACCATCCTTTCGTTGATATGCTTCCCCAGTCTCCGCTCAACACCTGCAGCCTCATCAAACCTTGTTACACCAGCAGTGCTCACGCGTTTGGTCTCAGAACACTTTAAACCCTTGGAAGAAATTGAGGACCCCAAAAAGCTTTGGCTATGTAAATTAATATCTATTGATATTTATAAATTAAAACTGAAAGTTTAAACATAATTAATTTATTAAAAATAATAACAAACCTATTGCCTATTAACATAAATAAAACAGTTTTTTCAAAAATAAAATTTTCTAAAACACAAGAATGAAGTGAGAAAAGTAACTGTACATTTTGGAAAGTATATGTATTTTGAAAAGCACCTTAATAGCTCACTTAACAGAATATAGATGGATACTCCTATCTGCTTCTGCTTTCAATCTATTAACCATTATGTGTTGTGCAGCCTTTAGAAACTCCACTGTATACTCGTAAGAAGATGAGAATGAAAAGAGCACATTATGTCTTATATTTCTGTGAAGATATTTTGACTGCGTGAAGAGTCCCCAGACTATGCTTAGAAAAATGCTGAGTGAGATCATATCATGCTTTTCCTCAGACCCTGTCAATGGCTTCCAGACACAGGGAGAATAAAAAGCAAGTGCTTACAACATGAACTGCCCCCATTCCCTGGCTGGCCTTAGCCTCCTCACCTACTCTGTTCCTGCCACACTGGTTTCCTTTCTAAAACATTCCAGGCATGGTGCTGCCTCAGGACCTTTGCACTGTTTCCTTAGCCCGGAACACCCTTCCTCTGGATGTCTTCATGCGCATTCCCACGTCTCCTCCAGAATGTCACTGAAATGTCATCTTTTCAGTGAGTCTTACCTGGCTGCCTCTTAAAAACTGCAACACTGTCCCCTTTCTCACTGCCCCTTTTGTACTCCCGTCCCCACCTCCCACTTTATTTTTTTTTTCATTATTTAAATCCATTTTACCCTTTATTTTTGTTTAATTCCTTTCTTCTACCACTACCCACACCCTACAATTGTTTGTGAGCATAAAAATGTAAAATATTCTAAATATCAACAATGAAGTGTAAGTCAACCTTTCTCACTGCCCCTTTTGTACTCCCGTCCCCACCTCCCACTTTATTTTTTTTTTCATCATTTAAATCCATTTTACCCTTTATTTTTGTTTAATTCCTTTCTTCTACCACTACCCAAACCCTACAATTGTTTGTGACC
Source organism: Myotis brandtii (assembly GCF_000412655.1). Classification (NCBI taxonomy): domain Eukaryota; kingdom Metazoa; phylum Chordata; class Mammalia; order Chiroptera; family Vespertilionidae; genus Myotis; species Myotis brandtii. The sequence goes on along the minus strand of NW_005359064.1, from coordinate 252,097 downwards.
ATAAAAATGGAAAATATTCTAAATATCAACAATGAAGTGTAAGTCACATAAATGATGTTGCGGTTGAGCTGTGTGTCTCCATTTAAATGCCGGCAGGGATTTTGGTTGTTCTGTTCACTGCCGTCTTCTCAGCAACTAGGACAGTCCATTGCAGGTTCTCAATAAGATTCACAGAATGAATGAAAGAAATGAACGAATGAATGAATGAATAACCCTGTGATGGAGGCATTATTACATCTCAGTTCCAGTTGAGGAAGCAGAAATTTAGTGAGGGAGAGACTTTCTCTGAGTCACAGAGTTAGTGAATAATGAATAATAAGCCTTGAATAATACAGGTCGACTGACTGTAAAGCCTGTGCTCCTTTTATTCCTTTTTATTGAATTTATTGGGGTGACACTGGTTAACAAATTTATACAGGCTTCAGGTGCACAGTTCTACAACACATCATCTGTACACTGTATTGTGTGTTCATCACCCCAAGTCAAGTCTCCGTCCATCACCATTGACACCCCTATGCCCTCCTCCACCTGCCTCCACCCAAACCCTCCCACCCAGCAATAACCACGCGGTTGTCTATGTCCCTGAGACATTTTTTCTCTTTTTTTCCTTCTCTGCTCAATCCCTTCACCTCCTCCACCCAGTACCCTCCTCTGACAGCTGGTACATTTGCCAAGCACGTCAAACTCGTGGCCGGCGGGTCACATGCCTCGTTTATTTAAACCTTGTTTATTTAAACGAGGCATGCAGCCCGCCGGCCTTGAGTTTGACATGCTTGATACTATGGAATATTACACAGCAATAAAAAAGAAGGAACCTATACCCTTTGTGACAGCATGGATGGACCTGGAGCGTATTATGCTAAGTGAAATAAGCCAGTCAGAGAAAGACAAATACCATATGATCTCACTTATATCTGGAATCTAATGAACAAAATAAACTGAGGAACAAAATAGAAACAGTGGCATGGATACAGGGAACTGACAGCTGTCAGAGGGGAGAGATGAGGGGACACTGTATGAGAGAAGGTGAAGGGATCAGCCAAAGAACATATATGCCTAACCTATGGACACAGACAACATTGTGGTGATGGCCTGAGGGAAGGAGGGGCACAAGCTGCGTGGACAGGGGCCCAGGGGGTGAAATGGGGGCATCTGCAATAGTGTCAACAAGAGAAATAACAGGAAAAAAACTTTTTAGTTTGATGTTGTCCTATTTGTTTATTTATTTTTTGATTTCCTTGTCCAAGGCGATATATCAGAAAAAACATTGTGATGAGAAATGTCTGTGATTTTGCTGCCTATGTTTTCTTCTAGGATTTTTATGGTTTTTAGCCCAACATTTAAGTCTTTAATCCATTTTGAGTTTATGGTTGTGTGTAAGAAAGTGGTCCAGTTTCATTTTTCTGGCATGTATCTGTCCAGTATTTCAACACTATTTATCGAGTACACTATTGAGAGGAATTAGATTGACACGCAAGCACACAGGCAGGGGTCCAGTGGAAAACAAAGGCAGGTGGAACATAGGCAGGGCCAGGCACGGCAGTTTGAGCAGCCTAACCACAGGAACCAACCAAGTAGGAATAACAAAATGTTTTTGGACTCTAAGAGGGAGGCATGGGTAACTAGGGAGAATCTGCAACAGTAAGGTGAACTGATGCATAGAAACAAGGAAAGTTCAGGTCCGTTGCTGAGCAAGAACAATTGAGGGAATCAATCAGGTGACCACAAGGGTAGATATAGAGCAGACTTGTATCAAATATGTACCCTAGATTACAAGGCTACATGGGCAGCCCATTATTGGGCCCCCTCCCCGTGCGGGGAGTCTGAATCTGCTTGTAATAAATTTTCCACACTTTTGCTTAAATCTTCTGGTCCACGGAGCTCATTCTTCAGTGTCACAAGACACGACCCCAGGGAAAAACCTCGGCTCACCGTTCTGGTTATCACTATCTTTACCTTATCGTATATTTTTGCTTCTTTTGTCAAATATTAACTGACGATAAAGTGTGGGCTGATTCCTGGGCTCTCTGTTTTGTTACATTGATCTATATGTCTGTTTTTATGCCAGTACCATGCTGTTTGAATTACTATGGCCTTTTGGTATAGTTTGATATCTGGTATGGTGATACCTCCAATGTTGTTCTTCTTTCTCAAGATCACTGTTGCTATTCAGGGTATTTTTGGTTCCATACACATTTTTGGAATATTTGTTCTGGTTCTTGAAATATGCTGTTGGTATCCTGAATCCTGTGTTCTTTCAACTACACTATCCCATATGTGATCACACAATCAGGTTCAAGCCAATGTGGAGATGAGTGGTTTTCTGTTCTAACTGTGCCTTCTTCACTGGAATAGTGGAATCCAGTGCCCTCGTTCCACAGGGGAGAAGAGGTTCAGAGATGTGACATGACCTACCTGGAGTCTCAGGCCCCCGAGTAGGAAATAAAACCTGTGTGGTGCCCCATCAAGAAAATGCAA
>NW_005359064.1:223247-248818 GCF_000412655.1 Myotis brandtii | reverse complement strand
GTGTGTGTGTGTGTGTGTGTGTGTGTGTGTGTGTGTAATATGTATATGGTTTTGTGCTGGGGAATGGGAGATAAATGAAACAAGATTGACAAAATATTGATAATTTTGAAGCCAGATATTGATAATTTTGAAGTTAAGTAATAGAGATGTAGGGTTTCATTATACTACTAGAGGCCCAGTGCACAAAATGCATGCACTCAGGGGGTCCCTCAGCCTGGCCTGCACCCTCTCACAGTCTGGGAGCCCTTGGCGGATGTACAATTGATGGCTTAGGCCAGCTCATGGGGAGCAGGCCTAAGCTGTCAGTTGGACATCCCTAGCGCTGCTGCGGAGGCGGAGAGGCTCCCACCACCGCAGCTGTGCTCGCCAGCCATGAGTCCGGCTTCTGGCTGAGCTGCACTTCCCCCTGTGGGAGCACACTGACCACCAGGGGGCAGCTCCTGCTTTGAGCATCTGCCCCCTGGTGATCAGTGCACGTCATAGCGATCTGTCGTCCCCACTGGGGTGCCTGGCCAGCCTGGATGAGGGGATGATGGCTGTTTGCAGCTGGTCACACCCCCTTCAGGGTGGGGGTCCCCACTGGGGTGCCTGGCCAGCCTGGATGAGGGGATGATGGCTGTTTGCAGCTGGTCACACCCCCTTCAGGGTGGGGGTCCCCACTGGGGTGCCTGGCCAGCCTGGATGAGGGGATGATGGCTGTTTGCAGCTGGTCACACCCCCTTCAGGGTGGGGGTCCCCACTGGGGTGCCTGGCCAGCCTGGATGAGGGGATGATGGCTGTTTGCAGCTGGTCACACCCCCTTCAGGGTGGGGGTCCCCACTGGGGTGCCTGGCCAGCCTGGATGAGGGGATGATGGCTGTTTGCAGCTGGTCACACCCCCTTCAGGGTGGGGGTCCCCACTGGGGTGCCTGGCCAGCCTGGATGAGGGGATGATGGCTGTTTGCAGCTGGTCACACCCCCTTCAGGGTGGGGGTCCCCACTGGGGTGCCTGGCCAGCCTGGATGAGGGGATGATGGCTGTTTGCAGCTGGTCACACCCCCTTCAGGGTGGGGGTCCCCACTGGGGTGCCTGGCCAGCCTGGATGAGGGGATGATGGCTGTTTGCAGCTGGTCACACCCCCTTCAGGGTGGGGGTCCCCACTGGGGTGCCTGGCCAGCCTGGATGAGGGGATGATGGCTGTTTGCAGCTGGTCACACCCCCTTCAGGGTGGGGGTCCCCACTGGGGTGCCTGGCCAGCCTGGATGAGGGGATGATGGCTGTTTGCAGCTGGTCACACCCCCTTCAGGGTGGGGGTCCCCACTGGGGTGCCTGGCCAGCCTGGATGAGGGGATGATGGCTGTTTGCAGCTGGTCACACCCCCTTCAGGGTGGGGGTCCCCACTGGGGTGCCTGGCCAGCCTGGATGAGGGGATGATGGCTGTTTGCAGCTGGTCACACCCCCTTCAGGGTGGGGGTCCCCACTGGGGTGCCTGGCCAGCCTGGATGAGGGGATGATGGCTGTTTGCAGCTGGTCACACCCCCTTCAGGGTGGGGGTCCCCACTGGGGTGCCTGGCCAGCCTGGATGAGGGGATGATGGCTGTTTGCAGCTGGTCACACCCCCTTCAGGGTGGGGGTCCCCACTGGGGTGCCTGGCCAGCCTGGATGAGGGGATGATGGCTGTTTGCAGCTGGTCACACCCCCTTCAGGGTGGGGGTCCCCACTGGGGTGCCTGGCCAGCCTGGATGAGGGGATGATGGCTGTTTGCAGCTGGTCACACCCCCTTCAGGGTGGGGGTCCCCACTGGGGTGCCTGGCCAGCCTGGATGAGGGGATGATGGCTGTTTGCAGCTGGTCACACCCCCTTCAGGGTGGGGGTCCCCACTGGGGTGCCTGGCCAGCCTGGATGAGGGGATGATGGCTGTTTGCAGCTGGTCACACACCCTTCAGGGTGGGGGTCCCCACTGGGGTGCCTGGCCAGTCTGGGTGAGGGGCTGAGGGCTGCTTTCAGGCTGGCGGTTGTTGACTGAAGCTCCCAACCGCTCCTTTTTTTTCTCTTTTTTTATTTTATTCTGGGCCTTTATTAGCTCTGGCTCTAGCTCTGAGGCTTCGTATCTGGTTTGTTTGCCATTCTATAATCGAAACAATGTATAACTTCAGCTCGATCCCGGCAAGTGAGCAGTTGAGATGCCTTAGCATATCATTAGCATACTACGCTTTGGTTGAATGAACAACTGGATGACTGGACACTTAGCATATTAGGCTTTTATTACATAGGATTGTCTTTAGTTTGTGTTTGTTTGAATTTTTCATAATAAAAAGGAAAAAGATTCAGCTAAAAGAATGTTCATCTTATTGTTTTTTATTGTAAAATACAAGAAATATTCTAAATATGTAATATCTGACCTATGCCTCTACAATGATGCAGACATAATTTGTTGATGTGGAAGATATCCATAATGTGCCAAATAAAAACAAAAAGTAATTTCCCGGAAACACTGTATATTAAATTTTTATTTTAAGCATGTATTTATATTTTAATGCTTGTATTTACATCTGTATTGAAAATAATCTGGAAATACTCTTTGGAAGCTTATTACTTAAGTAATATATGAACTTCTGAAGTAAAGAGGCATCACCATGGCAATTTAAAAGTCTTTTACATTTTTGAAAAGCAGATCATAAAACAGCCCATATAATAAGACCATATTTTCATTAAAAGGAAAAAAGGAAGGAAAAAGGAAAGATTCAGAAGCAGAGCCTGTATGTAGGATACAGACTATATTTCAAAATTACAGGACCGGAGCTAAGCAGCTGGAAGAAAATCATGGAACAGACACATTGAGGGTGGCACAGAACCCAAACACTCTCCCACCCCAAGTGCCAAGTGCAATACAGGGCTCAGCCAATACTTGCTACATTTCTAAAGCTCCTCTCTCTCTGCTCTGGGAATGTGCTTTCCCTGAACAGAGAGGGAGAATTGAGTTCATTATTCTTTAGATTGGAAAGTTTTGATGAAAGAAAGTCTCCTTTGAAGAGAGAACGGCAGCAATGAACAGATTGGCAGGGGAAGTCGCTCCTGAGAGGATCGCTGGCCTCTGTCTGGTGACAGCTCTGCCAAGGGAATAGGTGCAGCACCTTCCATGGGCAAGGGAGTGGGCTTTGCCTGTGTGAACTCCAAGGAAAGGCAGAAGCTAAAGTAAACAAGGGCATTAGAATGCTGTGGGCGCTCAAGAGGGCTGAAAGTAGCAGCAGATTCATGTTGTCCAGTTGAATGGAAAATCTGTAATTCAGACCATGCAGGAGGCAGCTGGGTTTGTTGCTTTACCAGCAGATAACATAAATCTAAGGTCAGAAATCTTACCCTGGATGTGCCACAGGGCGAGGCTCTCATCCGTATCCTTTAGCCATCAAGTACAAAGATAAGCTAATATGTCAACACAATACTAATGGGACTCCATGGATCCCATTACTCAAGTGTCTTCAATCAATTAGGGATTGTAACTTAGTCTTCCCAACATAAATAACCTTTAATACCAATTAAGGCCACTGTTCATCAACATGATGGCTTTATCCTGGTATGTGGGGTGTTTTTCCTTATTTTTCTTTTCTTTTCTCTCTCTCTTTTTTTTTCTGTTGAAATTTTAACAGGGAAGAAGACAAGAGCCTTGGGACTGAGTAGATTTCCTAGCCCCTTGATCCACCCTGGTGTTGGAATAGGATCACGCCTGTGCAGTTGGTGTTCCATATTCAAGTGTTCCTTGAGCTCTGGGGAGGGCAGGCATTCAGTGGAACAAATGTTTTTCAATTGCCTGTATTGAGTGAGAAACTCTGTTAAGCCCTGGACTTTATTCGCCACACTGGATAATTAAAGAAATCGAAGCTCATCATCTTCTGACAAGGTTTTCAAAGCTAAATAACATCAGTAAATGTCTAAAGTCTAAAGAAATGCTAATTGGTATTAAGCATCACCACCTCTGATTTAGGATTAAATTACATTTACGGCAAAGAGAAAAAAAGCAATTCTATAATTATTTCTACATTGTTTCTATTGTCATACCCCTTTCCTGTCTTCCCCATATAAAAACCTACAGTAGGAGGCCTTTTCTGTTCCAATCACCCTCCCATGGCGTAATCTTGTTACATGAACCATTATAATCAACTAGAGGCCCGGTGCATGAAATTCGTGCACTGGGGGGTGTCCCTCAGCCCAGCCTGCACCCTCTCCAATCTGGGACGCCTTGGGGGATGTCCAACTGGGACCCCTATGGATGTCCCACAAAGATCGGGCCTAAACCGGCAGTTGGACATCCGTCTCACAATCCGGGACTGCTGGCTCCCAACTGCTCTCCTGCCTGCCCATCTGATTGTGCCTAACTGCTTCTGCCTGCCAGCCTGATCACCCCCTAACCACTTCCCTGCCAGCCTGATTGACACCTAACTGCTCCCCTGCCAGCCCGATTGCCCCCAACTGCCCTCCCCTGCTGGCCTGGTCACCCCTAACTGCCCTCCCCTGCTGGCCTGATCACCCACAACTGCCCTCCCCTGTCAGTCATCTTGTGGCGGCTATCTTGTGACCACATGGGGACGGCCATCTTATGTGAGGGTGTGATGGTCAATTTGCATATTACCTGTTTATTATATGGGATAATATGATCTAAAGAATAAAATGCTTTTAAGCATCTTGAATTACATTATATCATAAAAACTCTAAAAATTTCCCCTAATTTTTAACCTTAACCTTTTAGGGGGATATTGTGTGCAACTTTAGAAGATTGTCAGAATCCCTGACACCCACGTTAAAGTAAGTATAAGCAAGCACTGTCTGTCTTTCCATCCTTCTGCCCACCCACCTACCTATTCATCTTTGAAATTTATGTTTACCCATCTTAAGAAGAGGAAAAGGCCCTGAGACTGGAAAAAACCATTGGCAAGTCACAACTGACATCATAGATGTACGTAAACGTGTACGAATACTCATTCAGAAGTTATACAACTCAGATGCGGTATATAAATATTCAGATCAACACTTTCCAAACATTTGCATTGTACCCTTCTCTACAACAAATTTTAAGTATTCTCAATATATACACATATATTCTACATATTTACATGTATCATTGTGCTAATCTATTATGTACATTATAAAGTATACATAATATAAATTGTTTAAAGCTGACATTAAATTAAATTTCTGATATTTTTCTCCCTCACCCAATGATCACATTGTACACTTGTGTGTGCACATTCCACCTCAGAGGCACTGGGGTAGAAGCTACTTTGTGTTGCTTGCTTGCATAAATGGCAAATCCCATAGTCCACACTTGAGGAGATAAAAGAAATAAACATTGGCAGTTCTATTTTCTCACAGAATCTTTTTAGGAAAGTGATGTTCCTGTTGTCTTTCATATAAGCTGAGAGGTTTATTTAAAAGTATGGCAGGGTCTACCTCTTTTTCTTCATGCATTTAGTTTAACAGACCCTGGGGCTATCACGCACTCCTAGGCTTAGAGGCTACTCCAGAGGTGGAAGTAGGACTGGGTCACTGGTGCTGTGTGTTCTGGGGCACAGAGGAAGTTACTACAGGCCTGCAGCCACTTTACTTCCCCAAGATTGCTGATAAGATCCAAGGCCACAACCTAGATGTCAGTCAATGGACCTCTATGAACGGTTGCTTCTTTGTAAACCTGTTAAGTCACAAATTAGACTTCAACACCAGAACTCCCGTGTTGCATTCTTTAGCCATTATGAGAGAAAAACAAGCATACAGCTCTTCCCAGTAGGGCTCAGTTGGTTGGAGCGTCATCCCGTACATTGACAGGTCGTGGGTTCAATTCCAGGTTTAGAGCACATGCTTTGGTTGTGGGTTTGATCCCCATTTGGGGCACGTACAGGAAGACAACCAATAGATGTTTCCCACATCGATGTTCCTCTCTCTTTCCCTTCCCATCTCTCTAAAATCAATAAGCATGTCCTCAGGTGAAGATTAAAACAACAACAACAAGCATACACAGAATAACATCCACTGAGCTATACTCCTACACTTCTATGCATTCATTATATATATATTTTCACCATTATCAGTGTTACAATCAACAACATACCTCTTCCCACAGTGGATGGCAGAAGCTCTATACAATTGTATCAATCAAAAATTGCGAAACAAAGACCACCGGTGATTTGTGATAAAGCAGAGCAGTGTGGGAGAGCCTTGTTATCTCCAGGGAGATAAGCATTGTTCATTTAATTTCACCTCACCTAGTCCAGCAGCTGGCATATAATGGAATTTCTACAAATGTTGAACAAGGGCACATAGACGTTGGTAGATCTCCTGGATGCAAATCAGCTTTTAGGACAGTAGTGAAAAATTAGATTGGGGAAATCTAGAGATAGTGATACAGCTTGGAAAGCTATAATTCTAAATGAAGACCTGGAAATGATGATAAGTTTTTAAAGCCAAAATTGGAAATAATTAAAATTGCTTTTGAGAAAGATAACAATGGTAATGTTATCACCAACCTCTACTGAGTGTTTACCATGTCCGAAGCACTGTCTGAAGGCTTCATCTTGGTTAACTCACTCCATCTTCACAGGGCCTTGATAAGTGCTATTTCATACTTTTTTCTTTAGAGATGGGAAAACCAAGGCACAAGACGATGAGTAACTTGGATACTAATATCAGGAAGAAGACCCTTCTGCACCAACACCCAAGCCCTACCTGTCACAGTAACCATAGTATCTCGGATAGAGGAAGTCAGGTCAGACTTAAAGTTACAGGAAATTTTAAGGAAAAAGGAGAGGGAGAGTCATGAGCTCCTAAGCAAATATGATGATAAGGAATAAAGAATGCTGGGAGGTACCCTAACCAGTTTGGCTCAGTGGATAGAGCGTCGGCCTGCGGACTGAAGGGTCCCAGGTTTGATTCTGGTCAAGGGCATGTACCTTGGTTGTGGGCACATCCCCAGTAGGGGGTGTGCAGGAGGCAGCTGATCAATGTTTCTCTCTCATTGATGTTTCTAGCTCTCTATCTCTCTCCCTTCCTCTCTGTGAAAAATCAATAAAATATATATTTTTTAAAAAAGAATGCTGGGAGGAAATCCTAACCCTAAATCTAGCATTAGCCCTAACCCTAACACTAACCCAAGCCATAGCCCTAACTATAACACTAACACGAAACCTAGCCCTAGACCTAACACTAATCCTAACCCTAGTACTCCAGGTGATTACAGTGTGTATCCAAGGACACAGAACACTAGCCCTAACCCTAACCCTAACTATAGCAATAACCCTAAACCAAACAATAACCCTAACCCCAACAATAACCACACCCTAAACTCCAGGTGATTCCTATGTATATTGAAGGACTCAGAAGCTAACCCTAACCCTAACCCTAAATCCTAACCATAAACCCTAACCATAACCCTAACCCCTAACCCCTAACCCTAACCCTAATACTAACACTAACCCTAAACCCTAACCATAACCATAACTCTAAACCCTAATTCCTAATCCAACCAAAACCCTAACCCTAAATCCTAACCCCCAAACCTAACCCCTAACCCCTAGAAAATAGGGTTCAGAGTTATGGTTAGTGTTAGGGTTTGTGGTTAGGGAAAGGATTAGGGTTTAGGGTTAGGGTTGGGGTAAGGATTAGGGTTTAGGGTTAGGGTTTAAAGTTAGGGCTAGGGTTGGGTTATGGTTTAGAGTTAGGGTTAGGTTTAGAGTTAGGGGTTAGGGGTTAGGGTTTAGTGTTGGGGTTAGGGTTTAGGGTTAGGGGTTGGGGTTTAGAGTTACTGTTACAGTTAGGCATTAGGGTTAGGGTTTAGGGTTAGGGGTCAGTGTTACAGTTTAGGTTTAGGGTTAGGTTTAGGGTTTAACGTTAGGGTTATGGTTATGGTTAGGGTTTAGGTTTAGGGTTAGGGTTATAGTTAGGGTTTAATGTTACATCTTAGTGTTAGGGGTTAGGTTAGGGTTCGGATTAGGGTTAGGGTTAGAGTTAACTTAGGGTTTAGGGTTAGGGTTAAGGTTAGGGTTAGGGTTTAGGGTTAGGGTTACTTTTAGGGTTCAGACTTTCAGCTTAGTGTTAGGATTAGGGTTAGGGTTTATGGTTAGGGTTAGGGTTAGGGTTAGGTTTAGGGTTAAGTTTAGGATTAGGGTTTAGTGTTTCAGCTTAGGTTTAGGTTTTAGAGATAGAGTTAGGGTTAGGATTAGTGTTCAGTTTTACATCTTAAGGTTAGGGTTTAAGTTTATGGTTAGGGTTAGGTTTAGGGTTAGGGTTAGGGTTTAGGGTTCTGTTTAGAGTTAGGGTTAGGGTTAGGGTTAGCGTTATTGTTAGGGTTAGGATTTAGGGTTAAGTTTAGTTTTAGGATTAGGGTTTAGTTTACAACTTTGGGTTAGGGTTAGTGTAAAGGTTAGGGTTAGGGTTTGGGTATATTGTTACAGCTTAAGGTTCGGGTTCGGGTTAGGGTTTAAGGTTAGGGTTAGAATTAGCGTTAGGGTTAGGGTGAAGGTTAGGGTTAGGGTTAAGTTCAGTGGTTATGCTTTGGGTTATGGCTAAGTTTAGGTTCTGGGGATAACCAAAACACTATCCGGAAATTGAAACCATAACCCTAACTAACATCCTAATCCTAACTGTAAGCCTAAGGCTAACCCTTACCATAAACATAACCCAAATCATAAAACATAAACCTAAGCACTAACCCTAATCAAAAACCTAAACATTATCCCCAATGATAAACCTTAACCCTAACCATAAAAATTAACCTTCTTGCTAACTCCTAACCCTAAACCTAACCCTAACCCTAACGCTGACCGTAACCATAACCCTAATCCTAACCCTAACCTTAAACCCTAACCCTAACCCTAAACCCTAACCCTAAGCTGTAACATTAAACCCTAACCCTAACCTAACCTTAACCCTAACCCTAAGTCAAACTCTAAAACCTAAACCTAACACTAAGTTGTAACACTAAACCCTAACCCTAACCCTAACCCTAACCCTAACCCTAAACCTCACCTAAAACCCTAACCATAACCCTAACCCTAACCTTAACGCTAACCCTAACCCTAACACTAACCCTAACCCTAAGATGTAACATTAAACACTAAACTGTAACCCTAAACACTTAACCTAACCTTAACCCTAAACTGTATCCCTAACCCTGTTCTTAAAATATAACTCTAAACCCTAACCCTAACCCTAACAATAACCCTACACTTTAACCCTAACCATAACCCTAAATCTTAACCCTAACTCTATCCTTAAGCTGTAACACTAAACCCTAACCCTAATTCTAATCCTAACCCTAAGCCTAAACCCTAACCCTAACCCTAATTTGTAACATTAAACCCAAACCCTAACCCTTAACCCTAACCCTAAACACTAACCCTAACGCTAAACCCTAACCCAAACACTAAAACATAATGCTTAACCCTAACCCTAATTCCAACCCTTACTATAACCCTAACCCAAACCCTAACCATAACCCTAACCTAATCCTAACACTATCCCAAATTCTAAACTCTAACCTTAACCCTAACACTAACCTGAGCCCTAAACCCTAACCTTAACCTTACCCCTAAACACTAACCCTAATGCTAAACCGTAACCATAACCCTAACCCTAACCCTAAACCCTAACCCTAATCCTAATCCATAACACTAAACCTTAACCCCAACCATAACCATTAACATAACCCTAAAAAAACTCCAACCCTAAACCCTAACCTTAACCCTAAACACTAACCCTAACCCTGAACGTAACACTTTCTCTAACTCTAACCCTAACCCTAAACATAAACATAAACCCTAACCCTAACTACAACTTTAACCCTAATCCTAACCCTAACTGAAACCCTAACATCAACTCTAAACATAAACCCTAACAATAAATCATAACCCTAACCCTAACGCTAAAACCGAACCCTAAATCATAAGCCTAACCCTAACCCTAAACCTAAACCCTAACACTAATCCTAAACACCAACACTAATGCTAAACCCTAACCCTAACCCTAAACCTAAACCTAAACCCTAACCCTCACCCTAACCCTAAACACTATCCCTAATGCTAAAACCTAGCCCTAACCCTAACCCTAATCCTAACCCCTAACCCTAACCCTAACCCTAACCCTAACCCTAACCCTAACCCTAAATATCAATACAAACCCTAAACCCTAACACTAACCCTAACCCTAAACATAAACCCTAACCCTAAAACATAACCCTAAACCCTAACCCTAACCCTTACCCTAACCCTAAACCCAAACCCTAACCTTAAACTGTAACCCTAACCCTAAAGCCTAACCCTAACCCTAACCCTAACCCTAAATACCAAGACAAACCCTAAACCCTAACACTAACCCTAACCCTAAACATAAACACTAACCCTAACCCTAACTTTAACTATAAACCATAACCCTAACCCTAAAGCCTAACACTAACCCTAAACCAGTGATGGCGAACCTATGACACGCGTGTCAGAGGTGATACACGAACTCATTTTTTGTTGGTTGATTTTTCTTTGTTAAATGGCATTTAAATATATAAAATAAATATCAAAAATATAAATCTTTGTTTTATTATGGTTGCAAATATCAAAAAATTTCTATATGTGACATGGCACCAGAGTTAAGTTAGGGTTTTCAAAATGCTGACACGCCGAGCTCAAAAGGTTCGCCATCACTGCCCTAAACTCTAAACCTAAATCATAACCCTAACCCTAACCCTAACTTTAAACCTTAATATTAACCTAACCCTAATGCTAAACCCAAACCCTAAAACATAACCCTAAACCCTAATCCTAGCCCTAAACTAACCCTAAACCCTAATATTAACCCTAACACTAAACCCAAACCCTAACCATAATCCTAAACCTGAAAGATAACCATAACGCTAAACCCTAACCCTAACCCTAACCCTAAAAAATAACCCTAACCTAAACCCTAACCCTAATCATAACCCTAAACTCACCCTAAACCATAACCCCTAATCTTAACCCTAACCCTAACCAGAACCTTAAACCCTAAACCTAACCCTAACCCTAATTGTAGCCCCAAACCTAACCCTCTCCATAACCCTAACACTAGCTATGGCCTTAACTCCACCCCTAAATCTAACCATACCCCTAATCCTAACCCTAACCCTAACAGTAGCCCTAACCCTAGCCCTAGCTATAACCCTAACCCTAGCTCTAGCCCTAAACATATCACTAACCCTAACCCTAACCCTAACCCTAAACCTAACCCTAAACCTAACCCTAATCCTAGTGCTAGCCCTAATCACAATCCTAATCCTAACCCTAACCCTAATCCAGACTCAACCCTAAAACCTAACCCTAAAATCTAACCATAACCCTAGCCCTTACTATAACCCTAACCCTAACCCTAACCTTAACCCTAGCCCTGGCCCTAGCTCTAACACTAACTCTAAACTAACCCTAATCCTAGCCCCAGCCCTAACCCTTACCCTGTCACTAGCCATAGCCCTAATCTTAAACCTAACCCCGTGGTCGGCAAACTGCGGCTCGAGAGCCACATGCGGCTTTTTGGCCCCTTGAGTGTGGCTCTTCCTAAGCCTTAGGAGTACACTAATTAAGTTAATAACAATGTACCTACCTATATAGTTTAAGTTTAAAAAATTTGGCTCGCAAAAGAAATTTCAATCGTTGTACTGTTGATATTTGGCTCTGTTGACTAATGAGTTTGCCGACCACTGGCCTAACCCTAACCCTAGCCCTAACCATAACACTAACCTTAACTCCAAAACCTAAACCTAAACTTACCCAAAGCCCTAGCCATAACACTAGCCCTCACCTACCCCTAATCCTAATCCTAGCCCTAGCCCTAACCTGAACCCTAACTCTCTAGGTGTATCCAATGTGCATCCAAGGACCCAGACACTAACCCTAACCCTAGCACTAACACTACACTTACCCTAACTCTCCAGATGCATCCAATGTGCTTCCTAAGACCCAGATGCTAACCCTAACCCCAAACCTAGCCCTAGCTCTTGAAGTGGCGAGAAAACTACAAATGAGACAAGTAACTTCCCTTTCTCCCAAGACCATCTTTGCTGTCTGGTTACACAGCGTTATGCAGATTTTCCTGGATTCTCCACACACCGCCAGGAAGTTAGGATGGCATAACACGCAGAAATTCCCCTCCACTCAGCATGCACGCCCACGAAAGCCATGAATCCAGGCCCATTGCACTTCCTAGAATGTGTCAGCCACAGGAGAGAGAGCAGGGTTTCCTCTGAAGGTATTTTCAATACAACAAAATGATCTGATTCTATCTGAATATGTTTTATTCCATTTCACCTTTGCAGTATTCAATGGTGGAAATATTTGTGGCTGTTCAATGACATAGTATTCAGCCTGCTTAGAGAGCAAGCCAATCATTCCGTCTCTCAGATTTTATTCTCCTTTTGTTTTTCTGGAGTGGATCAACGTGGATTTTTATAGTTCCTGCTGGGTTGATTTGTAACCACCTTTGAATGCCAGTTTACGCACGTGTGGTGACTTTTTTATTTTTGAGAAAATAAAATCTGTTTGCTTCCTTGTCATGGGCTCTTAGGTCTGAAACCCAGCTTCTTTTTGTTTTATTTCTTTGCTTTATGTTCCCAGAGAATGGTACATAAAGTGACCATCGCAGACAGCTGAGCCCTGCCTTCCATCCTTGGTAAAAGTGTTCAGCATACAGGAAAAGGACCAAGACTGGGGCCAGCATCGTGCTTCATCCCCTTTCTCAAGCCCACAGAAGTCCCAGCGCACAACCGCTTGGAGAAATCCATGTCATCTGAGATCCTGGCTGTTGGCAGAGTCTTCTTTCCCACCGTTGTTCCCCATCCTCACCCTCCTTTGCCCCCCAGTGTACCTCAGTTCCCATTATTAGCCAGTTCTCCAGCATAGAGGCATTTTCCTGCAGAACAGATGTCATTTGGTGGGACAGAGGGAAGTGCTGGGAGTTATCCCTAGACAGTCAGAATGCTATGGTGCTGAGAGCAGAGACTGCGGGCAAAGACCCAATCCCAGTCTCAGCTCTGGCCCTATCAGTGTGGGGCCTTGGGCAAGTCACCTCTCTGAACTTCAGTGTCTTCATCTGCAAAATCAAAATCATGCTAGCTCTATGGGCCGGTCAGGCCCCCTTCTGCTGCAAGCGAGAGAGACTCAGCTTGTAACCAAAAGCATCCCAAGTGTGCGATGCTGTTCTTGCTACCTTGGATCTTCCCATCGCTCGCTTATTATCATGATCCCAAATCCCTTTTTCAGACAGATTAACTCCATTGGTCTTTAAAACAGCAGCTCTGTCCTCCCTCCCCTCCCCGGCCCCACCACAGGAATTACTCTGAGACTTCTCTTTATGCACTTCATAGCTCCTATCACCACATTAAATTACATTATTTATGTTTGTGCAGTGTTTGTCTCACCTAAATATAAACTCCATATGGGTAGATACTTTCTTCTGTTTACCACTAAAACCGTGGCTGGCACATAGTAGATACTCAATTAATATTCGTTGGGTCCTTTCTAAATAGCATTCTGCCCAGTGTTGCACTGTAGGCCAGATACTCAATTAATATTCGTTGGGTCCTTTCTAAATAAACAGCATTCTTCCTAGTGTTGCATTGTAGGCTAGGGCAAGAAGAAATCAAGCAGGTATTTCTTTAATATTTTGGAGGGTATTCAGAAGATTGATTGGATGTTTAATAAATATTGGTGGAAAAGAAAAATAATCTAGAGCAGTAGGCTATAAAATGTTGTCAATGTATGTATTAATTAGTGTTTATTAAACTTTAAAACTATGAATCTCCCAGCACTACCACCTCTGGGAAGCATCACACACACACACACACACACACACACACACACACACACACACACACACATACACACCGGGGGTAGGGATGGGGGAGTGGGTTGGCAGGTAAGGTATTTGGGCCCTTCCTAGGAACCTCTGTCCCCTGCACATTCAACCAGGAGGTGGGAGGAGTTAGTTGAGGTTTGCTTTGCTTGTTTGTATTATGAATTGAATAGAGATCCCCTTCTCTTTCTTTCCCTCCCCTGCTCCAGATATATAACTGGAGAATCCGTTTTTTAAGCAAACCAAAGTTTGGGTGCGTTTTAGGAACAATCTGGTTTTCCAGTTTGGATCGGGACCAAGACTGCCTTCGCCTCGCAGGGCAGGGCACATTGTCACCAGGTGCTAGCATGACAAGGACCCTTGTGGATAGTTCACAACTTTCTCGGCTCTGTAGCGGCTGGATCCGATTTCGTCCTTAATTCGAGAGACAGGTAGTGATATTCTAGATGCAGATGGGTGTCAGGCTTAGACAGATGCTGACTAAATTAGCCGAGGCCAGGCCTGCACCAGTCCCGAACCCGCACTCTGAGCCATTTCTCTGTTCCTCGGAGTGCCCTAGCGGAGCCCTCATGGCCTCAGTGTCCACTGGGGCAGAGCAGAAGCACTCCCAGGAGGAGGAGTGACCCTGGCGTCTGCTCTCCATCTCACACCTGACGCCCAGCCCACCCCTGGGGGCAGCGGCCAGGGCATAGCGGCCTTAGCAGCCTTGCGGTGGGAGGTCTCCAGGGAGCCATGGTGCAGGGCCACTTGGAGAGTGACAGCAGTGTCGTTGAGATAAGAAATAATGCAATTCTCCAGGAGAACTGCAGTCTTCTAGCCCATATAAATGATTCCTTTAGTAATTTCACCAAGGATTATGTGTTATGTGTGCTCGGGGAACCAACACAGCCTGAGAATCCGTCAATATTTCTAGGGAAGGGTGTGTGTAATCAGTCAAGCGTTCCGGGGGAAAAAAAGGAGTCGATTTTTAATGGCAAGTGCTTTTACCAGCAACTGGTTTTGAATGAAAAAGTTTCCACTATAGTTCTTAAATTTGTTTTCTTTTTCCCCAAGAATCAGCCTGAGCAATTTCTTAAAGAATTAAAATGAAATGTTTCTGGGGTAACAAATCATCCCGTCTTAAGGCTTAGAGCTTTCCGACTCGCCAGCTAATGGGTCTGAAGAGAGATTTCGGAGGATTCTCGAGTGAGAAAAAAACACAGGGAGTTGCTGTCAGGACATGATTGTCTGGAGCACAGTTACCTCTTTATGAGGCCCTGGGAGCAACCAGGAGGAGGGGCATGCACGGAAGGGGCTGTTGGGTCAAAGTGTGGCACCAGGGCAGGAGGGTCCGTGAGCAGGGGCTGCCGGGGCCACTCAGTTCATGTCGTTCACTAACCTCTTCCCTCGGCTGTGCATCAAGGCCTGGTTTGGCTTATGTAACGGCTGCCTCGGTATGGGGCCATTTGTCATTTTGTGAAGAACCAGAAGTGGATATCTGTCCTGGAAGTGCCATTTTCTTTGGAAAAGCAGGTCTAATGATTTCTAACCGGGTTATGTATTGTGGAGACTGGCTCAAATTTGCAGCCCTGCAGGAAATATTACTGACAGAGCTTTAGCAGTTTCTGAAAAGTATCCATTAACGCCTTTGTGAAGGGAATTATCTTTGAAGGGAAAAGAAGAGAAGGGTAACCAAAGTCTAAGAACAGGGCCAAATGCCACCCTCTGGGACCGAGATGAAGTTATTACAAACCCACCAAGTTTTGAAAGCAGAAGAGGGATGGCCTTGATCTTTACGGAACTGTCGTAGGCATCCCCGAGAAAGTAACCTATTGTGAGCCCTGCTGGAAGTGGGTGCTGACTTCCAGGGCTTCTCAGTGATGGTGTCTCTTCTCCTTCTATCCTGAAATCAGCAGACAGGTCCAGATTCCTGTCCTCCACGGCGTCTAGCCTTCACACACTAAGCATGCCGGCTCCCGTGTGTCATTGGCCCACCATCCCCCCAGCTTTCTGCCTCTGTCTGGGCCTCTCCTCCTCCCCACTCCAGTCTGGACTCCATGGCTGATTATGTAACCGCTTTTTCCTCAAGACCCTCCACCCTACCACCCTGCCCTGCTGAGCTCCAATCTGGAGCAGTCCCACATGTTTTCCCTCCTGTATCAGTTGACATTGTATTTGGTTGTTTGTGATAAAGCCTGACACTGGTGGCTTAATCACATAGAGGTTTTACTTTTCCCCATAAAAGATCTGCAGGGCTGATGTGCACATGTGCAGCACTCACAACAGGCTCTTTCTCTCCTCATTCGGTCATTGTTAGCATATAGCTTTTGTCCTCGTGTTTGTTGTCTTATGGTCCCAACAATCTGGCATTCTGTCTGCATTCCAGAAAGGAAAAGGGTCAAAGGGTAAAGGGCTGAATGTGTCCACAAACAAGTAATTTAAAAAAAAACAAACCTTCATGAAAGGACTACCTAGGGGCAGGCTACCCGTGGATACAAAGGAGGCTGATGAATATTGTCAAATTGCCTCTCTAAACAGAATAGGGTTATGTTAGTAAGGAAAGTGGGGAGTGGATCTGGGCTGACAACCAGCTGTCTCTGCAGCCCTCCACCCCCATGCTGCTGTACGGGGCAGCCACGAGGTCTCCTGTTCAGCTTGTCCCTCTGCCCTCAGAGGCTGTCCCACATCTGGCTACTGTTCTCAATCCTTCTCCCCAGCCCCACCCAACTCCTTGTCCCTCTTTTCATAAGATGCTAAACAGCATTAGTCAAATGCAAATCAAAATCACAATGAGGTACTATTTCATACCTACTTGGATGACTATAATAAAAAAGACAGACACTAGCAAGTGTTTGCAAGGATGCAGACATATTGAAACACATGCATTGCTGCTGGAAATGGAAAGTGGTGCAGCAGCAATGGGAAACAATTTGGTAGTTCCTCAAAAAGTTTCAAGTGATACCATATGACTCAGCAATTCTACTCCCGGGTGATTTGAAAATAAGAGAATTGAAAACTTACATATCCACACAAAAACACCAGGAAAACCTCACAGGCTCTTCAAGGAGAAACTGCCTCATTTGTAAAGCAACAATGATAATATCCACTCTGGTTGTCTAGCCCCTTTCCATCCTCACTGAACAAGTAGGATCCTGGGACCACGGATTTGGGGGTCTGGGCTGGCTGAGGAAGCAAGGGTGACTCCTTCTAGGATCAAAGGGTGTGCTACAAGCAGAGCCAGAGGTGAAACCGGAACAGAAGCCCACAGGCAGGCTGGGCAGAGAGACAGAATGCCCAGAGTGGCAACAGGGTGTGTGTGGCATGGGTTCCCAGACCAGGAGGGGCGAGAAGGTTGAGTGGAGAGCAGGGAGCAGCACCTGCAGAGACTTCCTGTCATCTGGGGGAGCCTGAAATATCGCTGGGAAGGGGGGAAAGCAGTCAAAGGCTGTGAGCTGGCTGAATTACGGATGCCTTAAAGGCCAGCCAGACCTGCTTGGGTGAGAACGGGCTGGGGAGTCTTCAAATAATGGCCCATGCCCCTGTAGGAAATAAGAATAAGAGAATGAAGAAGATAGAGTAGCCATGTTGGCTGCTGGAGACCAGGGAAGACTGGAGTGGGAAGCAATGGTAGGCAAGAGATGCAGATTTAAGCTTCATTATGTTTCACTGGAGGAGGAACCTTTAGAGAGATAATGATGGGTGAAGTGAGAATGCTTGCTATTAAGCACATTTCTGGATTCCTCATTTAATTCTCATAACAACCCTGTAAGATAGGTACAATTATATTACCATTTTAGAGATGAGAAAAATGAGGCAGAGAAAGGTTGCTCACCCTGGTTCACTCAGCTGGTAGGTGCAGAGCTGGAGGTATAGTCTAAGTGCTACTCAAGGAGGGAGGAATCTGCAGGGAGCTGGCAGCAGAGGGGCCCTGCTCCTGACATGAGAAGCGTGGGTGTAGATGAAGGGTATGCATAAAATGGCAGCACCAGGTATATTTCTGGGTCTTGGTTAGTTTAGATTTTGAGTCTCTGTCTTGTATTTCCAGCCACAAGCTCTGGATTTGTTTAGGGGCACAGGGAAAACAAAGTTGGAGTGGGTGTGGCACCAAACCTACATTTTATTTCACTGTGATCAAGGACAGAAAATAATAGCCTATAAGAAGTCCGTTTTGAAAACTCAAAGTGCTTGGCCATCCAGAAACACTGAGCTTTGAAATTCAAAACAAGATGAATTAAATGCATTTTAGAGACAAAATGGAGAAAATAAGTCAGCGTTTAATACAATATGTCCCAAGGCACCTGCAGTGTAAAAAGGAAAGAAAAAAGAACAGATGGAATTGACCCTATAATTCTTGTAATTCTGTAAGATGTGTCTAAAAGGAATTATTTGGAATCTGTTTTGCCTTTTTCTTGCAGAGAAGGGAAGAGAGAGAGAGAGGGAGAGGGAGAGAGAGAGAGAAAGAGAGAGAGAGAGAGAGAGAGAGAGAGAGAGAGAGAGAGAGAGAGACTGTAGTCATAAACATATAAAAAGCTCTTTGGGGATGATGGGAGTCAGGGGTCTATCTTTCTTTCCTTGTGTTCTTGTGTCTGTCTCCCCAAAGCCTATGTGGATGATGTGGCAGGGAACAGGGACGGGCCAGGGGAGATCTGTGGTACTTAAGTGATTTATTTATAATAACTCTTTCCAAATGCACATATCAGTGTTCATGTTACAAAACTAAAAGCAGGTAATCCATTCTATACTGATATTTATATTAAGGTACCGCAATATGGGAATAACGGGGACAGGATACATTATTTAATAATTAAATGATACAAATTTCACAGTGGAGAATTTATTTTCAGATTCTGATTAGAATCAAAATGGACTGTGTGAGTTCTTGTTAACTCCCATGGATTACCTTGTACATTACAATATTAATGAAACTCTTTATGTTGTTTTTAAAAGAGTTAAGTAACCAAGATGGGTGATCAGAGAGAGAGGCCGTCTCCCATGAGTCCCCAGTCTTGGGGCCTGTGAACAGGCAACAAGGAACCCTTACCGATGGTCCCTGGAGACCCCCACAGGATGCTGCGGACCAGTCATCAGACAGGAGCTGGAGAGATGACCTCAAATTCCCTTATGGGAGGCCCATGACCTAGGAATCTATTGTTCTTAAAGAGGATACTCTGTGACCTCCTCCCAGGGCAACTCCCTGCTCCACAAGGAGGGGAGAGACAGGACTTGCTGCTTCTGCCTAAAGAGAGGATCGCTTCCCAGCATTGAAAATGTGCACTCATCAGAACTATTTGCTTAGGTAAGCTCAGCCCAGCCACGGGGATTTTCTGGCTTACTATTCAGACAACTTTATTTAAGCTCTTAGAAAAAGTGCTCTTGTTCCAAAACAAACCAGAGCTTCAGCTAATGAAGTGTACAGACTTAACCAAGTTACCTGAGTCATTAGCACTCACCAGTCTCTGTTCCTCTTAGGCCCCCATTTGTGAAGAAGACAGAGGCTGCCTTGGCTGTGGCTATGAATCAGAAAGATAGGCTGGCCCCATCCACCTGACTCTTGGACTTTGACCAAGACCTAAGTCTTCACTTCAACCAGAGAAAGAAGAAGAGACAAGTAGTAGTTATTTTTTGTTGACTAGTGAGGCCCTGTGCCTCTTGTCCATATGTCCTCTCATTTAGTTCTCATGAAATGCTGAAAGGTGAGTGTTGGCATCTTTACAGATGCAGAAACTGAGCCCAGAGATGTTGAGTAACAGACCTATGGTCACTGAGCTCTAATTCAGAGCTGAATTAGAGAATGGGACCTCCATTCCATACAGATCTTCAGCAACGTGGTGTGGCTACCTGAAGTCATCATCTCCCATCTCGCCCAAGGAAGGCAGCTCCCCAAGGCCCAAAAGAGCAGACTGCTCACACTAGAAAGAAGCTCCAACCAAAGGCACGAGTCAGGGGCGGCCAGGAGCAGGAGAGCTGGCAGGCCTGTGATGCAGACCTTCCCAGTTCCTTCTCCCCGCCACCTCCTTCCCCATCTTTGCCAAACTCCTCCAGATGTAAATAAATAATTTAGAAAACAAACATGTACCTTGAAGTTTGCTTTGTTTCCTGTCTCTGCAGATTATGAGAGCATGTGCATTTTCCCTCTCAGTTTTCATATAAATAAGGTATTCAGTGTGACTCCTTTCACCAATGTTAAAATTCCATTTAAAAGTAAATTGATTTCCTAAAATATATGTATTGGCAGCAGTGGCCACCACAGCTGGTATTACAGTTTACATTTAACATAGTGCTGTTTGCCTTGACAGATTCCATATTTTTCATACATAAATCGATAGAGTGATGTTTGAAAAGCTGAAATCTTTCATCGTTCCCCCACTCCAACTCTGCCTTCTGAAAACCATAAAGAAGTAACTTTCCAGCGGGTGTCATTTAGTTGGAGAGTATTATTTACAGCATTTGACTATAACACAATCACTGTAAACTCAAAGAGGAAATGCTAGGATGGAGAGCCAGGAATTTGGTTCGAAAATGATGCATTCTAACAATTTTTTAAAAAATCATATGTGTGTGTGTATGTGTCGTGCATATGTGTGTGCAGATGTGATGTATGTATGTGCATGCAAGAAAGTGTGTATATGGGGGTATATTTGGGCATGTGTGTGCATGTGTTTGTGTGTTGTAAGATCAATTATACACACACACACACACACACACACCCCTTCTGACCCCTTCTGACCTGGTGGACATGGTATGAAGGAACAGCTTTCTGAGGCAAGGACCCTTAGGCTGAGGGCCTGGGAGAAATAGGGAATGAGCAGTTGTGAGAGATGAGTAGGTGGGTAGAAGTCCAAGTACATGTGAGTTTGCCTTTGCTTGTACCCTAAGATTAACATTTGGCCTTGGAAAGGAAGAAAGCCACTTAGGCCTCTAACCTCTACCTCAGCTCCTTCAGTCACCCCTCAAGGAGGGCTGATCAGATAATCACATTCCACGCTGGAGATCTGGTTTCTTTTCCAGAGGACAGAAGCCGTGCAGACAAATGAACATCTCACTGACTCTTGTGTTTGTTTGTTTGTTTGTTTGTTTGTTTGTTTTTTAATGCATCAGGAAGGTAAAACTTTGTCTAGAATCTTTTCCCTCTGCTTTAGACTAATAACTCAAAATTTGTTGTTACCATAGAATGACATGATTTGTAACCTTATTTTTAGTAATTGGTTGATCAATTTAAAACAAAGAGTAAGTCAAGAACTCTCTGGGATCTTTTACTATTTAACATTTCAGACAAGCCAGAGATGCTGGGCCATGATGGTTATAGATGAGGGCTATAAGTGACAGTGAGGGCATGAAGGGTATCGAGCTGGCATTTCAAGCCAGGAGCTGACCCAGTTGTCCACATGTGGATGGCTCAAAGGGTGCCAAGTACAGAGATAGTGTAATAATTCTGATACTGCAGGGGGTCTCCATTGTTCCCCTCCCCAACTTGCTTTTGAAGAGAAGATTTTTACATGTTTAAAAATCTGAGATATTCTGATTGTTTATATACATATATATAACTTCAGAGAATATTTTACCTCTTTCTTTGGTCTTTATAGCGCCTAGATTTTCACATCATTTATTCTTTCCAGTGTTCATTAGAAAGAGAATCCTATGTAATTTAAGTTTTATTCCTTTGCCAAGCCACTGTAGTCTGGGGTGGACTTGGGGGTCAGAAATAAGGGTCACTCCCATGACTCCCTAAGGGAGAGTTGTCTCTGTCCTCTTGACTCCACTGCCAAAGAGGAGAGGCTGGCCCAACCGATAAGGCCACATTTTCAGGTGGGTTGAGCTTGGGGTTAGGCCTAATCTTTTACTAGGAAATGAGAACTCTCTGTTCCTGTTCTTTTCTGTCTGTTTGACAGAAGGACTGTATATGTTTGACCTTTCTTTGTGGAGCAGTATAATCTGCAATTTAGGTTTGAGCAGAGAGAAAAGTGGCTGCTTAGGCATCAATCCTGGACAAATGAGTCTTTGCCAGGACCCAGTCCAGCCTATTGGAGTTCTTCAGTGAGATTTGGGTCAAAGCCAAAGGCAACTCAAACATTTCTTAGCCCTTGATTTGCTAATCATTGTCCTAGATCCTGAGAGACTTCGGAGGAAATTGTGATCAAGGGTGAGTTTTTATAGTCCTGGCTTCTTGACCAAGTGCTCTCAAAATACCATGGGGTAGTTCCCAATCTGACTATATAACAACTTTACCAATAGATCCCATGATACTGGTAGTTGTGGCATAAAGAGAATTCAATTAAGCAGGATGCATGGCTAAGAACTGAGTTAGAAGGACTTCATTTAGATTCACTGGCCAGAAGATCACGAGAGAAGCAATCTGGTGAAGGTGGAAGAAACCAAACCAGTGTACTCACTGTGCCTTTGATTCTGTAGCTGTTTTCTCTAATGGAGTTTGGATAGGAGTGGATAAGCAACCAGCTGGCTCAGGAGGTCTCAGATGTATTTTCACATCAGAGCACTTTGTTCTTCCCCCTCCTAGTAGAACACAGAACTCCTACCAACACTGTCCAGATCTCACCTATTCCTTAAGATACTGTTCAAGTCCACAGTCTCTCCTATGGTGCCAGGCCATAGTAATCTTTTCAGAATCATTTGGAACATTATACAAGATGGGGCAAAAGTAGGTCTACAGTTGTGAGTACTTAAAACACAGTTAATTCTTGTATTATTATTTATTAATTATTGTATTATTTTCCATACAAACAACTGTAAACCTACTTTTACGCCACTCTGTGTAATGGTTTCCTCTGTTAAGGTTTTATTTTATATGATTTCTCATCTCAACTAAGTTATAAACATCTTAAGAGCTGTTACCACAGTTTATATTTATCTGTACTCTCCACCAAGCCTAGCATATTAACTTGTATATAGTGTGTTCTCATACATTATTAGTGGATTTTTGACTGAATAGTTTAAGGGCCCAGGAATGGGAAAATCTGCTTTGAATTTTTAGTAGAAATAAAATAAACTAACTCTGAATCTTCACCTGCAAGGCTACTCCTGAACTGCAATAAGAGATTCCTTTGACACCTTCTTGGCATATGTTCACTCCTACCTACCCATTTCAAACTGCAGTTAAATTAGATAGAAAATTATCTAATTTTGGAAAGAATGTATATACTGTATTCCATCAATTCTAAAATGCACATTTTTTCCATTTTTAACACTGATGGCTCTTCTAATTGGCAGTATTTTTTCCTTTCTTGGTGTTATATAAAATAATGTTTCATATAATGGATGATGATTTATAGCTAATGGAATGTGGTGCGTTTGTATCTATCATCCGTCACATACCTATCTAGTAATTCATCTATAACTCCATGCAGTGACCTTTACTTGATGGATGCATGTGGAAGGAGTCCATAACTTACATCAAAATGTGACAGTCCCCTACCCTGTTCCTTCCCCCTGCTGCCATTGCCATGCATGTTTTCAGGTGTCCCCTTAGAGCTTGTAGGGTATCATTCAACTCAGAATTAGGGAAAGAAAAGGTTGCATAAATAGAAGGAGTAGTAAGAAAAGTGTATCCAGAGGAAGACACCTAGGAAGACATAGTCGGACCCAGACACAGCTGGTTTGCTTGTCAGCTGGGAAAGAAAAGGTTGCATAAATAGAAGGAGTAGTAAGGAAAGTGTATCCAGAGGAAGACATCTAGACATAGCCGGACCCAGACACAGCTGGTTTGCTTGTCATCGCTACTTGTGTTTCGTCCTCCCTTTATTATTTCTCTATGTTTATGCAGCCCAAAATTTCACCAGTAAGTGGCTTATTGAGATGTTGGGGGTATAAATAATCATCTACTTTAAAAACAGGAATATCTGAGTTAGTGACTTACCAACTTCAATGTGTCTAGCTTCTATTTAACTTCTTCTTACTAATCAAGTGAGATCAGCAACACCAATGGGGACTGGGGGTTTGGGAGAGAGAAATGGATTAACATGAAGAACTCAGGGAAATTGAACAGGTTATTCTTTTGATGTGGACTTACTTTGGCCTCAGTGAGAGCCTGGGTATGCTGAAAAGAGGGATTTAGTGAGGACAGGTGAAGTTCAAGATTCATAACCTGAGCTTGTATAAGGATCCAGAGAGAAAACACTTTCTCTTGCTTCTTTCCATAGCACACATGTAGTGAATAGGATGCTGCATTTGGCAGTCCAGCATCCTCCCTTCTTTTCCTGTTTTAATCAGTTATTAGTCCTTTCATCTTTCAGTCCCAGACTTTCAGGGAGACCTTACATCACTTCCACCCCCAAATGGCTGAAGTCAATGAACACATACCATCCCCAGAGGAAGTGTTTAGAAATGGACATATGACCCAATTTGGGGCAATGAGGGTTTCTGAGACAGAAGCTTCTCTCTGCTTCTTAGAAAGCCACTAAAAGAAATACTTTCACTTGCTTTGGACTGGGTGGTGTAAGGCTGTGGTGTCCCATTCTCTTTTAGAGTTATATCAATTTTTGTAAGTTTACCTGGAAACCTAACCAACAGGTAAATAATTTTTGTATAGAAAATTTCCATCTTGGGAAAAAACAACAACAGTTGACTTCAAACAAACTTTGGGAAACCAACCAGTTCATCAATCCAAGAGTAATAGTGACAATTTTTGAATCATAAGAGTCATTGATTTGTATCAAAGAAGTGGGTAATCTTTTCTATATTTCAAAATTTTTAGAATGACATTGTATCCTGAAGTGATATATTAGATTAGAAGGGAATATGACATCCTGATATAAAAATGCAAGAAACTAAAGTAATTTGTGAAGTGTTAGCAGCTACCTTCATGTGAACTCTCCTTGTGTGGGCTCTAAGTTACTCTGGATGCTGTGGTAAATGCTTCAGTACCTCATGCTATGAAAGTACGGAGTTCAAGGTCCAATGGTTGAAGGTGAGAAGCTCTTGGGAAGGGTGTCTGCTCAGCATATTGGAGATTAGGTCTATTTTATCCCAATCTGGCCCGAGGATGGGGCCCCAGGACGTTTGAAGGCTGAGATGCATTTGGATCCAAGATGGTCCTGAGGATCTGCTTTATCTGTGGGTAATCTTCATACACATAATAAATAAGTGAAATAATGATGACGACTTCCCAGTGTGCAAAATGCCTTCACATCCGTATCTCAGTTGTGCTCAGGGGAGGTAGCATTCCTGCTTTAGTCAGCAGCAAACAGGTAAAGAAAGGAGTGCTCAGGATCCTGCAGCAGAGCTCGGCCTCCAACAGCTTTTCTGACTCCCAAACATAAAGTCGAGTTTAACTCATCCAGATGTTTCTACTACATTTTGCCTTGAGCTTTACCAAGAAAATTGAGACCACCAGGTGTGAGTTCCCTTGTTTTCCATCTTCTACATTTTAATGTATATTTGCCGTCATTTGCACTTTCTCTGTTTTCTGCTGTCTTAACTAAAAGATTACTCCCCCTACCTTAGCCAGGTAGCTCAGTTGGTTAGAGCATCATCCTGATAGGCCAAGCTTGAAGGTTGCATCCCCAGTCAGGGCACATACAAGAATCAACCAATGAGAGCATAAATAAGTGGAGCAACAAATCAATGTTCTTGTCTCTCTCTACCTTCCTCTCTCTCTAAAAATCAATAAATAAATTAAAAATAAGTAAATACGTTCTCTTTAGTTTCCATTGCCCTAGGAGCAGTATCTGTGAAGAAATTGCTTTGGCATATGTTTGAGATTTTGCTGCCTGTGGATTCCTCTAGTATTTTTATGGTTTCCC
>NW_005359064.1:182223-221853 GCF_000412655.1 Myotis brandtii | reverse complement strand
ATCAGACCGTCAAACCTCAGAGGGAAGGTAGGGGAGGGTGAGGGTAAGGGGGAGAGATCAACCAAAGGACTTGTATGCATGCATATAAGCCTAACCAATGGACACAGACAACAGGGGGTGAGGGCATGAGTGTGGGGGGAGGCAATAGGGGGATAAGGACACATATGTAATACCTAATCAATAAAGAAATAAAAATAAGTATATAAATAATAGCCTTTCCATAGGAAGAAGGAATTTCTTTGCCTGGTTTTTTTAAAAAAATATTTTATTGATTTTTTACAGAGAGGAAGGGAGAGGGATAGAGAGTAAACATTGATCTAATCAATAAAGAAATAAAAATAAGTATATAAATAATAGCCTTTCCATATCTGGAAGGAATTTCTTTGCCTGGTTTTTTAAAAAAAATATTTTATTGATTTTTCACAGAGAGGAAGGGAGAGGAATAGAGAGTTAGAAACATTGGTGAGAGAGAAACATCGATCAGCTGCCTCCTGCACACCCCCTATCGGGGATGTGCCCGCAACCAAGGTACATGCCCTTGACCAGAATCGAACCTGGGACCCTTCAGTCCGCAGGCCAACGCTCTATCCACTGAGCCAAACCAGTTAGGGCTTCTTTGCCTGTTTTAATCCTTTCTCTGTGCTTCCCTGAATTATCTTTGGTTTCTTGTCTCCTGCCTCCTTCCCCTTTGTCTCTAAATGTGTTGAATTCTGCTCTATAAAAAAAATAAAGCTTTTATCTGTGGGCGCTATATTTATACTATTTTTTCCCTTCCTCTTCATCCCTTACCTTTTAGAAATAGCAACCTTTGCCTACAGCCTCACTGGGCATCCTTCTCCCTTCCCCACACCTTTCACCAAGGGTCATTCCAGGACCCCCGGTGTTTGCCTGAAACCATGAATAGTACCAAACCCTATAGATACTATATTTTTCCTATACGCACATACCTTTCACTTAAAGGAAGCACTATCAGGCTTCTCATTGGCATATCTGAATTCCCAGCATTCACTACTTTTGCCATTTGAGACCACAGTTAAGTCAAATAGGGTCACTTGAACACAAGCATTGTGATATCATGACAGTTGATCAGGACAAATGGCACCTCCAACAAGTTATGCCCTAATTTTTCTTTTCTTCTAAATTCCAGAGGAAAATAGAATGTATTCTACTCATAGGATATATTACCCACCTCACCTAAGTTTATAGTTTTGTGTCCCTGGACATAACTCCTCGACTAGGCTCTAATCTCCTGGAAGACAAGGATCAATGTTTTATACTTTGTTTGGTATGCACCATATTCTTGCAAGAATGTTTTATATGTAGCAAGTGATAAGTAACTATTAGTAATAAATACGTCAAAGTACAGGTTACAGTGAGTATTTATTATTTCCTTATTTCTAGGTTAAAAAAATACTATTTTGAGGGGTATGGAAGTATGGGGCCTAGCTCAATGTTCAAAGGTGGCCTTATTTATTTTTGCATACCTATTGTCTTGGTTTTCATTTATCTTTCTCCTGAGTTTTTCCTGTGGATTGTTTTGTTTTTTTATTCTGTTGTGAAGAAGGGTTGGTATAGAATACTGCTCTACTTCATTGAGTTCTCCCTTAATTACTTTTGTAATGTATTCATTGTATTATTTGAAGTAAGCAGCTCCCCTATAACTTCCATGATTGAGTGTATTCATTTCATGAAGATTAAAAATGGATAGCAAACCATTTTTATTATCATACATGTGTTATTAAGGAAAGTATGCAATTGCTTTGTAACTTTCGATTCAGAGAGAATTTCCTTTTGTTTACTGTGAATAATTCTCCTGCTCCCCACCCTAACTCCTCTCCAGAATAGCTCTGGCTTTGGCAGCGCTTGCTGGCTAGACAAATATATCACTGAGATTGGAAAAATATCACAAGAGGGACAGTTCCAGGTTTGAAAATAGGGCAATTAGCTCTCAGCGTGAAAAGGTGTGTCGGATGTTCCTGAAACTGAGTGACAGATCATGTTGGCCTGAGCCAGGCATAATACCCAGAACCACCACATAGGATGCCTCCCTTGCATGTTTCTGTCAGAGAACGACTTCTGAACTGAATTCTACTGCTCACCC
This sequence comes from Myotis brandtii, assembly GCF_000412655.1. Taxonomy (NCBI): domain Eukaryota; kingdom Metazoa; phylum Chordata; class Mammalia; order Chiroptera; family Vespertilionidae; genus Myotis; species Myotis brandtii. The sequence goes on along the minus strand of NW_005359064.1, from coordinate 219,752 downwards.
CAAGAGGCCTTGCCAGTGGGTACTGGTGCCAGTGTGTGTGTGTGTGTGTGTGTGTGTATTCAAATATTCATTCTTGCTGTTTTCTTTATTAGAAGGAGGAATTCACTGCACAAATGATATGTTGACTCTTCGAAAAATCATGAGAGTGTACACTCAATGTGGGTATGACACCCGCCCCTTTTGTGGGGAGAGCTGCTTTTCCTCAGCTCTATTTGGTTCCTGATAGCCAGCCTGGAGATTGAAAGCACTAGCCCCACACTCAATGACTGGCCACAGCAGGGAGAGTGCCACCCTTGCCAGGCCACCGAGAGACCTTCCCTGGGAACCATATACACTGCTGCAGAAGGGAGAGGTTCCTTTCCTCTGGGGTTGCTTCATTGACATGACCTAAGCCTGGTTTTAGCAGTGCTCTGTGCCAGGTGGATATAATCTGCTTCAATTAATAGGGAGAGAAGAAGCCAGCTTACCAAGATAAGACCAACTGGGGGGAGAGAAAAAGGGAGAGAGCAAAAAAGGGAGAGAGAATGATGATGTTATTTGCATCACGCTGTCCACCCTTCTTTAGGCCCTTTCTCCTTCCATCTTCCCAGTTCCATGAGCTCACCATTCTCCTTTGTTCACGTACGTATTGGGTTGAAGAGGGTGGCTGTTAAACTGGGACAATGCCCCACAGGGAGGATTGCGTCTTTGCCCTCGTTGTGCAGTTTTGCTTGGGTGTGCCAGGGAAGGCTGCTAGAGGGTCAGAAGTAGCCACATAGTGTCCTGGGCCCATCTCATGTGAGGTGGGCTGCCTGGGTGGATAGCCACAGTGCTGTGTGTGGCTCTTCAGCACACAGTTTTTGTCCAGACTCTTTCATTCTAGTCAGGAGATAGGACAAGACACTGAGAGAAATAGAGAACTATCTGGGGCACCCTGTGTCAGCCCACCAACACTCACAGTATGTTCATTGGTGCTGTAGGGCCATGAGGAGGAGCAGACAGATGGGGCTGGTAGGGTCACCGAGGGGTCTTGGTGACTGTTGTCCTTGACCAAGGGCGTGGAAGGCTGGCTAGAGTTTGTAGTCAAAGAGAATCCCAGCTTTTTGAGTGACAGGATAAAAATTATACTCTTTCAACCTTTAGGGTTTTAGAATAGCTGAAAGTGTTTGATTCCTACTTTTATTGAAGGTTTTAGACTTTTCTTTTTGTCTTACTCTTTAATTGGCTCAAGAATTCCCAGGGCCATGCCAAAATTTGAGGGCATGGCCCAGGTAATTTTGTTCTTGGCCACACTGGGCACCAAGCCCTCATGGCTGTAGAGAAAAGTGTGTCTCCTTTCAGTGGGATTAGAGGGGAGCCTGCTACTACTTGTTCTACCAACTTCGCAGTGCCATCATGAGCAACCCATAGGACAATCTGTGATAACACTTAAGAAAAGCAATTATAAGTATTATCAACCAATGTCTCTTAGCTCTGACACCAAATATACTGCTCAAATGAACAGACCGTAGCTCTGCAGAGTCAGTCTGCATAGTTAAGCAAGTTCCCTTCTCAGAAATGCCGTGACCAGAGGCACTAGGTGGCCTCCCTTCAGGCTGCTTTTCTGGCCAATGGACAATCCTGTAACTTTTCAGCATTTCCAAGAAAAGAAGTTATTCAAGAAATTATGAATAGAAATAATAATAATAAAGTATTTATTTAATCATCTGCAATTTACAATATTATCTTATAATTATAAACTCATAAGATGATGCATATTTAAGACAGATTTTTAAAAAGAAAAGAGTGGGAAATAGAGAAAAAACAAAAGACATATTTGGGACAAGCACTGTTCAAAAGAATTTCATTTTAGGGACTAAATTCTTTTCCTACAGATCCAGAACCCCGGGGAAGACAGAATTGATGCGGCCTTCTCCATTCATCCCGTGTGAGTAGGAACACCTGAGTGAGATGGTGAGCAGCTTTTAAAGAGATGAATCTCCATTCCAGGGATGAATATTAAATTTCACATTTCATAAAAAAAACTTGAATCAGGTCTACTGCATGAGAGTGATTCTGTTAATGTTGTCCGCAATGCTTCTTGCTTCTGATTTAGATTGCCCGGCTCAGACCAGCAAAAGTGGGTAGTCATTTCCTCCTCGTGGCCACCTCAGCTGTCCCTTGTATATTAGAGATACTGGAAGGATATGTTAACTCCGGACTGAGGCCAAGAGGTTTTTGAATCTCTCAAGATCTGTCTAAATCTAAGTTGGGTCATCAAGAATATAATCTCTTGAGTTTCTTAAAACTTGTCTATCTGGTAAATATGGTGAAGTAAGACTAACTTATCAGATAAAATGACTTTTTAAAAATTTATCTTTATTGTTGAAAGTATTACAGATGTCCCCCCACCTTTTTCCCCATAGACCCCCATCCACACCTCCCTGGCCTTCACCACACTATTGTCCATGTCCATGGGATATGCATATATGCATATAATTTCCCTAGTTAATCTCTCTCACTGCCCCCCTCCATTTTCCCTCTGAAATATGTCAGTCTGTTCCATGCTTCTATGTCTCTTGATCTATTTTGTTCATCAGTTTATTTTGTTCATTAAATTCTACATATGTGTGAGATCATCTGATACTTACCTTTCTCTGACTGGTGGTACAGGTTTTTATCCACTCATCTACTGATGGAATGTGTCTTTTTGGCCTTACCCCTCGGAATCAGTGTGGGTCTGCTCAGGAAAGGAAAGACCTCTCTTTCTAGGTCAAACAGGAAGGGATTAGACAGAGGGATTGAGTTGCTTATAGCAAAACCACTGGAAGCCTGAAGAAGGGAAAATCTGAGACCACCTTAACTTTTGGGTTTGCCATTAGAAAGTTAAGAGGGGATGCTGCTCTGAATCAGGAACCTACAGACTATTGCTGCAGGTCCCTCGGGTGATCCTCTGTGGGCTTGAGGTGAACTAGTTATTAGGGCTCAAGCTGCTGGATAGCTCCTGTCTGGCAAGACCACACCTGACTTCCAGAGGAAGAAACAAACCGGCTCCTGTCACCATTCCACCTGCCAAATCTCAAGTGAATTCAACTCACCGATGGAATTTTAAATGCATGCAGGACATTCCTGGCAAGGGAGAAGGAGACATGTGGCTTCCAAGTTTCTGGCCTGTGGAACATGAGAAAAACAGAAAGAGATATACTTCTCCATCCACTTGTTTTCTCTCCTTTGGACCCAAACCTCCCTAATCCTTTCCACTTCTACTTTTCCTGAATAAAAAAAAATGCATAAGTCAACATCCTAACAAAGAATGGGAATTGCCAATACATGTCAAATTTATTAGGTCTGACAAGAGGTGTTAGCATGATAATGAAAGCTGTTGAAACTGTAGTCACTCTGTCTAGTTTGAAAGTGCATTAATTCAATTCACCACGTCCATTTACATTTAACAAAAGACACACGATGACATTTTGACATACTTTTCCTCCTCTTGGATCTGATTTGTGTGAAAAGTAAAATCCATGCTAAGAAAATATGAGGATGTAATGGGGGAGGGTGAAAAGATACAATGAAGACATTTTATTTTATAAAATAAAAAAGAGAGGAGTTAAAATTTCACTAAAAGTAGCACAACTTAAGTCCCATTGAAGCAATTAAAGAAAATGAGTCAACTGACCTCAGGCTCCCTTTGAGGCTAGGAACCACATCGCAGAACAGAGGACCTGTCCTCCAGTCCCCTGGCCCTTGGTCCTGGTGGAACTCCGTGGGGGTGGGGGAGGTCCTGTGAGTGTGTCTGAGTCAGTGGCGACTCATCTATTGTCTCCACACCCTGCCCTGTGTGGCCTGCACTGGCACCAGCAGCCACCTCAATGCTGTGCTGCCAGCATCCGTCAGGCTTGGCCAAGTGGAGGTGCTGGAGGGAGGAGGAAGGAGGAATTGATCCCCTGTTGGCTCCCCATTTCTCCAAGTGTCCCCCTAGCCACAATTCTTCATCCCAACAGTGGCAATGCCTCGCCATAGCAGCAGCTGAATGAATCCAACTTGCAGTTTTTCTAACGCCAGCGGAAGCATCCTCAACCCGTGGGCTCAGAGACCAGCACCAGCTGAGCAGAGCCTTCTTCTCAGAGGCCCAGGCCCAGCACCAGGAACTCCTGAGCCTCCAGGAGGATGTCCCAGCCACAGGTGGCAGCTGCTCCTCCGGTCACCACCCCGGATACCTGTGCCTAGTTAACAACTTAATGCATCGCTTACAATTCTTTTTTTTTTTTTTGCAGGGGAAGCTAAGAATATACCGCCCCCCCTTTTTTATCGCTTACAATTCTTCACATTAAATTCTCTCAGAATAACTGCGGTTTCTGGCTCCTGACTGGCACCACCGGCAAACAGCACTTTGGGGATTTAGGAGGCCTGGACTTGCTGAATGAATGATGGAATGGATAAACCAACGCTCACAGCGCTGTTCGGGAGCTGACCACAGGCCATGCTCACTGCATGCCCAGCAGGAGTGAACAAAGGTGCTTGCTGGGAGGCCAGCAAGGATTGATCCCAGCGCACTCCCATCCCCATCACCTGGACCGCCACCCCGCTTTCTAGGCAAGCCCCTTTCTCACTCCCTCCTCCCGGCTCCCTTGCTTTAGTCAGGGCAGGGCAGCCACTGTCTTAACACCCAGGGTAAGCATGTCCCCTGCCGGGTGGGTGTCTGCAGGGGACCCCTTGGAGTTACCCGAGGGACACCCACCTCTGCCTGTAGAAACAGCATTTCTGCCAGATCTGCGCTTACAACTAAGGCCCAAACTCCAACAAATCTAAACCTCATGCCCGGCTCTAGGTGAGAACATAGCCAGAGGAGTCAGGTTGACTATTACCCGATTGGAGTAACACAGCAGGAAGCAAATGAACCTGGTTAAAGAAAATGGACTGCATTTCTGGCTTGGCAGAGAAAAAATATATGTAAATAAATTTTTAAATGCACCTGAAATTTTCCCTTGTTACCCTTGACTTAAGAGTGGGAATCCTAAGACAAGAGTGCCACCTGCTGTCCATTGTCAGACCTGAATGTCATGGTTACTTAGCTGATGCTCAAAGTGGGACAATTGTGGACAAAAACATTCGATGTTAACGTTGTATGAAGGTACACAGGCATGATGGCTCCCACTTTAGTTTCCACAAGATGTCCGGACCTGCCCGGTTATCTCCACACGTCCAGAGGTACCCAGGGAGGCATGCTGGCTGGTGTGGCTCAGCAGCTGAGGGGGTGCCCAGGAACCAAGAAGTCGCCGGTTCGATTACCGGTCAGGGCACATGCCCAGGTTGTTACTTGATCCCCAGTAAGGGGCTCATCAGTGTTTCTATCTCTCTATCCCTCTTCCATCCTCTCTCTCTAAAAAAAAAAAAAACACAATAAAAACATTTGAACAGGTACTTCATCTGAAGATTAGAAGTATGTCAACTTCCTGGCACAACTCCTGGCAGGTAGAACCAAAACCAAACAATTAACATATGGAAATAAATAACTGTGGCTGTGGATTAGATAAAATAATAAGATTACAGAAACCTGTTCCAGGGAATCGGTGAGCCATAGGATGTTAGAACTAGAAAGGGTCTTTGCATATTTTTTACAAGAGCCAAAGCAAGACATACAGAGTAGGTGGAGTGGCTGGCAGGTTATAGGTGCCATGTTAGGGCACTGGAGAAGACGGTGCCTACGAAAGAGCTTTGAAGGTAGAGGGTGGTGATGATGACCGTGATGATGGTGATAAATATTATTTGTTAATCTCCTCTCTGGATGGGGGCGGGAATCTAATGTCCCCAATCATTTTCTGAAACTTCAACAAGAGACCTAAGTAAAATTGAAGTTGAAATGCAAATACCACGGAAAAGAAGAAAACACAGACTCATATGCATTACTCCCAAAAGCAAAGGGTTATAAATTAAATTTTTTTCCGGAAACAAGTTTTGGAGCTGTGCACATGCGCGAGAAGTGTGTCTAGCCTGAGTGAGCTAGAGACAAATAAACCAAAATGGATTGGCAATGGCGATCAAGACAGTGGGACAGAGGGAAGCAGGGACACCAGACCCAGCACAACGCATCAGGCTGTGATCCGACAGCCGATCTCAGGCATGCCTCTTCTTTTTTCTGGAAGCTTCCTTTTTTTAGCGAAGCTTCTCCACCCACAGCTGGGAAAGTGTGAGGACCGGTCCAAGGTCGCTGACATCCTGCTTACAAAGCCAGCAATGTACATAACCTCCAGGAAAACTTGATACTATGTCTTCAATAGAAAGGGTCTTTTTTTCTCCTTTCAGCCTTTTACTGCTTCATTTTTATTTCATGTGAAACTTACTTCACAGCTTTGTGATAGATATGTGATTTATCCCCTGTCCTACCACCAATAACATTCCCCATTATGATCCAGATGTATTCATGCCACCTGTCTCTGCGACCTACCATATAATTCTCTGTGAATCTACTCAATGGTACATGAGCAGAATCAAGTGACAGTCACAGGAGACACCACAGACCTTAAGGTGCTTCTAAATCATCAGTGATTGGATTATGTTCAGTTTTCCTCTGATCCAATTTCCTAAAATGGAGCATCAACATGGCTGAATGTGGCATTCGGTGACTCGCTGTTAACTGGGATGTCAATGGCCAGAATTCCTCTTCCAAGTATGCTCACACATCATTTGCAATAGAAGCCAATAAAGTCAAATTCGTTTCTATGGTGATATAACATTTTCATTTCAATAATTGAAGGCTTCCTGGGCAAGGGAAAAGTATCTTAAGGTAAATCTCAAAAAATATTAAAGAATATCAAAGTATGTCAGTCAGAATAGATATTTTCATGATGTTGTTAACATTGACTTAAAGAAACTGTATGGAGAGCTGACGGTGCCTGTGGCTTTGTCCTCAGCACCACCGGCAGAAAGAGTGAGTACTATATAATCTCGCCTTCTCTGAACATTTGGTCAAAAATTGCCTCCTCTGCAACCCCTCCACCCATATTACTCTATACTATTATCCATAGCAGTGAACACTATCTGAAGTAACATATAATGGTTATAATGCATAATGATGTAATGAACACTCAGAAACACTGTATGTTACCAATAACATGTTTTTATTTTGTTTGGGGATCTTGAAACAAATGAATAGACTCACAGACAAAAAGTCAAGTGTCCAAATGGATACCTATGCATATATGTACTTGTTTTTTTTTTATTCCAATCCCAGAATGCCTTGAGGGTCCCAGAGGCGACAAGGCGGCTGATCGGTTGCCAGCATCTGCTATTCCAGAAGAACATCGTAAAACAGTTGTTTTAGCCACTTCTGCAAAGTAAGAGAACATGCTTCTTGCCAGCTCCTGGTCAAAACAGAAACATTTCAGTGATGCAGCCAGTAAAACTGTTAGTCGCTCTCCTCTGGAGGCTGTGACAAAACCCTGCGTTGCCTGCAAATATCAGGATTAACTGTTTTCCAGCCTTTGATAGATATTTGGCCACTGTCCCAAACATGTCATTGGCATCCCCTATTTTTATCAGCCAGAAAGACTGTAGATGCAACTCTGAAACTACCACACAGGCAGATATATGCTATCTGAGTCTGGTTAATTAGATAATTTTTATCACCTAAATGCATTAACCAATAACCCCAAAATTCATCCCAGGCATGAAAGAACTGATGAATGAATGATTTGTGCCAAGAGCCATCTCTCCAGCCTCCCATTTGGTTTCCAGCTTTCTTTGACAGTGGGAGGCATAAGTGGTGAGTTCAGAGAGGTGGTGGGGAGGGCGGGCTGAGGTATCCTAGAGTGACTGGCAGGTGGCAGAAGCAACACCCCTCCATCTCACACACAGTAAGCAGGCCCTCAGTGAGTTCACAATTGTCCTGTGGAAGGACTTCGCAGCCAGCAAAGGGGTCCGAGGGGACATAGTGACAATTCAATCGTCTTTGTCTCCCTTAGAAGTAGTGCTGCTTAATTATCAAATGAAAACAATCCAGAAATGGATACCAGCTACTTAACACATAAATTAATAACAGTGCTGTGAGTCAGTTATCAAAGCAGTTTGGTCTTGGAATAACAATTCTATTTTATGTGAGCCTGGGAATTCTGAATAAAGGCTTCTTTTCTCTTTTCCTCTCTTTTTTTGTCTTTTATGCCTCTAAATAGAAACCTAAAAGTTGACAAAGCCTCAGCTGTCCCAGTTTTGTGAAAAAGCAAATTAACCACCAGGCTGGGGCATGTCTATTGCGTGTCTCCTCTGTCCAGATACCAAATTGCAAGGTGGAAGATAAGCAGAGGTACTTTACCAACCTTTTCCACCAGAGCAAGGGATGTGCAGGGACATGCAAATTCTGTCCACGAGAGAGAGAGCAAGAGAGTATTTTACGAAACTCCTTCTTTGTTCATCAGAAGAAAGCGTTCTGTACTGAGGGGTAAGTACCAACCTTTTCCACCAGAGCAAGGGATGTGCAGGGAGCACATGCAAATTCTGTCCACGAGGGAGAGAGCAAGAGAGTATTTTATGAAACTCCTTTTTGTTCACCAGAGGAAAGCGTTCTGGACTGAGGGGTAAATCCCACCACCCTGAGAAGACCATGAAAGAGGATCTCCCTTCCCTGACTCTGGGGGATCCATGAATTAAGAGAGAATCCTTCTAGCATGTTCAACCATTCAGCCATCTCATCGGGGAGTGCTTTCGGTTAATAAATGCAAGCATTCTAACATTACTGGTGGGATTATTACATCGTGTTGAATATTTAATTTATCTGACATCACCCTACTGACTCACTACTATAATTGATTAAATCTGCTTCCTAGTAACACAATCTGATCGCTTTTCACAGCTGGGCTCGACTTTCAGCGTCCTCTTCTGCCATACCTGCAGACACATTTCCTCCTGCATCCATCTGTTTCCTATTTCCCATGAGTGGGAGCTGGTGAATCCTGGCTACATGAATGGAGCAGGTGGATATGCTGAGCAGTCAGTGGGGAGGGGGTTAAAGGGGGTGGGGCATCAAAAGCTGGTATAGATGGATGTCTGGTCAATCTGTCGGACAGAGTCAGGCCTCAGGCAATAAGCAAGGAAATAAAGGGCCACCACCAAGTCCAGATGCCTGAGGTGGCAGCAGGCAAAGAAGTGATGACTTTCATCCTTGGAGTAGTTGGCACACCCAGTCTGAAATCATCAACAAGGTTGGTCCCACTGAGAGCTTGTTAATAGACAGAGCAATGCACCTTTTGCCTCTATCTTCCAAGATTGATTCATTCTAAGCCAGATTACTTTATCTATTCATTCAGTGACTATTCATAGGCACTACGACATGACAGCTATTTTAGAAACAATGATGATCAAGGAAGGGTTCCAGAAATCATGGACTTATACAGACAGGTCGAATCAGTGCCTTTTACCTTGTGCCAGGTGTGTTAGAGAGATCATTTGTAATCCTTCCAGCAGCCCTGCAACAATAGGTATTATCATCACTATGTGATAGATGAGATGTTAAATACCACTTGTGAGTTCACACAGCCAGGAAGTTGCTGACTCAGGTCTGTGCTTTTTGTAACAGAAGGAGATCCTACTCACCCTAAATAAAGTGTAATGGCTGTTACCCTTCATAAAGAGTCAGAAGGTAGTGCATACCTACCTAGGACTTCCTGTTGAAGGAGTTTTTTACATTATACTTTATTTTATGGATCACTGAGTTCTAAAGGGAGGGGTTGATATCTGTGTCCTTAGGTTCTTTTGTTGAAATCCTCTTTTGCTGTATTCACACCCCTTACACCTCCACCCATAAGGATATTGGGTCTCTTCCAGGCTTTTGTGGACAGGAAAATATGGTTATGGGTCAAAATATTTCAGATCAATTGGAGACTTTTGTCATTTTTCAGAAATTTTAGTTACTTGGACATAAAGCCCATTTCTACCACAGGGAGTCAAGGTGGGCATGTTCAGTGCTTTGCACATGGTGTGAGGTGGGTATAATTCTATCCCCATCTCAGAGACGAGCCCGCAGAGGTCTGAGCGCATGTGAAATTTTGTAAATGTAATTGGAGTATTATATTGAAGCATTTTTATTTGTAAAATACAGGCCATCCTTTCAATCCCAGTCCTAATTTCATCAGAAGCCCTTTTCTGTTTAATGGAGACCAAGCACAGCCGGCAGCAGCATTTAAATGATGGCAAGGTCATTGCTGGGTGGCCTTAGTTTTTTATAGCTAGACACATTACCACCCCTCACCAGTGGCACTATTTCTTCAATTACTACTCCCTCATGGTTTTCTGAGTGAATTCTTTTGATTAGATCCAGCAGGGTAGATTACACTGAGAAATGAGGAATATCTTACAAGCAGTTAACTGATCTGCTGTGACCTCAGAATAGAAAAGGAGAGAAACAATGCTATTCTGTAACTTACATATCAAAAAAGAACAATCATCTTCCAATTAAATAAATGTATGTAAAGCAATGTGTTCTGAACCATTTAAAAATAGGATAGCATACCAAAAGCTGGATAAAAGTGGATATAACAAAATATTAGTAGTGTGTTTTTCTGGATAGTGGGAGTAGGGGTGATATCACTCTTATTGATACTTTTTCATTTAATTTAATGTATGTAGTGAGCATGTAATAATATTATAATCAGAACACACACAATAAATTTATGTTATGTTGAATCTTAATTTACGAAATGTTACCAAAAAACATTCCCATTTAAATGTATGTTATGCCCACATGAAGTTATTTAAAAGCTAGATGGAGATATAAGTCTACATTCTCATAACATCTCAATTATCTGGTCCCACATAAAACATAAAAATCTGGGTATTGTATTTTTAAAAATTATTTTATTTTAATTGATTGATTTGAGAAGAAACATGATTTGTTGATTGTGTATCTTGACTGGGGATTAAACCTGCAGCCATGGCATATCTGGATGACACTCTAACCAACTGAGCTACTCAGCCAGGGCCTAAAAATTATTTTAGATGCATGCAGCAGTGACCTGGCAAGTGGGAATTCAGAAAAGGAAGGGAACCAATGAGGCTTGTATTTTCCAACCAAAGTATTTGCCAGACCTAGATAAACCTGAGGTTAAATTTCTATAGCTTTTTGGAGCATGAGGAAAGGGGACAGAGCCTGGGGTCTGCCCTAGGTGAGAAGTATGTCCCTTTTCCTGCAAAAAACCTCAACTGTAACCAAATGGCTAACCATCAAGATAAATGTGAACTGGGAAGAAACCTACATTCCTCTCCTCAGTGGATACTATAGAAATGTTCAGTCTTGAAGATTTGGGCTGGGTAGAAAAAATAATCTCCACCTAGAATTTATACAACATGCTGGGCCTCAAGCAGGTATGCAGCCCAAATTTGCACCAAATGGGTAGCCCAAAGCTTTAATCCTACACATCACCTTAAAGCCATCCCTGATACGTGAGGGACCCAGGAAGGAGCAGAAGCAGATGCAGATCCTTTCTGGATAAACCCTCCCCACCTTCAACCTGGCTGTCAAAGGATTCCTTCAGTTTCTTCAGAGAAAGCCCACAGTAAAAAAAGGAAACAATGATGATTATTTCTGTAGCAATAGGCAACAGAAACAAACATTAGCAGAACAGAGATAAAACTTTAGATACTGGAATTATCAGACAATGGATTATAAAAAAAAAAGGATGTTTAAAAGACATGGAAAGAAAAAGGATTAAAAATAGTAATGAGAAAAATATCAGAAAGAAAGGCCTAGGACAGTGGTCGGCAAACTCATTAGTCAACAGAGCCAAATATCAACAGTACAACGATTGAAATTTCTTTTGAGAGCCAAATTTTTTAAACTTAAACTATATAGGTAGGTACATTGTTATTAACTTAATTAGGGTACTCCTAAGGCTTAGGAAGAGCCACACTCAAGGGACCAAAGAGCTGCATGTGGCTCACAAGCCGCAGTTTGCCGACCACGGGCCTAGGAGATTGGACTAAGATCCAAGAAGAATTTCTAGACATTAAAAACATAACTAGTGAAATTAAAAATTCAATGATTGTGGTTTAACTGATCAAAACTTAGCTGAAGAGAAATTGAACTAGGAGATATACCTGAAGAAATTTTCCAGAATTCAGCCCAGAAAGAAGAAAGTGATTTAAAAAATAAGAAAGAAAAGAGGTTAAGATCTATGATAGAGTGAGAAAAATCTAACACGGAATTGGAGTTGAAACCAGTGTGGTTAGAATTGAGAAAAACAATCATATAACTGCTGAGAATTTTACAAAACTGAGAAAAAACATCAATCTACAAATTTAAGAAGCTAGTGAATCCCAATCAAGCATGATAAATAAAACACTAAGACACACCACAATGTAAGTGAAGACAACAGAAGCAACGTTGAAAAAAATCATGAAATCAGTCACAGATAAAATAGGAGTTGCCTAAAAAGATAGCAATTAGACTGACAGTTGATTTTTAAAAAACAGCAGTGGAAGACAACATACAGTGGGTAAAAGTTTTTAATGTGATAAAAGAAAATAAGTCAGCTTGGAAAACTTATAATTCAGTAATAAGGACAAATATAAGATATGTTTAGATGAATAAAAACTGATATCGTTTTTCAATAACTACTAATACACTTTAACCAAAGGAAATTCAAAAGGATGTACACTAGATAAAGAAAAAAATGTGATTCCTAGATCAGATGTCTAAGCTACAAGATAGAATGATAAGACAAAAATGGGCTAAATATATGGGCAAAACTAAAACATAAATTGTAGTAAACAATAATAAAAATGTCTTCTGTAATTTATTTTAAAAAGAAAGAGAACACATTCACAATATATGAAGGGCATATGTGTACTACAATGTGAGAAAATGTGTAATCATTAGAAGGGAAAGAGATAATCATAGTTATTTTAAAGACCTTGTAAAGGACTAGAGACATAGATTAACTTTAGACTTTGGCAAGTATGCACTAGAAAAACATATCGCATAACTTCCCAACTAGTATGGAGAAAAAAAATGAGAAAAATATTTAAATACAAAAGAGGAAAAGAAAGGAAAAATGAAATGTATAGATGGCAGGACAAATAGGACAAAATAGCAGAAAAAAATATCTCAATTCCATATGAATTTAGAACAGCAGTTCTGGGACACTATGATCATTAACCTTAGATATGTATACAAAAGGAAAAATCAGAAGTTGATTAGCTTCTTTCCTCAAGCCACTGCTGTGATAGATGGAATGTCTATCTCTTTGGGGACAAATCACTCTTCTTCATGACCACACTATCATCAAAACTTTACTGAAGGAAAGATCACATTCTCAAACACTAAGGAAGTCCTGTGTTCACAAAGGAACAAACCTTAGAATCAATGATACAGTTCAAGGATCTGTGTTGCAACTACTCAACTTGTTGTAATGTGGACCCAGCCAGAAACAACTTAGAAAGAAATGAGCATGCCTGTGTTCCAATAAAACTGTATTTACACAAGCAGGCAGTGAGCCAGAATTGGTGTGCAGGTCATAATTTGCTGACTCTGATTTAGTTCAAAAGGAACAAGAGGAGACAGTATTAATTCCAGCTTTTACACAGACTTGGAAAGTCCCTCCTATAATATGGTTTCTGTGACCCTGTTGACCACATGTAGGGAACTATTTTAGGAGGTAGTGGGGTTGTGCCAGGAAATTCACACATTGCCATATGACATCCATGATGCCACAAAGCACCAACAGAAGGCATTAAAAGATCTGGTCACTCAATTAGGTGCCATCTTTTGACAAGTGTCCCTCACAGGCACATGCCTAGAGCTGTGCTTAGGCAATGGCTGTGAGGTCAGCCCCAGAGGCTATAGACACCCTAGTACAGTAGTGGGATTAGCCTTGTCTAAATGTATTGACAAATATAGTAGAGGACAGGTGGCTCTACCTCATGACTCTTGAAATTAGAGGCACAATAAAAGGATAAGAGGCAAGTGACACTAATCCCTCCTGCATGTGGCTCACAAGCCGCAGTTTGCCGACCACGGGCCTAGGAGATTGGACTAAGATCCAAGAAGAATTTCTAGACATTAAAAACATAACTAGTGAAATTAAAAATTCAATGATTGTGGTTTAACTGATCAAAACTTAGCTGAAGAGAAATTGAACTAGGAGATATACCTGAAGAAATTTTCCAGAATTCAGCCCAGAAAGAAGAAAGTGATTTAAAAAAATAAGAAAGAAAAGAGGTTAAGATCTATGATAGAGTGAGAAAAATCTAACACGGAATTGGAGTTGAAACCAGAGTGGGCCAGCCCCGGGAGCCCTGGTAGAGCTGTTGACCTCTTCCTTCTTCATTGCTGCTCTCTCCCAGTGAGGGGCAAACTGCGGAATGGCGAGTCTGGACATACTCATCTTACAAGGATATCCCAGGGCACGCAGATTCCCATGGGATGAGACTAAACTTTGCCATACATTTAATTTAATTTTTTTTTTTTACTCAGAGTACATAGTGCAAAAAGCATGCTCTGTGTCACCAGCCAGAATAACCCATCTGGGACATGCAAGCATCATCCATCACATTTGGCATTTTGATTCAGTGTTCCGTCTGAGGTTTGGAATGACAGAGCTGCCACCATATGTGAAATCTGCTTTCGCTCTGCTTACTGTTTCATTTCATCCTTGATTTACTGTCACTTTCAGAAGTATTGAACGCATTATTGTAGGGTTGAGTTGATGTCTACAACACTTCTTAAACTGTCTTCGATTTTCACAGCTAAATATTTTAAGAGTTGCTGCAACTGAAACCGGAGTGTAAAAATGTTTGTATTTGTTTATTGGGAAAGATAATCAGTAAAACATCACTACAATGCTTGAAGACCTGTTTGAGTCAGAAATGATAGACTATGGATCGGGACAGGCTGGCGTGTCTAAAGCTCTGGAGCCTGGAATGCAATGGGCTTAATGCAATTAACCACAGTGCCGGGCTTGGACTGTAGACTGGAAGGGTGTCACAGACAGCTCGTTCAACCTGGACTTCAGCCCAAAGAGTCAGACAGAAGATGCCTGTGAGAGATAGAGAGACGAGGAGAGGAGAGGCTGCCTAAGTCAGTGGCAGAGGTCTCTCTGCCAGCATGCACCCCAGATGGGAATTTCTTTCCCAGCAAACAACCAAGTCTGGGAATGTGCCCACAAGAGCAGTGGATGCTCTGGAGCTGGGGTGGGAGGTGCACATCAGAGTCACCCTGACTCCAGAGTGGGATGAGTTTGGGCATCTACCACTAGGAACTCAAAGGTCATGCTGGGAGAAATATGACCAGGGGGGATGCACTGGGTGCATCTCAAGTGCAAGTTCTAATATTCCTGGAGGGTTGAACTGCAGGCCATCATGGCACAAAAACTAAGGGCTCTCTTAGAGGAACATGCTGGTTCTGTTGTAGAAGGGGCCCACTCTAACAGTGAGAGCAGGCACAGGACAGGGACGGTGCAAGCCAGAAGAATCAAAGCCGAATGTGCAAGGAAGAGACCTGCCCAGAAGCGGACACAAAATGCCCCAAAAGCTCTTGTTGGAATGGCAGGAGGAATGAAGATGGACGGAGATCTGCCCACCGCCGGGCCCTTTATTTACCAGTCCGTGACTCCTTCTGGAAGCTTGTGAAGTCCAACCCGTTTCAGGTTTCACCATCTCCCACGCACCTCCTTTCTCTTCTTTTCTCCAGCTTTGACTCCCACTGACTTCTGATTCTCCCCTGGGGTCCCTGCCTTAGATGTTCAAGTGGATCCTGAAATTTCCCTCAGGCAGCATCATAGTGGTGCTCCTGAGATGAGCGCAGTGCTGCCCCCGGCAGGCTGAGAGAGGCATCACTCCCTCCTGGCTCGGCGTTCCTGACCCATAACTGTGGGCACCCTTTGTGTCCCACTCTCCACATTTATGGAGAATAACCAATGAATAGGGTTCTTGCAGAGATTGATTGGAAGATATAAATCACTCTACCGTTACTCAGTGTAAATCAGTTCCTACATGAGGATTCACCAACACCAATTTTGGGGGAATTAGTAGTAATACCAAAAACTACCATGTTCTTGGTTGAATATTAATGATCTCTTTCTTAAATACACATTCAGATGTACAAACTGAATTTAATCATCAATAAACTACATAGCTCTCTTTAATTCAATCGTTTCTTATAAAGTTCTGTGTTAAATCTTTTGTGTGCTATTAAGGGGAGGTATCTAAGCACAATGAGGGGGTCCCTATAGTCACAATACCAATGCCCTCCCTGGGTAGATCAGGGAAACACACCTGAGAGACCACATGGAACAGTGGAATCAGACAGACCTGTGGCCATTGCCAAGCTAACTTCCCTTACTAGATTGACAAGTAATTTAAGCTCTCCAAGGCTCAGTTTTCCAACCTGTAAAATAGGGTAATAATCATGTAAGAATTAAGTACATCTGACTCAAGGTAAGTACTCAATAAATGGTACCTGTGTTTGTGTTATTATCATATTTAATCATTATTTTATTTATTCCGCATACCACCAACTAGAAAACATAGTAGCTAAATTACAGCAACTAGATAATGCCTTCTGACAAACAGTAAATGAGATGATACTGACAATGGTGACCATTCTGTCCCCAAGCTAATCATTTATTTATTTGATTCATGACTGTGAGTTTAATTATGTATGCACTGTTAATGTTAAAGTTAACCTAAATAAGTGATGAGTGCTTTCATATGTTGAGTTACTTTCAAGTACAATATATTTTAACAAAAGTAACTTTGTTTTATACTAAAAGGTACTTCCTAATTGGGGATTCACATGTATCAGTTGATTGATTTAAGAAAATTTCAACTATGGCACAATTTCCAAATTAATGGTTTCTAATAATTAGAAATTAATGAATTCTATACAATGTATTAAGTACTTAATGTGGACCAGAAAAAGGTTATATGCAGAATAATACAGCAGTGAAATAAGGCAGCAATGTTGCTTATTGTTATGCATTGGGAAACATATTATACGAGTTATACATCTGTATCACTATATGTGTAATTACATATACATTAATTATATGTGTACACAAGCACATGCATATAATGTAAGTTATGGTAAGTACTATGAAGGAAAAGTGCAAGGTCAGAGAAAGTTTTTCTGAGAAAGTATATTTGAATTGAACCCTAATGGATAACTAGGCTTTGGCTTGCAACATCATTCCAGGGAGAGGGAGCAGTGTGTTTGAAAGTCCGAAGATAGGACCAGTGCTCAGAAAATATTCAGAAACCAAGGAAGGCTGGTATGGTTGCACATTCGTGAGAGAACAGAGTGGATACATAGTGCAAAAAGCATGCTCTGTGTCACCAGCCAGAATAACCCATCTGGGACATGCAAGCATCATCCATCACATTTGGCATTTTGATTCAGTGTTCCGTCTGAGGTTTGGAATGACAGAGCTGCCACCATATGTGAAATCTGCTTTCGCTCTGCTTACTGTTTCATTTCATCCTTGATTTACTGTCACTTTCAGAAGTATTGAACGCATTATTGTAGGGTTGAGTTGATGTCTACAACACTTCTTAAACTGTCTTCGATTTTCACAGCTAAATATTTTAAGAGTTGCTGCAACTGAAACCGGAGTGTAAAAATGTTTGTATTTGTTTATTGGGAAAGATAATCAGTAAAACATCACTACAATGTTTGAAGACCTGTTTGAGTCAGAAATGATAGACTATGGATCGGGACAGGCTGGCGTGTCTAAAGCTCTGGAGCCTGGAATGCAATGGGCTTAATGCAATTAACCACAGTGCCGGGCTTGGACCGTAGACTGGAAGGGTGTCACAGACAGCTCGTTCAACCTGGACTTCAGCCCAAAGAGTCAGACAGAAGATGCCTGTGAGAGATAGAGAGACGAGGAGAGGAGAGGCTGCCTAAGTCAGTGGCAGAGGTCTCTCTGCCAGCATGCACCCCAGATGGGAATTTCTTTCCCAGCAAACAACCAAGTCTGGGAATGTGCCCACAAGAGCAGCGGACGCTCTGGAGCCTGGGGTGGGAGGTGCACATCAGAGTCACCCTGACTCCAGAGTGGGATGAGTTTGGGCATCTACCACTAGGAACTCAAAGGTCATGCTGGGAGAAATATGACCAGGGGGGATGCGCTGGGTGCATCTCAAGTGCAAGTTCTAATATTCCTGGAGGGTTGAACTGCAGGCCATCATGGCACAAAAACTAAGTGCTCTCTTAGAGGAACATGCTGGTTCTGTTGTAGGAGGGGCCCACTCTAATAGTGAGAGCAGGCACAGGAACGGTGCAAGTATAATATGGTTTCTGTGACCCTGTTGACCACATGTAGGGAACTATTTTAGGAGGTAGTGGGGTTGTGCCAGGAAATTCACACATTGCCATATGACATCCATGATGCCACAAAGCACCAACAGAAGGCATTAAAAGATCTGGTCACTCAATTAGGTGCCATCTTTTGACAAGTGTCCCTCACAGGCACATGCCTAGAGCTGTGCTTAGGCAATGGCTGTGATGTCAGCCCCAGAGGCTATAGACACCCTAGTACAATAGTGGGATTAGCCTTGTCTAAATGTATTGACAAATATAGTAGAGGACAGGTGGCTCTACCTCACGACTCTTGAAATTAGAGGCACAAAAGGATAAGAGGCAAGTGACACTAATCCCTCTAATCACTTAACAAGGAATGCCAGAACAGCATTTCAAACTTGCAACACATGGGGATATATTGCCCCAGAACCACATCCCATAAAGGGGGCAAGCGAATCTCATGTAGAGTCCTGGGATCAGAGCAGGCAGTGGCTAACTTGGACCTCGACAATAAAGGATTTACACAGCCGAGTGAAATAACTTTCAGAGGAGTCTGGGTAGAAACCAGACCCGGAAACAGAACTTGGAGACACTGCAGTGGGGAAATGAAACCCTGCACAAGGAGCCTTAGGAAACATGAAGGCAAGGCCCGGAAGAAAAGGGCCTTGAGCTTGAGTAAACTGCTGGTGAACGAGGCTGTTATGAAACAACAGTGAGGGGTAGAATCGGTCTCTGGGAGTTGGGGTTGGCACATGAGGATTCTGCAGTGGGCCAGCCCCGGGAGCCCTGGTAGAGCTGTTGACCTCTTCCTTCTTCATTGCTGCTCTCTCCCAGTGAGGGGCAAACTGCGGAATGGCGAGTCTGGACATACTCATCTTACAAGGATATCCCAGGGCACGCAGATTCCCATGGGATGAGACTAAACTTTGCCATACATTTAATTTAATTTTTTTTTACTGAGAATACATAGTGCAAAAAGCATGCTCTGTGTCACCAGCCAGAATAACCCATCTGGGACATGCAAGCATCATCCATCACATTTGGCATTTTGATTCAGTGTTCCGTCTGAGGTTTGGAATGACAGAGCTGCCACCATATGTGAAATCTGCTTTCGCTCTGCTTACTGTTTCATTTCATCCTTGATTTACTGTCACTTTCAGAAGTATTGAACGCATTATTGTAGGGTTGAGTTGATGTCTACAACACTTCTTAAACTGTCTTCGATTTTCACAGCTAAATATTTTAAGAGTTGCTGCAACTGAAACCGGAGTGTAAAAATGTTTGTATTTGTTTATTGGGAAAGATAATCAGTAAAACATCACTACAATGTTTGAAGACCTGTTTGAGTCAGAAATGATAGACTATGGATCGGGACAGGCTGGTGTGTCTAAAGCTCTGGAGCCTGGAATGCAATGGGCTTAATGCAATTAACCACAGTGCCGGGCTTGGACCGTAGACTGGAAGGGTGTCACAGACAGCTCGTTCAACCTGGACTTCAGCCCAAAGAGTCAGACAGAAGATGCCTGTGAGAGATAGAGAGACGAGGAGAGGAGAGGCTGCCTAAGTCAGTGGCAGAGGTCTCTCTGCCAGCATGCACCCCAGATGGGAATTTCTTTCCCAGCAAACAACCAAGTCTGGGAATGTGCCCACAAGAGCAGCGGACGCTCTGGAGCCTGGGGTGGGAGGTGCACATCAGAGTCACCCTGACTCCAGAGTGGGATGAGTTTGGGCATCTACCACTAGGAACTCAAAGGTCATGCTGGGAGAAATATGACCAGGGGGGATGCGCTGGGTGCATCTCAAGTGCAAGTTCTAATATTCCTGGAGGGTTGAACTGCAGGCCATCATGGCACAAAAACTAAGTGCTCTCTTAGAGGAACATGCTGGTTCTGTTGTAGGAGGGGCCCACTCTAATAGTGAGAGCAGGCACAGGACAAGTACAATATATTTTAACAAAAGTAACTTTGTTTTATACTAAAAGGTACTTCCTAATTGGGGATTCACATGTATCAGTTGATTGATTTAAGAAAATTTCAACTATGGCACAATTTCCAAATTAATGATTTCTAATAATTAGAAATTAATGAATTCTATACAATGTATTAAGTACTTAATGTGGACCAGAAAAAGGTTATATGCAGAATAATACAGCAGTGAAATAAGGCAGCAATGTTGCTTATTGTTATGCATTGGGAAACATATTATACGAGTTATACATCTGTATCACTATATGTGTAATTACATATACATTAATTATATGTGTACACAAGCACATGCATATAATGTAAGTTATGGTAAGTACTATGAAGGAAAAGTGCAAGGTCAGAGAAAGTTTTTCTGAGAAAGTATATTTGAATTGAACCCTAATGGATAACTAGGCTTTGGCTTGCAACATCATTCCAGGGAGAGGGAGCAGTGTGTTTGAAAGTCCGAAGATAGGACCAGTGCTCAGAAAATATTCAGGAACCAAGGAAGGCTTGTATGGGTGCACATTCGTGAGAGAACAGAGTGGTGGGCAATGGGTCGGAAGAAAGAGAGCTTGAGTTTGCAAAGCCTTGTAGAGCATCTGAATTTTATTGCAAGTACATATTGAGGGACTTCAAGCAGGGGTCCAAAATGATCCCATTTGCATTTTTTAAATCCTTCTTTGTGCCCGTGTGGAGAATGGATGAAAAGGGGCTGAGAGGAGGAACTGGGGAGATCAGAAAGAGACAGATGGTGGCTTAGTCAGGCCGATAGGAGAAATGGAAAGAAGGATTTTGGAGGTAGAATCTCAGAACTGGGTGACAAATTAGATGAAAGGATTAGAGAGGGAGATGGCCAGAATGAATTCCAGGTTCCTATGTGGAAAACAAGGAGGAAGAATAATATTTAAGAGAAAATTATCAAGAAACCCAAGCCAGAAGAATCAAAGCCGAATGTGCAAGGAAGAGACCTGCCCAGAAGCGGACACAAAATGCCCCAAAAGCTCTTGTTGGAATGGCAGGAGGAATGAAGATGGACGGAGATCTGCCCACCGCCGGGCCCTTTATTTACCAGTCCGTGACTCCTTCTGGAAGCTTGTGAAGTCCAACCCGCAGATGTGCAGGAGGCAGCTGATGGATGTTTCTAACTCTCTATCCTTCTCCCTTCCTCTCTGTAAAAAAAATCAATAAAATATATTTTTAAAAAAAACCAATTGACTGGACTGTTTTCATATGGGTGAGCCCCTGTTACTGCAAGTACTTGAGCATAAATCTTTTTTTAAAAAAATATGTATGGAGAAATTTAATTCAGATTAGATGAATTTTAAGGTCTGTTTAGTTTAATCCTAAAGTTTGCAGCCATTGCAAGAATGTTAGTCTGATAATATTCAGAAAAGAAAAATAAATGTTTAGCCATCCCTTGACCTATGGAATTGGGTACAGCTTATAATTTTTTTAATGTATTTTATTGATTTTTTACAGAGAGGAAGGGAGAGGGACAGAGAGTTAGAAACATTGATGAGAGAGAAACATCGATCAGCTGCCTCCTGCACACCCCCCACTGGGGATGTGCCCGAAACCAAGGTACATGCCCTTGACTGGAATCAAACCTGGGACCCTTCAGTCCGCAGGCCGACGCTCTATCCACTGAGCCAAACCGGATAGGGCAGCTTATAATTTTTATAACATTTGATATCAAATTAATTGCCACTTCTCTGCATTACACAATATTGTTACATTATGTAAAAATTAGAGTTTTGAAAAGATGTGAAGTAATGTGGTAACATTATCATAAAGCCTTAGTTTTGCACAAAATTCAAAATAATGTCAATCCCCTAAGTTAAAAAAAAATTAAAATTTGTGGTTTCAAAGCTGATAAATCCTGTGAATTTTGAATTGTGTTTCATTTTAGCTGTATTTCATTTTAGCTGGTAAACAGAAATACTGATCACTCTTTTCTCAAATTCATGATGAACTATGATAGTTTTGAATTAAGAAAGGTATAGAGGAAAATATCCTCACTTAGAGTGAGGCTTTCTATGTGGCAGAATTATAAGACTTTACCTAGAAATCACCTGCCCAGCCCCCATAGATGTAGATTTATACAAATGCTATACATCCAATAGAATTAGTGAATCATCTTGTCCTCTAAATATTTTATATATATTCACAAATGTATTATTTTTAGAGGTTCTTATTTCTCTTCCTCTGTCTCTCATTTTTCCAAAATATAGATTTAAAGTAAGTTGTTAGCAAGTTTGTAGACAGTTTTTAAACTGTAGCGATACGTGGGTAGAAAAGCAAGCATCAAATTGGAAATTGCTCCCTACATTTCTATTCCACGAAGGAGGAGGAACTGCAAGAAGGGAAAAGCCTGTCATCATCAAAACACATGTGGGGAAAATAATTTCCCAGTGTGGAGATAAAGTTCTGTGAGCTGTCTCTGCAGTTTGAGGTAGGAGTATCGAATCTATTCAAAAGCCCTAGAATTAGCAGGATATAAAAGACAATCAGATTATCTGACCAATGTGCAGGAGAAATATGTGCATGTACATACCCTTAGAACTTTTTCTTTGTTTTTCAAAACTATTCGACATTGTGTTTTACTTTTTTTCAAATATCCTGTGCCCAAAAAAAAGAAAGAAAGAAAGAGAAAAAGAAAAGAAAAGAAAGAAACAATGGCTCATATCCTGCATTGGTCCCAGAAAGGGAGACCCTCTCTCAGTGACTTGTGTGAAAACAGACCATCATGTATACTGTATGAGGCAGTGTCTTCCCCACATGTAAGAATAAGAATAGGAAGCACCATAATTCCTCCATGTGCATTACTTTATGGTGCTTCCATGCCTGTGGAGAGAATATGAGATGAAGCCAAAATAAAGGATATTATTTAATTAGAGTTTTGAAAGAAAGCTGTTTGCTTCTGCTTATATAGGAGAGAAATGAGTGATTCAGATCAAGAGCTCAACTCACTCTTTGGAACACATTATGCCTTTTCTTTTCTTTTTTTTTTAACAGGAAAGATTTCAGCTCTAAATTCCCAAATAATATTATTGAATCAAATCCAATGAGGTTTTTAAAAAAATAAAAAATAGATAATTAGGAATTCCTTCTCTTCCAAAAACATAGGAGTTTTAAATCAACAAAGTGAAACAGGAATATTACCTCTGATCCCCCAATCCAATAAAAAGTTAGAGATGGAATCCAGACAGTTTGGAAGTCTGCAAACTTCTACTAGTAGATTCACCCTTAATAAATGCTTAGTTCTTATCTGCTGGCTTAAGAGTTATGGACAGATGAGATCTCTGGCAGGGGTTACTAGTATCTGGAACTGACAAAGAGCAAGTAGACTATACCTTTATTGGGTTTTAAGGGAATTGTATTGCCAAAGAAACCACAAGACTGGCCTGCAAAAGCCTGTGGCTATCTGAAACTTAAAGTAATCAGAGCCTCCTAAAGCTTCACCAACGAGTAAACAGCTTTGCCCACTTCATCTGTGGCATCAAGGATAAAGGACAAGAAAACTCCCAAAGGGCCAGGGAGGACAATCCACAGTGGAATTGCTCCAAGCACCACAGTCTAACCCAGGGGTCCCTGCACAGACAGGGCAGAGAGTTTGCAATTCCTGTTGGTGGCATTTGACAGTTGCTATGGGCCAGTGGCTGCTGTCTGTTCCTAATTTTTCACTCTTCTGAATGGCAGTTGTTATTGTGGTTACCTACAATAAAATCATCATAAAGCTTATAATAGATAGATAGATAGATAGATACTTAGTTCTTTGTATATCTTTGAAAGTCAACCAAAATTAAATTATATTTTTATGGTACTGCAAGGGGATATTAAAACACTCATACTGAACTTGACCCATCTCCTCAATGCTTTTTGCTTTTCTTGAGTAATCACAATAATTATAAGCTCAGGTATCTATTTACTGAGGCATTTGATAAGGGGAAGACAAAGCAAAAAAATATATATATACAGTCTGAATTTCAAAACTGAAAGAAACTTAAAGAGAGTTCACTTTATAGTGAGTTCAATTTCTTGAAAACTGAGGCCCAGAGAGACCAAGTCATCTGTGTAAACTGGTTCACTTTTTCATTTACTCAATGTATTCATTCATTGAATATATTATTATTGAATATCTTCCCTATGCTGGATGCAAAGATAAAAGTCAGCAGAGTTTAAAGTCTCAGACAGACCTAGTCAGGAAAAGCAGCAGCACCAGGTAGCCGCTGAGTCTGGGATACATATAGTGTTCACCATTTTCCAGCGGGCACATACTGTGCTAGCCCAGGTTCTCTCCACTCTCTGGTTTGATATGGAACATCTGGATTGCTGGTTACACCCAAGGACACCAAGCCCTGCCCTCGACCTCCTTAATCTGAAATGATACCAAAGAGACCTGGGACTTTAAATTTTTAACAAGTGTCCAGATGAATCTAATCAGGAGGCACTAGCAGAGCTTCACCTGCTGGTCAGTGACCTCCCACCTTTCACTGCCCTTTTTCAGTTGGTAAGCTCTTCACCCAATTGGCTTAAAAGTCTCATTTCTGACTTTTTAGGTAGGAGCCTATTTCTCAGTTCAGTGTCAGCAACAGATTATCTACTGAGCTTTAAAAACAAATTAAAGAAGCCCTGGCCTCCCTCAGACTAACTATGTCAGAATCCCTCAAATTAAGGCCCAGGGCTTTCTTCCTTTTTTTAAGTTCCACGGGGGTTTTGACGAGCAGCAGCTTTGAGGACCACTGCCAACCTTTCTTTCAGAACCCTCAGGAAAGACCTTCTCACACAGTGAGGTAGGAGCGGCTCTGGAGTACCTCTGGAGCCCATGACACATGCTGTCGCCATTATCATAATATGCAGACTTTCCCATCATGGGCCTTCCCAACATCTTAGATTCAGGTAGGTATTATACAGCCGACCATTCTAGGACAGTGAAATTCACAAATTTTCCATCAAGGCAAACTAAAACAAGGTAACCGCTGGATCAATAATTGTCATGTTAGATTGTGTGTTCTCCACACCATTTCATCACATCACATGTCTGTCCCTCCTGCCATCTCACCCACATGCCTTTGTACTTGTTTATGCACCTGTTAAGGCAGTTGTAATCACGGGATTGCATTGTGTTTAGCTGAGGCTCATCTTCTTTGTCCGTGGACTTAAGACCCTGTGGAGGATGGGAGCTAGTTCCCAAGCTAAGTCCCCAACACCTGCACCGTCTTAGGATGCACAGGTACTCAGGAAGTGCTATGCAATCGACATGGCCAGCTCTCAGCTGGGAGCTTTTCCCGCCATCCCATAGGGCTCTTATCTCATGCATGCATATGGTGATGGGCATGATGTTCCAGAGACAGAAGATAATAAACTTCCCCAAGTGGCAAGTCCTGGCACCCTGACTTCTAGGAAACTCAAATCACTCAAGAGCAAAGAATGTGGGTGATTATGTGGTGTTCCATTGGCAGCTCTAACTCATACCATCACAGCCAATAGTCTTCTAACTTTCATAGTGTATGTTTCTCACAAAGGTATCAGGAAATACTTTGACACTTCATCTTTTATTTTCTGTCTTGTGCTGAAATAAGGAATAAGTCTAGACACAGTAGGAAATAAGGTCTTTCCTTGCAAGTAGATTCCTATGACACTACTAAAAAAATCTGTATAGCAAGCTTTATGCTCATAGCTTTCCGTTATGCGTTCCTAATGATGCCCCCGCTCCTACAGATTTGTTATTAGCCCTCTTTGCTTTCCTTTTATTACTATGCTGTCCTTTTCTTTTCTTTTTAAATTAGTAATGCTTTGGATTCAACATGTAACTTGACAGGTAACTTAAAAGGAACACTTGTAAGAAGTTCTTTTCTCAACAAGGTCAAGATTGTTCCCATTATTGTTATAATAGCTTTACTGTTTCTCTATATTTTTATTTTGTTTTCTTAAAATATCTGACGGAGTTGTATTTTGCTGTTCTTGGATGAATTATAATGAGTACTAGTACTTAGTTGCATCATCAAGGGTACTGTTACTTAGTTGCACATGTAATCTAGGCTGGATATTTTATGTTTCTCAAGTATATGTTACACAAAACTGGAAATCATTCTTTGATGGAGTAAGAAGATAGAGCACATGTGGTTACTGAAGTAGATATGGATGGAATAATTGAGTATTTAGTAACTTCAAATTGGCTAAATCTAACAGTTCAAATTTTTGCATTTTTTCTCTCTTTCTAGACCATTTCCTGAACTCATCTTCTATTTTTCACCATTTGTAATGGAATCTCAGTGACTCCATTCAGACTCCCCCTAGTCTTTGAATATTACTGAAATGAATCAACCCAGTTCATGTTGATATCTCCACGTGTTTTCCGGTGACCAAGCCCACAGTTCTTTAACCTTCCTCTGTTTTTAATGTACACTCGCCCTAACCGGTTTGGCTCAGTGGATAGCGCGTCGGCCTGTGGACTGAAAGGAATGTACAGCTATCAAATGTATATTTGGTATGTGCTTTGAGGCATATGAATTTTAAAATGCAATAATCCGTTACCAAAAGAAAAGGATTTTGTTTAATGTATCCCTGCAAATAGTGACAGCATTCCCTCTTTATCTCTTTTCAGCACAAACATGACATCATTGTGAAGTACAGGTGCAGAGTCCTGAAGTCACTCTATCTTTGGTTGTTACAGAAAGGCAGTCTATTAACTGAAGCCTGAGAATGGAGTACATTTCTTCTATTAACTGTTTATTAAGTCGACAAGCTAAGTAATGACTACATTTTTCTTTCTAATATACATCAGTTTTATGCATTTAGCAGTATTTTTCCTGGAACAGATGTGTCTTTTCAAAGCCGTCTTTCTTTCCTATGAACATAGGATTTCTTCTTAATTGTATGCTTGTAAGCTGCCACTGCATTAAATAGTGTTTCTGAACACACCACTGAGATTGCTCCGTTCCAAGAGCCAAGTGACATGAAAACCACAGTATCATCAAGATTGTGAGCAGCCAGCTCCCGCATCAAGCTCCCAATTAGCTGGTATTCTTTGGCTAAATATATTCACAGCCAATGCAGTCATCTCCAGTGCTTTGGTTTCAGAAGCCTTAGAAATACCTGGGAGTTATTTGAATGTGGCAGTATTTGAACTACGACAAGATACGCAAGAAGCACTTCACAGTCAATCAGCAAACTGTAGGTTTGACAGAGAAACACTGAAGGCAGTATCAAACTCCATCCACGTTCCTGTTTTGAATAACTAAGCAGATTATAATCAGCACTTCCCTTTATCAATAAAAAGGAGCATTCACAAAGAATCAATATCTAAAGAACATTAGGCAACTACTATTACTTTTATGATTTCCTCAATGCTAAGTGTTAACAAAGAAAACCTTGCTGCTATACTTTTTGAAAAGCACCAATGGAAGCCTGACACTATGTTGATAACACTTTTTTTTTTTTCACATAAAAAGTATAATGAGCTCTTGGGTCACTTTCAATATATGGTTAGGTTCTTTTTCTGGAGTAAAGTTACTCTGGGGTCAAGTGACTGGAAAAGCAAGGAGAGGAAATAAAGTGATTGCTCAGCAGGAGAACTGGGGTGCTGCTGTCCCGGCCAGCCTCTCCGCTCACAGCAAGATCATGGAAATTCGGCGGGAGCCCACTGGTTCTTCAGCAGCAGCCATGGATAGGCGTGATCTGGCACCCACCGGTGTCTGTCTGACAGCTGCCTGTGCTCCAGCCAGCGCTCGGTAAGTGATCCTGCAGAGGCTCGCCCTGCAATTTCCCACTGAGTCATGAGGTCAAGTAAAACCTCCACTGATGTCTTTAATGTCTTTAAATAGCCTTGGCTCTGGCAGGCTAATGTGGGTGAAGATACTGGAGTGTGCCCGTGTGTGCCTGGCAGGGAGAGGCAGGTCTCCGGTTGCTGCTGGAGGGGGAATTTAAGAGGGGACTTCAGCTGCCGCCCGGTGACACTGGTAAGATCTGTTTGCAATGGTTTGACAGAGAGCTCATGCGCAAATGTGCTAATGACCTATCGTATCTGATGATAACAACTTTCGTCTTCTGTGAGTGGGAAATTGACTTGGAAGTCTGTTTGGAAAATCACCTATCCTATTAATAAATGATATGGACCCTCTTTGAGCAGCTCTTAGAAGATGGCAGCTCCATACTAAACCTGCCTATGCTCAGACCCAGTGCCCCAGCCCTTTGCTGCTCTTTCCCACAGCGGATAAAGGGAGGAGAGGGAGGAATTAGGGTGCAATGGCTGCAGGGGATAAGGGTTTGACTGATTTCTCCCAGTCCTGTTTTTTTGTTTGTTTGTTTAGTTACTGTTCTTTGTTTATTGAGACCTTGGGGCTTGGTCTAGTCTACACCATCCAGTGTGTTCCCCTCACTCCAGCCCATCACTTACATTTCTCTTGAGAGGGATCACGGCTTGCTGCACATCACAGGAACCCACGTGGGCTTCTGTCCCTTTCACCACATTGTGGGCTCCTTGGTAGAAGGAGCAGGGCTTTACTCCTCTCGGGTTCCCGGCCCACGGGAGTGAAGAGATGGTGCTAACAAATATAAGTTTAACTGAATTAAGCCAAGGGGTATTAAGAAGTTAGACAAGTCTTGGCAGCAAACCCAAATTCTGTCTCAAAATAGTTAGCCATATTCTAGTCAAAAGTGCCAAGACACTTGAACAGTGGGCTCTCCATTGACCTGCAGGTGCTATACTTTCGTCACTGCCACCTCTTCATCCTAATTCTTTAACTCTCAATACACAATAAATGTTTTAGGGGCTCTCGGCTACTGTGACAACAGTAAGACTTAGTGACCCTTGTGGCAGGAACTCTAAAATTGCTCGTCCTGCTATCACATTTAACTAACAGCTGTGTATTTTTTATCATTAAAAACAAAAAAATGTAATATTTTAGAGCCTTTTGTCCAGAGCTTTAAAAAAATGTCACTAAAGTCCTTTTTAAATGGTCATAAGTGAAAGCCAAGGGGCAAATATCACCCTCCCCTGAATGTTAGAAGGGCAATTACATTTTTTGTGTGACTTGTCTATGCCTTACCTTCTTTTTCCTGCCTTTAGGCCATTTTTTTCTCAATTATTATCTCATCTCTGAGAGGGCAGACCCAGTAAGGGAGGAGAAGGGAAGTTAGAAAGGATGACAAGCATTGGCTGGCATCTTTAGGGAAGCTCAGGGACATGACTATGGTCAAGAGGATTGGGAAAGAAGGTTGAAACTGCACATTAAAATCGGGTTGTTTTTATTATCTAAAAGCCATCATGAGCCAGTCACTCAGCACCACACGTAAACATGAGCAGCTTGATTGTTACTCTACAGTCATTTTAGAGACAAGTTTCCTCTGATTGTTCCCCCCTGAACTCGAGGGGAAAGCTCTGCCTGACTTGGTCATCACCAGAAGGGCAGGGCTCCAGCTGGCCCTTTGGTCCCAAGTAAGGCTTGGTCCAGGCTGGTGCAGGAGCGTGTCTTGCTGTTGCTACCTGGCCTCCGGTTGCCAATTCAAGGGTTGACACCAGATGTTGCCAATGCCTCGTACCATACTTGGCACATACTTAGTAAATATTTAACTTTTGGATTCCATTGAATCAGACCTGCTGACCATTATTCCAAGGGTCGAATCCCATTGCTCCTCAGGAAAATTAGAGCAATTATTTCTCTTTGGAGAAAACCGAAGTCCTGTTTCAATTTATATTTAGAATGAGATGACCATATTTTGGGGTTATTAGGAACATACAGAGTTCAAAGCAAACCCCTGCCTAGAAACCCCTGCCTAGAATGCCACTCAACTACAATTGAGCAAATATTAACACACGCCTTGACCAACCCAACAGTAAGAGGAGAAAGCTCTGACTAGAGAAGTACCCCGTGGGCAGAGTCCGGGTGAGCTGGCTGCTGTTCCCGCCTCCGCGGCCACTCAGCTGTGCTTTTTGTCCTTCAGGTAGCTGACCAGCATCTCCAGGCCCCCCTCCACCAGCTCGGGCAGAGGCTTGGCTAACGGGTTATGGGAAATGTGGAGCCCTTTGTCCATGGGGTTCCAAGCGATCCTCGCCAGTCTGCACAGCAGGTAGAGTTCCTCCGGGAGGGTCTGGATGTCGTTGTTGTTCAAGTTCAGCACCTCCAGGCTGGCGAGGAGGCAGAGCGAGCGCGGGAAGGAGTGGATGCTGTTGTTCTCCGCAATGAAGATCTGAAGGCTGGCCAGGCACTGGATGCTCTCGGCGATGTTCTCCAGGCGATTGGAGCCCACGTGCAGGAAATCCAGCTCCTTCAGCGCAAACACGCAGACGGGGATGTGAGCAAAGCAGTTGTTGCTGAGGTTCAGCTTCCGCAGCCGGGAGAGGTCGGCGAAGCTGGCGGGCAGCTGGGAGAGGCGGTTGTGGGACACGCTCAGGACCTCCAGGCTCCTGCAGGCGCTCAGCTCGGCCGGCAGCTCGCTCAGGCGGTTCATGCTGAGGAACAGCACCTTCAGGCCCTGCAGGAGGCTGACCTCCGCGGGCAGGCTCTTCAGGTGGTTCCCGCACAGGTTCAGCACCACCAGCCTGCTCAGCCGGCCCACCTCGGGGGGCAGAACCCGCAGCTGGTTGTGAGACAGATTGAGCCTCTGGACCTCGGACAAGCCCCACAGGAAGTCGGGGATGTCCGTCATCCCCTTGGTGACCAGGCTGAAGCTGATGTGGCGCAGGCCCCGCTTCAGCAGGGCCCGGGGGTCCCTTCCCGAGAGCAGGGCGTCATCCCACGCGGACAACTTCTGCCTCCTCCGCAGGCAGCCCATCCTCCCGGGGCCCTTGTCCTTGCAACCGGCCCTGGACTGCCTGGCCCCCATGTGTTTTCCCCTCCCCCCTCTCCCCCTGGGGCTCAAAGGCTGGGATGAGTCCTACCCCAGCTGCTGAAAGCCTGGCTGGCGCGGGCCGGAGCGCAGGCGGAGGTGAGGACAGGCCGGCGGGCAGTCACGGGCGGAGGAAGCTCCCGGAGGGTCTGGGTCAGATGTCCTAGAGGAGACGCAGGACAGGCGGTGAGGTTAGATGGTGTCTCTCCGAGCCGCGGGCTGTAATGATATACTCGTCCCTGCGGCGGCTGCGGAACTGAACCCTTCACTCCCTCTGTTTGTTGCAAGGCAGCTGTCACTGTCATTCTGCCCGGGGTTAACCAGGCTGGTGTGTGCAAACAGGTCACAGGGAGGCTTTATGTAACTCCCCCCTCTCCGCTTAGCTTGGGTACCACAGCTGAGCGGGGTGATTAACAAGCCCACCCTCCAAAAGAAGCAAAGAGGAAGAATAAAGCAGGCCACGCAAGCCCAGGCTCCATGGTGGCCGACTCATCCAGGGCTCCAGAGCGAAACTGGACTAAATCCTGGTGACAGAGTTTGTTTCCAAAGCTAAGGATCCTCAGATGATAGACTCACTCATTTCAACTTTGGTGAGTTGTGTAGTTGTGGAAACGTAACAGAAGTGGCCAGGACACCTGGAATCCTCCAGGCCAGAGGTCTTCCAGGATGCTCATCAGTGAGGGGAGGAGAAAGGGGGTCCAGACCCCCACTCCCATTTCAACCAGAGAGCTCTGGGGACCTCTGTTTTACAGGGGCTTCCGAGTGGGGTGCCCTTTAAATGTCTGAACAGCCTCTTAAGTGGCTGCCTTGGTAAGGTAAGCAGGGGGTGCCCACTGTTTTGGAAAAATACAAAAACAAAACAGTATAGAGTAGCGGTTCTCAACCTGTGGGTCGCGACCTCTTTGGCTGTGGAACGACCCTTTCACAGGGGTCGCCTAAGACCATCCTGCATATCAGATATTTACATGACGATTCATAACAGTAGCAACATTACAGTTATGAAGTAGCAACGAAAATAATTTTATGGTTGGGTCACAACATGAGGAACTGTATTTAAAGGGCCAGAAGGTTGAGAACCACTGGTATAGAGAGACCTCCCTGGGTATATACCTCTTTCTCTTTCCCTTCCCTTCTCTCCCTCTCCACCTACCCCCCTTCTTGAATTTAAAAAATAAAAAGTCAATTTATACCCTAAGTAAAGGGGGTTAGTAGTTGGTGTTATATGCTGAATTGTGTCTCCTCCAAATTTCAAATGTTGAAGTCCTAACTCCCAGGACCTCAGAATTTAGAGACTGGGCCCCGTGAGAACACAGGGAGAATCCTGCCACCTGCAAGCCAAGGAGAAGAATCTCAGAAGCAACCTGTCCTATGGACACTTGACCTTGGGCATGTACCCTGCAGATTTATGTTCTTTAAGCCACCCCATCTGTGGTGCTTTGTCCTAGCAGCTGATACAGCTGGGGAGGAGGCAGATATGAGGCCTAGGTAAACAAAATTAATTAATTAATTAATTAATTAATTATAAAAATAGGCCATGATTAAAGGGAGAAGTGATATCCGGGTCGATGATCCATGTTCTGAGAAAAGGGTTTGCAGTCTGTATTGAGGGCTGGATTGGCCGGAAAGCATGTGGCTTTTGCAGGCAGCAGCCCCCAGCATAGCAGGTGTGTGTCCTGGACAGCGATGCTGGTCCTATGACCTTGGTCTCAGAGTCCAATCACCAGGCCAGAAGCCAGAGCTGGGCCCTGACTGGGTGCTGCCTGGGGCATCTGTGGGCTCATCCACTGAGCGGCCAGTGTCTGGGCAGGAGCAGCAACAGGAGGTATAAAGCAATGCAAGGCCATTTCTCACTCCACTTGGCATTTGAAAGAGATCTGACCCCTTTCTACCAAGTAAACCCTTGGACAAGGGGGAGAGTGGATTTTTTTAATGAAATACTTAAATGTTCTATTAATTGGGGGAGGGAGGTAAGGTAGCTAAATTTGTGCCCTAAGTTTTTGGAGCAAACCATGCCTTATAAGTGCATATGACAGTAGGGTTCTGCTGTTTTATAAAAAGTTCGCTAGGCTTCTTTTCCCCTCTTTTCTCTCATGAGCAGGAGAAATTATGCTAGAATTCCTGAAATGTGGAAAATAACAGGAGCTGGGATGGTTTAAACAAGAATCAACAGCTTTCTTCTTTGTGGCAATTCTTTCTTTTTCTCTTAACACATCTCTCCAATAATAACTGTTTGAGCATTTACCAATAGTCAACATTTATTGAATGTTTACTATGTAAAAGGCATTGCACTAGGCACTTTACATGTAGGATAGAAGTATTAAAATTATCTTTATTTTACAGATAAGGAAACAAAGATAGGATGAGGTTAAGTAACTTATGCAAGATTAATTCACTTGCCCAAGTTCAAGTATCTAACTAGTCAAAGTCAGACACAGAATTCAAACCCAGTTAGTCCAGTTCTACCACCTGCTGGAACTATTAGAAGACTCTGGGGTTATCCCTGTAGAAAGATGGATTAACTATGGCTAGATTGTGTGTGTTCTTTTCAAGTTGCTGAAAGCTAGGTCTGGAGAGAACATCGTTAAAGAAATGACTACATAAACTACATACATAAAAATAACTACATAATTAGGCATTAATCCTGCTTTCTGTACCCCATCACAACAGGGAAAGCAAAAGTTAAAATATCATTCCAGAAGACTTTGACATAATGGATTTAATCCCCTCCAAAAATAGTTCAGTTCTTCTCTAGCAAGGTTCTCATATATCAAAAGGACCAGCTGTATGAATAGCTGACTTTATTTCTTCTAATTTTTTTGAAATGTAGATACTGCCCACTTAGTTAACCATGGGTTTGCAGTCAGAGCCTGTGTCACCTAGAGCACGGTCATGGTCTCAGGCCCTGTCCTCATCTATGAGACAGGCCTTTCAGGTGGACGATTTCCCAGGGCCACTTCTCACTCTGTGAGTTGAATTCTCACTACACATGAGACCACTGTAGGGAAGTGTAAGTCACATCACTTCTTTTCTGGTGAAAGCATGCAAATTCAAGGCAGCTTCTATTTTGTTTACTTTGATATTGGTCCCTGGGGAATAAACAGTAACAGCACTGTCGTCTTCCCTCTCTCCCTCTCTCCCTCCCTTCTTTTCTTCCTCCCTTCCTTTTTAAATAAACTTTTTATTTAAAAAAAAAGAGTAACAGGTAATGCTGTTTGTTGGCTTTATGATTCATTATGGAGACCACACATCTGACTTTTTCCAAAAGAGACTTTTCAAGACTCTCTGAGAGGCTTATAGTTTGGAGTACATCTCAGGAGGAGTCATTGTTGGACAAAGTTTTGAAATTCCAGGGCATGGTAAGTAATGTGCCTGTCTTTAAAACCTAAAAAAATTATATAATAATTGAAATGCATTTAGCATGCTCAATGTATTTACTACATTTTTGTGTATTCCAATTGATAATTATTCCAATGTATAAAAATCGACATTTATTATTTTTTAATCCTACTTCAAATAAAACTGAAATGATGAGAGTATAAAATAGTAGGTTATAAAAACATCCAAAGCTACTCCTGAATTCACACTAACAGAATATCTATTGAAAACAATTTCTTTTCTTCTCGCGATGGTTTTTCAACTTAACAGTCATGTCATGTCTGTTAATTTTGGAAAAAATAAATGTGTATGTTTAAATAATTTATTAAAATAACAATTTTACTGATTTAAAAAATGTTAACAGAAAAGTATGAAGAGACAATCCAGTTAACATTTTGAATATGTAAATCTATATGTTTTCCCTAAGCATATCTTCTTCAATGTATTTTCTTTCGTACACACACAAAACATTTTTTTCATCATTGCACCAAGCACAGCCTGATGCTGGGTTTCACAGACATCTGCAGAGAGGCTCCGTTAAACCACCATGTCCTCAGGACAGCCCATGGTTAAGCATCTGTAAAGTGCATGCAATGACGAAACCCAAAGTGTATAACAAAATCCCCTAAACCATGGTTACTGATGCCATGATTCATAGTAGAGTGATGGTACATGGTGATACCCCAGTCAATGATAGATTTCACATAAATGGTGGGTATTATACACAAATACCCAACACATACACATGCCCCTGGATGCATTTACTGAATATTCTCCATGCCTTTGATTTTATGTTGTCCTTTTTCATGAACTTTACACTCTCTTCTGGGCCAATCAATGTTGTATCTGTTAAGCATCTCTTATCTATCTTTCACTCACCTTACATTTACAGAGTATTTACTTAATGTCAAGAGCTGTTTTAGACACTATTACATGGTCTCTCTGATTTTCATAAGACTCATGAGGTCAATATTGTTAACCTCATTTAAATCTGGTGAAGCCAGCCTTCAGTGGGGTTAATTGATGCTCCAATTACAAGCCTCGTTAGTATCAGCATTATTATCAACATCTAGTCTTCGGCTCTAACTCCTGTTCTCTTTCTACCATGTAAATACCTGGCTTTCCTCTGCACAGATTATTTTTCTTAGTAAAGTGGCTTATTATTACTCTGATTAGAAAATGCCCCAGCCTTACAGCTCACAGCAATCCCATTGAAAGGTAGCAACAGCCTGGCGGTCAATGTCATAAGCTGGGGTTGCTGTGGCTGGCCATCTTGGGTTGTAATCTGAGTTTATTACTGAAAGCTGTGTGACCTTGGGCAGGTTACTTAGCTTGTCTGGATTTCCATTGCCAGTGTTTTTAGTTGAACTCAAAGAAGAGCTGAGATGGGCGTCTGGGCTGGTTCAGGAGTGGGAGACAGGATGTGCAGACAGACGCCTGGGTTGTTCTTGAGCGAAGCGCTGTCTGTGAGCCACTGCTCTGGCGCTCAGCAGTCACATAAAGCTGCACATTCTGGTCTCAGCCTCAGAGAGGAGACAGACAAGGTATGAAGAACAAGGAATACAGCTGAGGGTCACTGCAGCCCAGTGTGAACAGATGGAGAAGCGTTTTCTTTGTGTCCCCGGTCATGCACTTTGTGGGTTCTCACTAACTACAGACTGACACGTGGTTGTCTCCATACCTCAACAACTTCTTGGGTTTCCCTTTCACAAGAGGGGCATGGTTGGGTATCATGCCTACCCTTATGGGGACTATAGAACCTTTTTTTTTTTTTAGCTAGGCTTATATTAAGGAAAAATTACTATTTGATTCAGTTGGCAGCTCAAAAATAGTCCCAAGTCTAAGAATTAGATCAGATTTGGAGTCTTCGGAGATTGCACTGTCTCCATAAAGGCTGGTAGCACCCTCTAATGAAATATTTATTAGAACTGTGGTTTTGCAAATGACAGATCAATTTAAAGTAATGTTTCTTCTGCAAGCTAGAGGAGCATTGCTGAGCTTCACACCCATCACAAGCTGACATTTCCTTGAACCTCCTAGCATCAGCCTTTCGTTGTGTAGTGAATGTGTGACACAAACGTAGCAGAACGTATGCTCCTGCAAGGGCACACATTGCTCTAAGAGGCCAGCACAGCAGCCCAGGTGCCAACATAAATAAAACATGGGCAAATTCAGGAAAACAGAACACGTAATGGAACTGAGATGAGGACAAGAGTCAGGTTTTGTAAGACCATCCCTAAGTGGACGCAGCTTATGGTTTTATCGTTTCTTCTCAAATCAGGGCTGAATGGTTGAGTAGGCAGCCTCAGGAAGCCTGTGGCCATGAGGGAGGAACCACAGATACACAGAACTTCCTAGTAGCAAACATAGCTGTCTTGGTGGGGAAATACTTTTTTAAGAAACTTGGGACATAAATGGAGGAAGAAACAAAGAGCAAAAGAAATGAGGTGACCTCTTACAGAGAAATCCTGAAGTCCCATAAAAGCTGTTTTTGTTTGTTTGTTTGTTTGTTTGTTTTGTTTTGTTTTGTAACGGGCCATACAAGTAGAAGGAACCCAGTAAAAATGTACTGAACTATCTTTTCTTTCACTTTATTAATTGCCTCTTCCTTTGTTCCTCCAAACCCTGGATGCCCTTTAGCATGGCTTTGATTTAGTGAAATCCTAACGTGATAAGAAGTGAAAAGGCAAGCAGAAAAGACAGAATTACGGATATCAAAATTGGTATAAGTAGTGAATTTGAGACTTTCGCTTATAGTCAAGATGGGATATCTGAGAAACAGGACAAAATACGTGAAACAATGAGTTCAGACATTTGACACGAGTGCAATGATTCCAAAGACAAGAGGAACAAACAAGGTTGCCCTGCCACTGCCTGCTTACTGCCTGAAGGGAAGCACCACGAGGAAAGATGGGCCGTCTGCCGGAGTTCAGGAGATCAGCAACCTGACAGTAGGTGGGAAATCATTTGAGCTTCCAGCTTAATGCAAGAGGGTCTCCTATTAGAGCAGTGGTTCTCAACCTTGCTCTAATGTTGTGACCCCACCCCATAACAAAGAAACAGAATTTCTGGAGGATGAGGCCCAGAAATCAGGATTTTAAAAAGATCCC
>NW_005359064.1:180290-181542 GCF_000412655.1 Myotis brandtii | reverse complement strand
ACACATTAAAATGCTGTGTGGGTTTTTTTTTTTTTTATCCATCAGGTTCTGTTTATTAAAACTAATTTATTTGAAACTCATTTTCTGGGTGTTTATATCAGATACTCTGTAGCTAACCATGGCTTATTAGATTTGTATTTCTGCCTGAAAACCCAAAACAACTTTGAATGTCTCACTTCCTAGTTTTAAGCTTGATCTTCTCTTCATGCACTTTATTGATTGCAAAAAATGTGGGCTAATATTAAATGTTAACGAACTCTATATGGCTTACATTTTTAGGTTTAATTTAATGGTAGCTTGCCTCTAACCTGTTAAGTGAATGCAGTTAGATTGTAAATAAATATCATTAACACACATTCATATTCAATGACTAATAGAGTCTGAAATAAATGATTTCTTCTCTATCAAGCCTTTTCCATCAAATGATCAAATCTTATTGATTTGATTTCTTTGTGCAATTTGTAGCTCCATATAATTTTAGCCTTTGGGTCTTTTCCATGTAATTCTCAAAGTCTTCTGGGAATCTTTTCTCTCTTATTGCACATTAACTTAGAATTAGGCAGAAAAAATGTATATTTGGATGAATGAAGCAGTTAAGGAAAAATGTCATCAATATTAACTAAGCATAAGCATTGTTCACACTTAAAGAAAATTTTGAAGAGAAAAATTGAATATGTGTTTTATGGGTTGTTTTTTTGGTATTTTATAAATTTTCTCAAACTTATTAGTGGAGGTTACTTAACTATATTTCTAATTTCTCATGAAAATCTAGTCAAAACTATTTTGGTCTTACCAGAAGTACATCAATATTTGCTGTTCTAATAAGTCTTTATGATTATGTTTTGATAAGTCACTATGAATGATTGTCCTGAGATAATTAACTTTTAACTGTCTTTTCAGATTTAAGACAATTTAAATAAATGCAAAAAGAATAATTGATATAGTGTTTAACTTATTAATAACTGACAATTAGAATTTTCACTTATAGTTTTTTTTTATTCTATCAGTGAAAATCTGGAGTACACTGTGGTTTAAAGCTGGATTTGTGCTGATTTAATGGGGTTCCTGATTTAGCTAGTATAAACATTTATACCCCTGTAACTGCACTAGGGGGAGCTGTTAGTCCTTTGTTGCTCAGTAAACCAGCAATCATTTCTGCATGTCTGTTCAGCCGCTTTCTGATTAGGAGTGTTTCATTATCACTTCAAGCTTGCCGCAATTATGAAAGCACTCTCTAATCATTCAGAGAGGC
>NW_005359064.1:169135-179525 GCF_000412655.1 Myotis brandtii | reverse complement strand
CTTGAGAGCACATGGTTAGGGTTAGGCTGCATGTGTTCAAATCCAGGCTCCTCCATTCAGGATGGGACTAGGGTGAGAAAAGTGAGGCATGCAGCTTGAGCACAAAATTTAAGGAGGCACCAAACAAATCAGTAGTCAACAGACAATATTTTAGACATTTAAAAAAATCATATTAACAAACTATGGCAGACCTCCCTTTTTTGTAAATAATGTTTTTTTTCAGAGCTGAGATTAGGGTGAGGCGAGTGAAGCCAGGTTGTAGAAGAACAGGGTCAAATCTGGTCTTTAGCTAAAATTTTAATATTTTATTCATCATAAAGTTTTGTGTCAATTTTGACTTTTAAAATATTATATTAAGGCATTTTGCTTGATTATTAAGTGTTTTTGCTTCCCTTTCATTTAGCACCAGGGTCTGTATCCACATGTATCAAATGGGGATGATAATAATAGCACTTATCTCATAAAATCAAACAAATCGATAAGTGTAAAGGATTTATATGAGTGACTATATCATAATAATTGTTATTTTTTCCCCCTGTGGCATCATGGATAGATGTGATCTTTTCCCACTTCCTTGCATCATCCCTGTCATACTCTCTCTTTCACTTACTTATCAATGCAACCAACATGTCATTAGCATCTAATCTGTAGAAGACAATCCATTAGGTGCAGTAAAGGATCAAAAAATGTATAAGACATCCTATAAATTTATAATCTGTTCACAGATTTGTTCAGCTGTTTTCAGCTGCAAATAGAAGAATGCATGACTAAAATATTACTCAGGAAATAGAGCTTTATTTTCTTACAGAACAGTAAGTGTAGAGGCGGGTATGTCCAGAATTGTCTAACCCAGAAGACCAATAGCATAGGGAGTGGATGCAGCTTCTTTGTGCCGCCCTGGGCTGTCTCCTCGGGGCTGCAACCTGGCAGTGAAGCCTCCAATCACAGCTTCCAAAAGCAGGAGGAAGGTTGGAGGCCTGGGACGGGAAAGGCTGAGGACAGCAGGACACTGGGGCATCCCCCGAGCTCAGCAAGGCTTATGTGGCTTTCAGACAGGCCCAGGGCCTGCGTCCCCTGCAACCCAAGGACCCTCCCCAGGGACAGCACCTGAAGGGCAGCGCCCATCAAGAACCAGCCTGCAGCCAGAGATTCCCCACCAACACCTCATATCTGTATCCCCTGAACCCAGATTAGCTCAAGTTTGCCTTAGGTGAGTCCCCAAAATGACCACGGCCACCCCAATGCCACCCAACTCAAAGGAAGTTCTGGAAAGGGCAAGCTGGAGTGGAAAGATAGGATGCTCTTAAACTTTTGCCGCTAAATAATCTTAATTTAGTCATTTGGATCTGCCTAATGACCAGGTAAAGATACTATCTGGTCCCTC
Organism: Myotis brandtii; assembly: GCF_000412655.1. Classification (NCBI taxonomy): domain Eukaryota; kingdom Metazoa; phylum Chordata; class Mammalia; order Chiroptera; family Vespertilionidae; genus Myotis; species Myotis brandtii. Next base: position 178,141 of record NW_005359064.1, on the reverse strand, counting down.
CCAGGCCCTACAAAAGACCTGAGTGGGGACCCTGGTTTCATTAGTCTCCAGGGAAGTCTTCTGCTGCTGGAAGGGACTAGAGCAGCGGTTCTCAACCTGTGGGTCGCAACCCCTTTGGCGGTCGAACGACCCTTTCACAGGGGTTGCCTAAGACCATCCTGCATATCAGATATTTACATTATGATTCATAACTGTAGCAACATTACAGTTATGAAGTAGCAAGAAAAATAATTTTATGGTTGGGTCACAACATGAGGAACTGTATTTAAAGGGCCAGAAGGTTGAGAACCACTGGACTAGAGCATACAGAGAAAGGAGGAGATATGGCCTCTGTTTAGAGAAAGCGTTCACTACTTTCTTTGAAAGATAAAGTAGACAGTAAAAAGCCACATATTAATGAATTTAAACGTGCTTATAAAACCTTCATCATCAAAAATTAGGTTTGAAGCAGGTAAAAACAATAGAATTTATCCTCAAATGTTCCCTTGGAATTGATGTGGGCAGAATATGAACATTGACCTCTGCAACCTTGGAACCTTACATTTTAACCTAGTTCTTGCCTCTTCCCTTTAGTCTTTATATCCTTTTATCGCTAAGTAGTCTGTTGCTATAGGATTTTGCTTTATGGTGTAGTTTTTTTTTTCTTGTTTTTTTTTTTTTTAACTACTCTGGGATAGCATGTAGAGAATATCTCATAATGGTTTCAAAGCACAATCTTTGGCAAAATAAAGTCACTTCAGGTTAATTAAGAAATTTAGAAAATTCTTCCATAGACAACTCTGTTCCCTGAGAGGAAAGGTTATAATTAAGATAGATTTGATGTCGTTAAGATCACTTAAAATGCCAACTCTTCAAAAACTGAAGGTAATAAAGTCAGTAGGAAGAAAACATTCCATATATGTAACTCATTTTTGGATGAACTCACCTTGCTGAAAACAAGAAGAAGGGAACTTCTCTCCCCCTACTGCTGTCACACCTGCGCTGTCTGCTCTCTATTTCCGAGGCCTGAAAGATGTCCCTAAGCTTTCACTGTCACTTTCAAGGATTAGAACGGTCTCATTTTCTGTCCTTCAAATGTCCGGACCCTTTATGTCTCTCATTCAAATCACAGCTCCCTACAGCTCAGGCCTGATATGGGATTGGTAACACCCGGCAGCTGTGAGAGGGATGGTGGAGATGGACAGGTGAAAGGAGCTATTTGTGTGACTTCATTATCTGATATCTGAGTGGCAGTGATCCCATAGTGACTGCTCTTGTGGGTTCTTCAGGTACACAGACAGCTGGGGGCATCTGACACTGCCGCTCCCCCCAGAGGGAGCAGTGATGAGAAGAGCATTGAATCAGTCCTCAAGGTAAGGATAGGAGGACATGAAGGAGGTGAGGACCCGGATGCACCCTGCAGGCCAAGTTGTGGTGGCTTGTGGGAGATAAGAAGGAGCATGAGAAAGACCTTGTGTTACTTTCCTAGGGCTGCTGTAACAAGGCACCACAGACTAAAAAAACAGAAATGTATTGTCTCAAAGATCTCCTGGCCAGAAAGCTAAATCAAGGTGTCAGTGGGGCCGTGCTCCCTCTGAAATGTGTAGCGGATCTTTACTTGCCTCTTGCAACTTCTGGTGGTTGCCACAATCCGATCCAGGGCTTGCACCCAGGTAACTCCAGTCTCTGCCTCTCATCACATGGTGTTTTCTCCTCATGTGCTTGTGTCTCTTCTCTTATGAGGCCACTGGTCATGTTACGTTAGGGACCACCTGCCCAACATGAACTCATCTTGCCTGAACCAATTACATCTGCAATGACCTTCCTTCCAAAGAAGGTCACATTCACAGACACTAGGGTTAAGACTCCTATCTGTTAGGTCTGATCAAATAATTGAACCCAAATAATTGAGTCGATACCCTCTCCCCTCGGGAACTGACCTTTAGACCACTTCACAATTGATATTCCCTTTCTATTAGACCACATTCCACTTGCTAAGGCCATTATCCTTCTCCTGCAGACCTTCCCAGGATCCAGAATGCCCAGAAAATTCTCTGCCCAGAAAAAGCCCGCCTAGAGTCCTTTAAAATCTCTGACTCCCTGTCCCTGGGTGCTGGCACCATTTTGGGGCTAGCCCATCTAGGTTTTTAGATGACCCAATAAATGTATAATCCCTTACCACTTTTGGCCTCATGCGTTCCTCCTTTGGTGACCCTAACATTGTCTTTTTGTGGGGAGGTATAGTTCAATCTCTGACAGACCTGGGCAACCTCTGCTGGCTCCTCATAGCTTAGTACTTCAGGTACATATAAGTACAGTGGGGCCTTGACTTACGAGTTTAATTTGTTCTGAGACCGAGCTCGTTAAGGAGCTCGTTAACTCAAATTACTCTATCAACTCAATGCAAAAAATCCGCTGAGAGACAGCTGGTATCTCAAAAAACTCGTAAGTCAAGGCCCCACTGTATCAGAAGGGCATTCACAGTCTCTCAGTCTGTCCTCAGTTCCCTTCCAGCCCTGTGTTTGGACAATTTCCTCCTCAGTCTACACTCAAGCCTTTTGAAGTTCTCCACCCAGCAGCAGACAATGTTACTCTGTGGACTTCCCCATGCCTCCCCACACCTCCACTGAGCAAACTCTACAGATTTCAAACTCAGTGTCACCTCCTCTGCAACGCCTTCCTTCAGCCTTCCACCACCATGAAGAATGAATCACCCCCACCCACAGCATTTTCTTCGGAGCCCTATTACAGCACTCAGTATGGAATATGTACTACTTTAACCAGTTTTGATCCCCTTTTAATTCTGTCAATCACCCCCTTTGAATTTTGCACTCTTTAAATGACAAGATTGTTAGGGTTGGTGGTTAGATTTCCCACCAGTTCCCTAAAACCCATTTAATCCTTGTGGAAGTAAAATGCTGTATTTGACAACTGGCCAAACAATGTTTGTCCCCATGAAGACTTGAGATGCCAGATAGAGGGGAGGAGCTGAACTCTGGCTCCAATTTCTGATGGGTGAGGTGTTAGGGGTGGATCTGGCACAGGGCCCTGGGCAAAGAAGCCATGGAGATCAGGGGCTTTAGCTATTTTAGGACAGCAATAGGGCTGTGAGGAAAATGGAGGTAGAACTGAAAAAAGGGGAAGGACATTCTAGGCGTCTACTATTGGAGGAAAAGGGTTTTTGTTTTGTTTTGTTTTGTTTTGTTTTGTTTTTTTGGCTCTCACTTTTCTGGTGAAAACCTTAGAAGAAGGACCCAAAGTAGGAATGGGGTTTGATAGTTGAGTGGGTTCTAAGTGTGCTACACATTATCAGGAGGTAGTATTTTTGGTTAGTGATAGATGATTACCAGAGACAAATGAAATGGTACACTCACTCTATGATTTCATACAGGAATTCAGACTTGGCACATTCGAATATGTTTGGAAACTAACTCCAGGGACTACAGGTTTATCTGTAGCGTGGATAAGCAGCGCCATCTAGTGGCACTCTAAACAAACTATTCATGGTCTGGAAGTCTGAAGACGTGTCCTCTTCCACATAGAAAACTCTATTACTTCATTTTCATGTGTTCAATATAATTTATTCCAGATTGGGATAAACATTTAATGGCAAAAGATTTTTTCATTGCCATAATGCCTATTCATTTAAAACTGGGTGGGGGGAGGGGGAATGAAGGGAAGAAACAGTGACCTTTATCTCAAACAACATTTTATTATTTTGCAAATATTGAGTGCTAGGGTTCATCAGGCCCTGGCAGACAGTGGGGTCAATACCGGCATAACCTGTTCTCGTGGGACATAGTATGGGAAGTTCGTAGTCATCTGTGTGCACTTCCATATTTTACAGAATCTGCTTCACACAATATTCATTCTAAGAAATTATAGGGAGAGAACCTTGAGTTTATACAATTTTCTAGACCTGATATTTAATTGAACTAAATTTCAGTTTAATTTAAATTAAAATAAAATTTCAGTTCCCCCATCACACTAGCCACGTTTCAAGTGCTCAATAGCTGGCCACATGAAATTGTGGTTACTTTATTGGCTAGCACAGTTCTAGAAGATAAAAGGAATTTGATAAACATAAGCCTATGTTCTTGATCTTTAAAATCTCTGTCAAAAGATGTTAAAGCAGTTCTCTTTAGAGGCATCCAATGTTAACTGAGGGAAGCCCAGAGGGATATTTTTCACTGTGTACAATTTTTTTCTTTTAATTTTTTTTACTATGTTCATGAAAACAAAATAATCACTTTTAATTTTTCATACAAAATTCTAAAATAATATTTCATAAATTTAAAAGTCTTGGTCAAGAATAAAATACATGTTAATTTTTTCATGATTATTTTGAGTTAATACTATCAACTATAAAAGATTATATTTCAGAATTTTTTTAATTGGACTACAAAGAAAGCTAATTTTACTTATGTAGGCCACTAAAGTTGACTATAAAATCAACTAAATTTTATTTGAACTCATTAAACAAATGAACCTCACTTGCCATTTTGAATCACAAGACATAAAAGTGATAACTACCTTTCTTAAAACTGGTTTTTTATATTAAATTCAGATCCCATCTCAGCTTAAAGATTTTTGGTTTTATTTTAGCAGATATAGCAAGAGTCACATCACTGTTCAATCTTTCCATCAACAAATTTTCATGGAGAATGAGCTTACTAGGAGAACGGGCATTGTGCTAGGTGTGACAGATGGAAGGTGATGCAATCCCAGTTTTGATCCCCTACCTTCATTTCACACAAAAACTGCTTCTTAGGAATATCTATATATTTTGGCAAAATTTGACACTCCAATGGATCACCCCAATTGCATTCTTTCTGTATTTAATGTTACAGAAAAAAATTAACAAATAATCATTAAGTATTGAAATTTATTCATCATTATTACATGTTGGGTTGGTTATTCTCCACTTGTTCCCAGCTCCATTCTCTGCCTTTCTCTGCTCAGCTCCATGTCCCAGGAGGCTGATCCCTGTGACCACACCCAACTCCCTGTTTGATCTGCTTCTAGTGCAGCGGTTCTCAACCTGTGGGTCTCGACCCCTTTGACAGTCGAATGACCCTTTCACAGGGGTCGCCTAAGACCATCCTGCATATCAGATATTTACATTACAATTCATTACAGTTATGAAGTAGCAACGAAAATAATTTTATGGTTGGGTCACAACATGACGAACTGTATTTAAAGGGCCAGAAGGTTGAGAACCACTGTTCTAGTGGATTCAGCCATTCAGAGACACCAGCCAGAGATAAAAAGGAGAGGGGAGAGAGGTTATGTTTTTCCTTCCTTGTTCCTTACCTTCTTTGGCACCGTGTATCTGCCATCAGCTGTGTCTTCCTATGACTACACCTCCTTTAAAAAGATGGACAGCCTTTCACCAGATGGAATGAGTAAAAGGGGCTTTCCACACAAAGCAAAATAGGCTAGAAAGGCAAATTGTGTTTGGAGAAAAGCAGAAGTTGACTTTAAAATTACTGATGCACAGAGGGCACTGGGAAAGGACATTGAAAGGAGATCAGGCTGGTTGTAGAGGGACAGAGCTTTACTGGAGAGCTGGAACTTGCCTGATAGGCAATGGAGACCATTCAGTGGGGACTTCGGGGAATTGAACTTGGCAGTATTTTACAGGAAAGATTGAAAATGATACCAGTGACAGGCTGTCAAAAAGGTAATTGCTGATATCTATCTTGGATAAAAATACTGAAGAGCAGGCTGTTGAGAAAGGGAAGGGAGAAAGGTTGGAGAAAGATCCTTAGGTAAATCCCATATATATTTAGGGATGGGATGATGTAATAGATTGTTGGGCAGACAACAATCTCTGTACCTTGCAATTATTCACCCTGAAATTATTGCTTAGTTAAGGAACTTTGATTTTACTTGGGGTAAAACTGTCCCCTGCCTAAAGACTACATTTCCCAGCCTCTCTTGCTTCTAGGCTTTTTCTCACCATTATGTGATTCTTTTCTTTCTTTCTTTCTTTCTTTCTTTCTTTCTTCCTTCCTTCCTTCCTTCCTTCCTTCCTTCCTTCCTTTCTCTCTCTCTCTCTCTCTCTCTCGCTCTCTCTCTTTGTTTCTTATTTGGTATTGGCTTCAACTGTGAGCTACTTGATGTAGGGAGTATCCCTTTAACTCTTTGTACCCTTTATAATGAAGTGACATAATACCATGTAATAGCTCAAGTCTTCAACAATATACTTTGAATAACCATTGTTACAAACTTTAGATCCTCTAAGAATCATTGTGCTCTGGTTTAAATGTATTTTGCTATGGCCCAACCCTAGAATCTGTTTGTCAATCTGGAACAAAACCAAGGAATCTTCACTTTTAATGGATACACCAGGACTTTGATACAAATGGTTTGAAGGCTACACTTTGAAAAATGTTGAAAAGGATGAATAACTAGGCCTTTAGTTCAGGTGAGTTATCAAATTTTGTTGTTGTTAATCCACATCCAAGGATATTTTTCCACTGATTTTTAGGGACAGTGGAAGAGAGACGGACAGACAGAGAGAAACATCAATGTGAGAGAAATACATAGATTGGTTACCTCCTGAACGAGCCCTGACCAGGTCCCGGGCTGGGGAGGAGCCTGCAACCAAGGCTCCGTGTCCTTAGCCGGAATTGAACCCAGACTCTTCAGTCTGCAGGCTGACATTCTATCCACCGAGCCAAACTGGCTAGGGCTAAATTAGCAATTTGATGTATGGATGTACTCAACGTGAATTTATTGCCCAACTCTTATGTGACAGACTTCTAGGTTCTGAGATAGATTAGTGAACTTGATAGACAGAATCCATATCTTCTAGCAACTTACGTTTGACAGGATTGACTGGAGGGGGGAATAAACTAATTACTAAATGCTATGAAAGAAATAAAAGTATAACATGATAAGAGGAACTGTGGGGAGGGGACAATAAACTAATTACTAAATGCTATGAAAGAAATAAAAGTATAATATGATAAGAGGAACTGTGGGCAGGGGACTACCTACCACAGATAGGATTCACAAAGAAGGATGGTCTTTTAGTTGAGACCTGAAATTTAAGGATGAGGATATAAAAATACTTGGGTGCTTAAGAAATATAAAAAGCCTGGTGTGGCCAGAGCATAGTGTGAGAGGCCAGAGTCATATGAAAAAACTCTTGTCAAGGAAGGCTTGGTCTACCTTATTAGAGCCCTGTAGGCTATACTAAGGTGTATGGATTATATTCATAGTAATGCATATCTTAAGATTTTGCCCAGCCCAGCTGGTGTGGTTCAGTGGTTGAGCATTGACCTATGAACCAGGAGATCATGGTTCAATTCCCAGTCACAGGGCATATGCCCAGGTTGCAGGCTCAATCCCAAGTTGGGGGCATGCAGGAAGCAGCCGATCAATGAGTTTCTCTCATCATTGATATGTCTATCTCTCCCTCTCCCATCCTCTCTGAAATCAATAATATATATATATATTTTAAAGGATTTTGCCCACCCAGATTCCATGCTCTCTTTCTTCAGAAATGGGACCTTGATATTTCTTTTCAGAAAATATCATTGAATGGAGTCTGGGAAAACCAAAGTACCTTAATCTCTCCCAGCAATCATAAAATTTCCCAAATTTGAAAATTGAGCCCAACAAATATATACATAATAGATACACAATCTATAAGTTTATATACAATATACATACAGAACATTATATATAGCTGTATATCTATAATAATAAAAGAGAAATATACAAATTAGACCAGGCATTTTTCTGGACATCCTTCCTAACGACCTTTCGGATGAAGCCAGGGCTGTGGGGGCCAAGCCCCTTGAACGAATTTCGTGCATCAGGCCTCTAGTATACATATAGAAGCTTAATACATTTTAAACAAAATGACATGTAGTAAAAGTCTTGAGTAATATTCCAAATATAGTTGGCAAAATGTTAGCATCTTGTAAAGACATTTTGAGAAGCAAGCTGAGTACCAACAAAGGAGATATATACTTCAGATATTGGGCTAACTGAGGCATCAGAGAAACACAAGACAATTATATTCTTAATTCATCATCAGAACCTGATGTTTTAAGCTTTTCACATCTGACCATATGTGTGATAAGGAATTTGGCTGGCCTTTTCTTGTGTTCCTGGGAGGAAACCTTTAAACTTCTGGAATTTCCAGAGTGATTGAAGTTTCTTTGTCATTTGTTGTAGGCTCTTGGAACCACACCTGACAATGTATGCTAACAAGGTGACTCAAGAGGGCCCCCCTCCCAAGTCATATCAGAAAGACTACCCATGAGATTAGAGGGTTGGAGCTTTGAGCCACCTATTATCAGTCCAATATCTGGGGAAGGGACTAGGACTGGAGATTGAGTCACATGGGCGATAATGCAATCAAACATGCCTACATAATGAGCTTCCCTAGTTAACAATACCCTCTCTTTATTGTCATACATTGATGTGCTTGGGGCATAACACATCCCAAATTCACAAGATCCCATTTGAAACCCTCCCAAACCTCTCCCTATGTGTCTTTCTCTTTGGTTGGTTTTGATTCGTTTCGTTTCATGATAATAAAACTATAATTGTAAATATAAACTTTTCCTGTAAGACGTTCTAGTGAATTATCAAACCCGAGGGTATGTGGAAATCCCTGAATTTGTAGCCAGCTGGTCAGAAGTGAGGGTGACTTTGGGGAACTCTAAAGTTGTGGCTAGCTAGCATGTGAAGTCAGGGCAGTCTTAGGGAGGATGCTACCCTTAAACTCTGAAGTTTGGTCAAATTCTGGGTGCCATTATATTTTGTTATCTGATATAGTCATTTTTGCTAACTTTTAGTTATGTTTTTGGTAAGCAGTTAGGCATTTGGTATTGATATATAATCTACACTAATAAAAGAGAAACATGGTAATTGGCGTACGACCGCTACCCTTTTCATTGGCTAATCAGTGAGTATATGCAAATTAACTGTCAGCCAAGATGGCAGCCAGCAGCCAGGCACTGAAGCGAGCAGGGAGGCTTGCTTGCTGCAGACTCCAACGTTCAC
>NW_005359064.1:151639-168742 GCF_000412655.1 Myotis brandtii | reverse complement strand
AGCTCCCCAACCCCCTGATCGGCCCTGCTCTGTGTGTGACATGGTAGAGCCATAACCTCTCCATCGGCCCTGCCCCGAGTGTGACAGTGGTGGCGCCCCAACCCCCTGATCGGCCCTGCTCTGTGTGTGACATGGTAGAGCCATAACCTCTCCATCGGCCCTGCCCCGAGTGTGACAGTGGTGGCGCCCCAACCCCCTGATCGGCCCTGCTCTGTGTGTGACATGGTAGAGCCATAACCTCTCCATCGGCCCTGCCCCGAGTGTGACAGTGGTGGCGCCCCAACCCCCTGATCGGCCCTGCTCTGTGGGTGATAGAGGGTGGCGCCCCAACCCCCCTCCACGGGCCTTGCTCTGTGTGTGACAGGGTAGAGCCATAACCTCCCCATTGGCCCTGCCCTGAGTGTGACAGGGTGCAGTGCCCCAACCCCCTGATCTGCCCTGCTCTGTGCATGACAGGGGGCGGCGCCCCAACTCCCCAATCGGCCCTGCTCTGAGCCTGACCAGGGGCTGCACTTAGGGATTGGGCCTACCCTCTGCCACCCGGGAGCAGGCCTAAGCCAGCAGGTTGTTATCTGCCGAGGGGTCCCAGACTGCGAGAGGGCACAGGCCGGGCTGGGGGACCCCCCCTCCCCCCGCCCCCCGAGTGCACAAATTTTTGTGCACCGGGCCTCTAGTAAGAAATATTAGAATAATGAGAAATTTATTCCTGGTTAACATTTTCATGCAAATATTTAAATTACAGGCATAAATTACCACTAAGTAGCTTATATTTGGAGAAGTGTATAAGTGTATGTGTTTAATGGTATTCATCACAGACTCTTCTAAGGTCTAAATTTTGGAAACAATCTCTATGTCTACTATGAGGATGCAGACAAGTGAATAGCTTTTGAATAAATGCAAATAGGGAATATATACCCACTCATCTCTAGAGGCTCCTGAACATAAAGGTATATTTCTAGGAGAAAAGGCTGTAGAATAAATGTGGTTTAGAAAGTCTTAGTTCCCTGTTAAGGAAAGAGGAATACTTTTTCCTCTTCCCCTACCCCTTTTCTTCCAGAACAGGAAATGCTAATCCCATAGGTCAAGCCATTGATTGGGTCACATTTTTTGGTTGGCAGGTCACTGAACAGTCCTATACTTATGAGGAATAGAGCTCCTAAAACTGTCTTAGGGCCCAGCTAGCTGTTTGAGTTCTCTTTCTCTATCTCGTCCTTTTTTTAATACTTTGAGCCAAACCAAGCCTAGATGGTCTTGAGGATCAGTCACTTATTTCTCTCTTCCTCTTCCTCTTCCTCTTCCTCTTCCTCTTCCTCTCCCTCTTCCTCTCCCCAGTTCAAGCATGTTCATTATTGTAGTATGCAGAGTTCTAAGAATAACCCTCAATAATCCCAGGTCTTGCTGGTGGAAATGGTGAATATGATGAAATATCATTCTTGTGATTATGCTATGTAATTGCCCAAAGAGCGATAATCTAGGTGGGCCTAATTTAATCACATAAGCCCTTTAAAGTAAAGCGTTTTCTAGACTGGTCATAGAAAGGGAACTCAGAGAGATTTGAAGCATAAAGACAATGCACTGTTGTTGGCTTGAAGATGGAAGAAACCATGTGTGAGGATCAGAGTGTAGCTTCTGGATCTGAGAGCTACCCCAAGCTGGCATCTAGTATGGAAATGGAGGCCTTAGCCCTATAGCCACAGAGACCTGAGCTCTTCCAATGAGCTGAGTGAGCCTATGAGCACATTTCCCCCAGATCTTCCAAATAAGAGCCCAATCTGGGCAGCACCTTGATTTTAGGCTTGAGACCCTAAGCACAGACCAGACAGACTTCTGCCTTACAGAACTATGACTTAAGAAATGAGTGTTAGCATCGATCAGACCATCAAACCTCAGAGGGAAGGTAGGGGAGGGTGGGGGGAGAGATCAATCAAAGGACTTGTATGCATGCATACAAGCCTAACCAAGGTGGGGGGCAATGGGGGGATAAGGACACATATGTAATACCTTAATCGATAAAGAAAATAAATAAACAGAAAAAAAAATGAGTGTTGTGCCCCAGCCAGCTGGTGTGAGTCAGTGGTTGAGCATTGACCGGTGAACTAGGAGGCCACGGTTCCATTTCCGGGTCAAGGGCTCAATCCCCAGTATGGGGTGTGCAGGAGGCAGCTGATCAATGATTCTCTCTCATCACTGCTGTTTCTATCTCTCTCTTCCTCTCCCCTCCTCTCTGAAATCAATAAAAATTATATTTTTTTAAAAAAGAAATATGTTGTTTTAAGCTTCTAATATTTTTATGCTTATTTACATAACAATAGAAAACTAATATAATGATCTTAGCATCTAAAGAGCATAAGCTAGTGAAATTCCCCTGAGCCTCTGTTTTCTCATCTATAAAATAGGGACAATAATGCCAGATATGTTTGTTGTGTGTCTTAACTTAGATAATGAATGTGGGAAAAACTTTGTAGAGTACCAAAGAAAAATGTGAAATGTTTATGGTGACATTACTGAGCATGCACTTGAACTGGACCCAGTAGCCTGGTGTCAACAATATTTTCAATGAAGTGTGGGGCAGCATGGAGATTTTAGTTGAGGCAGGGTACAAGGAGGAGGACCACGGGCAGTGAGAGGTCTTCAAATCTTTACTTGAGACTGTATTGGAATGTACTATCAGCAGACAAGACTAATCCTCCTGTCTTTATCACTCTTTCTTGTGTCCAAGGGCCTTTCATCAGAGGATTAAAGCATCTTTGGAAAGTGCACAATTCTCAAATGTTTAATTATCGTCCCTCCCCAAAAAATGTAGGAGGAAGGTTGTCCTATCCATTGTTTTAATTGTGTGTCAGAAATGATCTTTTACTGTCATTTTCTCCCTTTGACATTATTGCCAAAATATCCTCTTTCTGCCATCACCAAGAATTCTGTATCTCAATTCAAGTCTTTCTAGATTTCATGGCTGTTGGTTACTCTTCTTTCTCTTGGATGTTGATAGTCCCACTTAATTCATGATGCTGGTGATTTTTCCAGCACATTTTTCTACATAATCTAAGACACATTTGCTGACATGTTTCAACCAGTTATAGACATAATGGAAAAAGAAGTAGCATTGTTCAGGTTAGGCTCTTAGGATAAGCAAAGTCCAACTTCATGTTTTGTCAAGCAGAACTTTTTTCCCTAAAAAGATTTAATTATATTCTTGACCATGCCTAATTTGGAAGACAATAGAGTGACTGTAATCACTTCCAAAACAAGTTTTTTTATACTTGTTTCCAAAAAGTGAGAATTTCTTTAGAATTTTTCTATCAATTAAAAAAAAAGGTAGAAATAGATTTAAGTCAGATATATACATATGCATACACACACACACACACACACACACACACACATATATATATATATATTTCAATCTATTATTAGGCCAATGTTTGAAGTGAAAATATGTTGTTATTATTATGGCTAAATATATTATTTGGGAAGGGTTTGCTCTTTTGTTTAATTTTGCTCCTTCATTTAACTTAAATATATATAATACTTAATATTATGCAAGACATACCACAGTAGGGCCTTGTTAAGAGTGAGGTCACTTATGTCACCTAATGTTTTGACCCAGGCCTACATTCTTGAAGACTCAACTGGATTCATCCAATTATTCACTCAAAAGTGTGTGTTTATTAACCTTATATTTTTCTTTTATGACATTTATTTTTCTGTTCCTTTAGCATAGATATTAGTTTACTTTATTTTCTCCTGTACAAGAATATTAGTACCTCAAAGTTAGAGACCAAGTAATACTTAGCTCTGCATCTCCCATAATTATTGGCACAGAATCTCACTCAATAATTTTTATTCAATTCAACTTAAAAAAATAATGAGAATGACCAAACAACCTAGAATAACCAAGCTGGCAAAAAGCTGGTAATACGTATATTTAAAGGAATGAGTCAATTAGGGTGGTTTTGGCTACAAGTAACATAAAATACAATTTAATTCATTTAAATAATGTAAAAAATATTTCCCACATAACAAGAAGTCTAGAAGTAGCTGGCTAAAGGTTGTGTAATTCAATAGCCCAGCAACATCATTAAGGACCCAAATTCTTTGCCTATTTCTATCTTTTATTCTCAGAGTGTCAATCACTACCCTTGTGGTCATAGGATAGCTATGTAACTCTAGATAGCATATTCTCATACGATTCTGTCTCATTAGTCAGAATTATATTCTAGGATTACTCTTTCTGGCTATGATCTAGAACAGAGACAAGATATAATCTCTCATATCAACTAGAAAACTGGTCAAAATATATAAAACAATAGTTTTCAGACATTGGACAGTGCAGAACTGGAATTCATGAGAGAAGTGAAGTAAATGAGGCATACATATGCTCAAGATTAGTGCCTGCAGCCCTGCCAGATGGCTCAGTGGTTCAATGTTGACCTATGAACCACGAGGTCATGATTTGATTCCCAGTCAGGGAACATGCCTGGGTTGTGGCCTCCATCCAAGTGTGGGGCATGCAGGAGGCTGCTGATCCAAGATTCTCTCTCATCATTGATGTTTGTATCTCTTTCTCCCTCTTCTTTCCTCTCTGAAATCAATAAAAAAATATTTTAAAAAATAAAAAGATTAGTGGCTGAAGATAGTTTCCAGGACACAGCACAGGGAGAACAACCAAAACTGCATATTGTGGCCTTGCTGACTTGAGGAGACTAAGATTTGAGTGCAGGGACCAGGTCTGCCATGATTTGTGGGGTAGATAGAGTGCCAGAGATAAGGAGGCCACATTACCCTAATGCTACAACCATAAGTATACAGAACACTATGAATTAATGTCCCTCAGAAGCATGATACAAATCTCCTCAGTAAAATTTCAGCAAATTGAATATAGTAACACATAAAATGTAATACATAACATAATACATTAGCAATTACTTAATGACTAAGTGAAGTTTCTCTGAGGAATACAAAGTGAGTTTAATTCATTGGAAGAATAAAGAAAATCTATGTGATAACCTCAATAAATACAGTAAAAATATTTGAGAGTAATGGACATCTATATGATAAAAACTCTCAACCAACTAGAAGGAGAAGGGAACTTCCTCAACCTAATAAAGTACTTCTACAAAAAACCTATAGCTAACAACCTATACACATAATACACACACACACACACACACACACACACACACACACACACACGCACGCACACATGCACACGCACACACACATGCACACGCACACACACACACATATTTCTTTGCTCTGTTAGCTGGATGGGACTAAGAGACATGACATACTAGCAGCAATGAGCACACCTAGCACCCAGATATTGGTTTCTAAAACCATTTTTCAATAAAAGAAACTATGGCTTGTTGGAGAAATTACTGCTTTTGGGACCGGGTTAGAAAATATATGAGATCAGTCTTGAGCACCTTGTACAGCCAGAAAGTATGCAATGCTCAAAAAACAAAAGATAACAAACAAACCCAATGTATTAATATTTGTTAATTACTAGTAACAAATGCACCACACTAATGTAAGATGGTAATAATCGGGAAAACTGTGTGTAGGGTGGGGTGGGGGGAGTGGAATAGGATAAAATAAAAATACTGTACTATCTGCTCACTTTTTCTGTAAATCCAAATGAGTTCTAAAAAATAAAATCTTTTCATTCAAAAACTCACCATTATAAAACTAGAAGACAAGCATATGCTGGTAGAAAATATTTGAAAAACATATCTGACAAAGAATTTATATCCAGAATACATAAATGACTTTTACAACTCAATATTAAGAAGACAAACAACTGAATTGTTTTTTAAATAGTCAAATGATTTGAACAGACACTTCACCAAAGAAGATATACAAATTGTAAATGAGCACATGAAAGATGTTCAGTATCATGTCATATTATTTGTTATCATTGCACTGAGCTACCACTACTAGAGTCATTGGTATGAAAATGAGTGGCAATACCAAATGTAAGTGAGGATCTGAAACACCTGGAAATCTTGGAAATCCTATATAATAAAAGGGTAATATGCAAATTGACTGAACAGTGGAACAAAAGGTCGATATGACACGCACTGATCATCAAGGGGCAGATGCTCAATGCAGGAGCTGCCCCCTGGTGGGTCAGTGTACTCCCACAGTAGGAGCACTGCTCAGCCACAAGCCAGGCTGATGGCTGGTAAGCGCAGCAGCAGTGGCAGAAGCCTCTCCTGCCTCCATGGCAGCACTAAGGATGTCCGACTGATGGCTTAGGCCCGCTTCCCACAGATAGCAGGCCTAAGCTATCAGTTGAACATCCCCCGAGTGCTCCTGGACTGCTAAAGGGCGCAGGCTGGGCTGAAGGACCGCCCCCTTCCTGAGTGCATGAATGTCGTGCACCGGGCCTCTAGTCTTATATATTACTGATGGGACTCCTATGTTGGAAAGCATTTCTGCAGCTTTTTAAGAAGTTCATATATATTTACCCTATGATTCAGCAAACGTACTTCCGTGTATTTACTCAAGAGAAATGATAACACTTGCCTACACAAAGATTTGTACTTGAATGTTCACAACAGCTTTTTGCATATGAGCTAAAATTTAAGTCACCCAAATTGATAAGTAAGTTTTTGGATAACCATATAAGGAAAACTATTCAACTATGAAAGGAATAGGCTGCTGAATTACACAACTTGGATGAATCACAAACACATTATGTTAAGTGAAAGAGGATAAACATAGTGGTGTCCCTTGGCCTGGCCTGTGGGGATGGGACCGAACCCGCAGTTGGACATCCGCTGAGGGGTCCCAGATTGCGAGAGGGCACAGGCCAGGCTGAGGGACCCCATCAGTGCATGAATCTATGCACTGGGCCTCTAGTTATATATTATATTATATTCATAAATATATCTCAATAATATTGATTAAGAAAAAAGAGCTGAGTCACCAGCTTGTATCTAAGTCAATCCTGGCAAACAGAATAGAATTACCTGGATCAATATGAATTTACCAACTTCATTCCTGGGGGTTAGAAAGAGCTGCCTTCCCTTGGACACAGACAATCTTAAACTTGGATAATCTGAGGGTTTGTTAGCAAGAAGGAAGGTGGGGTTTTTACCAGTAGTGTCTTCTATCCACGGTCATATATACAGGCTTTGGCGAACACTAATGTCCTTAGTAAAATTAATCATATATGATCTTCATCTCATAATTATTAGTAAAATCCAGACTTTCATGAGTAGCAATTGCCTATGGAGCCATTCCTGAAAACCAAAACTGTGTAAAATGTTAAGACACATATCAAGCAAATCCTCCAGCTCAATGAGCTGGCAATTGGAAGAGGAGTAGATTAAGCTCCCCCTTGAACAGTCGTGACATTGTGACCAGCACATGTGGTATGTGACCTTCTTTCAACTCTCTCTTGTCCTTTCCTTCACATGGGTTATTTTGTTTTGAATCCTTGCTGCTTAGCTTGTCCTTCTGGCTTTGAAGGGAGGACATTTTTGGCTTAACTCTCAGAAAGGAAAGACATATGCTGCTTTGCTCTTGAAATCTGTTTATTTTTCCCCACTACATATGTTTTGCTTTCTTCTCTGGTGTCTGTGCTGAAATTTAAGAAGTCTGCCTTGCACGAATGGTTCTCATTAAAATAATACCGGATTACAGGATTGTAGCTTTTCACGTGTGAGGTATGGAGCTATGCATAACTTACGTTCTCTACTCCTGATGCATTAGTGTAGTTGTTAGAGAATTCAAGCATAAACTGACTGAGATCTGGTAGAGGCTTACTTGAAACATCCGATATTTAAGTAAAACGATCTAATCGGTGCATGCTTCTAGGTTATTTAGGCCCTAAATACCTTAGGAATGTAGGTAATCGAAAAACAAACAAACGTGGCCTCATTATCTCAATAGTCCCCATTCTTCCTAAAAGCTCTCCCTGTTACAGATGTGAAGCTGTGCCCTGGGCACTCCAGAAGGTCAACAGAAGAATCTGTTTGAATAGCACTGTCTCTTGGAAACCTGTAACTGAAAATATTGTCCATTATGTTGATAATTTATAAATAATGAATTCATTCTTGGATTCATATTTGTTCATCCTGTTGATTTCTTTTATTAAAAAAAAGAAAACTATGTAGCCATTGGAATTTTCACTTTTGTCTTAGTTGTTAGGAAACCTAAAAGCTAAACCTTGGGAAGAATCGTAATGAGGAGCCTAAATTAAATACTGACTCACAGCTGAACGATTTGATTTTTCAAATGGTCTCGGTCAGAGCCCCTGGCTCATGCCCAGTATGGAGACCTGGGCCCTGGAGATAATGTGACTCTGGTCGCTTGTTAGTTAAGGCCTTTCTTGTCTCATTCCACACCTTGAATTGAGCATATGTTGTCCCAGGGCGGACTTAAAGAATGTCTGGACCAGAAGGAAAAGAACCTCCCAATCCTAACACAGAATCGAGTTTCCTGGCTTGGAGGAGGGTCTCAGGAGAACTCCCAAGCTGCTCTAATAATAAGCTTCCCGGTTTGCAGCATCCTTCATCTGCACAACTACCCTTGGAAAGCGATCTTCACTGTGCTTTTGATACTAGCTTGGGTTGATCTTGCTCACCCCTAACCTGGCCTCACTGCTCATCTTCCTCTCTTGCTCTCCATTGCACCTCCTGTTAGCAGTGGGAAAACTGTACCAGGTGGTCACCTTGGTTCAGCAACCTCAGTTCCTGAGCTCTGGCTAAGAGAAGAATTCAGAGCCAAGACAAACTTTGAGAAAGCTTATTTAGAAAGTCACAGAGGTAGAAGAAGTGATTTGTAGAAGAAATGGGCTCAGGAAAGAAGTTAGAGCAAAAGGAAGGCCCTTGGAGTTTAGGAGGAAGAGGGAGAGAGATATGCACCTTGAGGGAGGAAAGAGAAAAAACACACCCTGGGGAAAGAAGGAAGTGGGGAAAGGCTTGTGCTCCACAAAGAGAGCAGCCTGGCCCTCCATCCTGAGGGCTTTTACCCAAGGCATCTGGGGAGGATCTCAATAGAATATTCATGAACTTTTTTGGTGTGTCTCCTTAGGGTCATGGCCTCTACTGATTGGCTGGGTCCATGGGAGAGTGTCATTAGTCTTTGCAGCTGGTCCTGATGTTAGCCATCATATAGCTCCACCTGGTTTTACTGCCTGGAGCTGAAATACAACTGAGGCCTAGATGTCATCTCTAGGGGTTAATGCTTAAGGGAGTTTTGGTGCAAGGGCTTGTAGTTTTGCCTGTTGCCAGGCACCCGAGGCCATCCAACCTGTTGATCTCTGCACCTGGCTCATCATTCCTGCTCTGCTCATGCCTATCTTAACTGCCTGCTACACTTTTACACACTCAGCTGGGATTCTTATATCAGTGTCCTTGCTCTAATCTGCCTGCTCATCATGTCTTAGCATAGTCCACAAGAATTTCTTTGTTGTCATAGGCACAATTTCTCTAAAAGTTTCTGGTTCTCCTCTACTTACAAGCACATGAGGGGATTCTACTGAGATTAGGTATGGCCAAGTGACTTCCCTTGACCAATAAATGTAAATGGAAACTTTAAGATCCAGCAGGCAATGTTCTTCTTTTGCTGCCTCAGTTGTAGTGGAGACTGAATGAGATAATCTACAAAAGCCCTTAGAGCAGTCCCTGGCCCACTGCAAATGCTCAATAGCTGTTAGGTCTAATAATTGTTGTCATTATGATGAGCTGTCAGCAACTGCTATAATTAGATTTGCTCTGAATTCCTGTTATTTGGGATATTTTGTTCTAATTTTAACTTTGTTCTAATTTATAATTTGCTAAACCTACTAGCATTCTGTGACAATGGTGAATTCTGAGTGTTTGCCCCATGCATCCCAGCTGTGGCTCCCCTAAATCACCTAGTTCCTTAATCTGGAGTTGACTGCAGACACATGAAGGAACCCAGGAAGACCAGCAGGAAAAGCAACCAGCCGAGCCAGCGCAACCACCACCCCATGGAATCATTTGAGAAAAAGAAATCATTTTTGCTCTAATCCATTAAATTTGGGGTTGATGTGTGACATAGCAAAAACTAACTGATACACTTTATGGCTGAGTGACTTTGAGCAAGTTGATTATCCTCTCTGAGCCTCTATTGAGGAAATAATGTTTATCTTGCACATGAGGCTTAAGCAGCTGATATAACAGAGAATGCCCATTAAAGTGAGTGTCACTTCTCTTCTCAATAACTTTCTGGAGTGTCCACCATAGCCATTGCTTCATCCTTGGTGCTTTCTCCTTCTCCAGATTTCCTTGCTATAACTTTTACCTTCACTGGACCAATTCTGCACGTCCTCTTCATGAAGTTGTCTGCCATCTGCCAGGAGCTCTTCCCTGGCCGTGCTTTCACGGGAGCCCCTCACGTCCTCTCTCTGAGCAGTCCCACTGTTTGTGAGCTCATTCGTGTCCACGGCTTTGTGATCATGCAGAGAAGACTGAGCTCTCCATCTGTCTTGAATTCCCAGCTGTTTTTCTAACATCTCCATTTGACTATCTGGTAACTGCCGAACCACAACAATCAACTGTATGCATTATTTCCTCTCCCATTGGCTCACCTTCCCCCTCTAACCTATTTTTTTTTCATTCCCACAAAGGAAATTTTAAATTCCCAATTTCCTTTATCATCTGTATCCAATTAGTTTCTAAGTCATGTTTCCTCTTTTGAAATCCCACTTTATTCTCTCCATTCCCCATTCCCACTGCCACTATCTCCTATGCCAGTGATGGCGAACCTTTTGAGCTCGGCGTGTCAGCATTTTGAAAAACCCTAACTTAACTCTGGTGCCGTGTCACATATAGAAATTTTTTGATATTTGCAACCATAGTAAAACAAAGACTTATATTTTTGATATTTATTTTATATATTTAAATGCCATTTAACAAAGAAAAATCAACCAAAAAAAATGAGTTCGAGTGTCACCTCTGACACGTGTGTCATAGGTTCGCCATCACTGTCCTATGCCCTCCCCACCTCCACCCTGTTACTATCCTAGGCCCCCACCTCCCATTTCTCTTGATTTCACTCTTTCTGTTTACTGCTAATAGATAGATTTTCCTTAGAAAGACTTTGGTCTTATTGTTTCTCTGCTTAAGACTCTATAGTAATTTCACGTGACCTCTGCTTCAAGCTCTAATTCCTCACCCTGATACAGTCCTACCATGGTGGCCTCATTGCAGTATCTAAACCTGTTACCCACTTCTCAATGAATTACTCCCTTTAGGAGAGGCAGTTCTTAACTAAGCATACCCATACACAGATGCTGAGGCAAAGGCGAAAATGCGGATGTTTTATTTGAAAAGTGAAATCCATGACAACAGAGAAGAGAATGCGGGAATGGAAGGAGAGGCGGGAAGCTGCACAGAGAGAGGTGTCAGGTGCCGCTTCTGCTTCAGGCTGAGCCAACAAGAACTCACGCGGGGCCTGATGAAGGTGTCTGCATGCTGGCTTCTTGGGGCAGGCTGTAGGGAGACCCCGGGCCTTCAAGCTGTGCGTGGCAGAGAGAAACAGGAGGCACTCCTCAGTCCCGCTCCCTTTGTCGTCTATTTCTCATTAATCAACATTCCCCCTAACAGGGAATAAACTGGATCCCACTTCTGGGTTTTCTCATTGGCTATTTGGTAGCTGCTTCAGGTCTTAAGCAGTGTGCCAGGGGGTGTTCCAGCAAGGCCAACCGTATAAGAAAGAAGAGAAACTCCAACAGCTGTCAGGAGAGGCCAGAGCAGAGGGCCAAGAGCTCAGGTAGGTGCCAGGTTGGTCCAGCACTGAGACGACCTGAGCTGTGTCTCATCCAGTCTGCCTGTGGCCCTACCCTCCAAACATGTCCTGTTTTTTTTTGTGGGGTTTTTTTTGCCTTTGTTTCCTTGCTTAGGCTATTCTTCGCAAACTTCTTTTTCTGCCTTTCCAAGTCATACTGATTCTTTACTGATCAAGTCTCATTCTTTCCATAAAGCTCTTCCTGACAACCAGTAGAAGACATTAGCTATTTTGGTTGTCTCCTCCTGTTAGCACACTGTTCTCTCCTTGGACTGGGGTGTGGGGCAGGAAGGGTTCCTATTGTGTAAAATATTTTTCTCTCTTCCTCACTCACAAGTCCTACTATGGGAGAGAGGGGCAATGCCTCTACTACCCTCACCTAGGGCACACAATTTAAGCTGAACTGATCAGTTATTGGTTCCCCCGGTTTTGGACCTTGAGCTAGTAAAACAGGTGAAGTGAATGTCGAAGGTCAGACAGCTCACTGTGCTGTAGTTTCCTTCAGCTGTACTGTTTATGTGGATGACCTTGGCCATGATCCTATTGCCTAGAATCTTAACTCTCTTGGTTTTTATGTGTTCTTCAAGCCTTGTCCTTCAGCCTCCTGTGGATTCTGTGAACCCCATTCTTCCTGCCTCCTAATATCTCTCCAATTAATTTGTCTTTTTTTTTAAGGGGCCAGTTAGGCCAGTTAGCTTGTGTTGCTGTAACTGTGAATTCTGTTTATATTTAGTAGCTTACATTACTTTCTGCCACTTTGGGACATTTATAGAACTTTAAGATTGTCTATGTTACATGTTTTGCACAATGCTTGGAACATAGCACACACACAAGAACTGCAACATTATTACATATTGTTGAATGCAACAACATTATTGTCATATTGACCCTCTCCACTCCATTCTCCCCTCCCCCAGGTCTTCACTACACTATTGTCTGTGTCCAAGGGTTATGCATATCTATATACATAAAAGCCTAAGCAACTGGCTGATCGGCTGACTGGCTGACCAGCTGACCGTCCGGTAGCTATGATGTGCAATGACCACCAGGGGGCAGATGCTCAATGCACAGGCATGGAAACATGGAACAGACTGATGAATGTCAGAGGGAAGGGGGAGAGGGGAAGGTGGGAAGAGATTAACCAAAGATCTTATATGCATACTAGAGGCCCTGTGCACGGATTTGTGCACCAGTGGAGTCCATTGGCTTAGCCTGTGGGGATAGGGCCGAAACTGGCAGTCTGAGATCCCCCGAGGGGTCCCAGATTGCGAGAGGGTGCAGGCTAGGCTGAGGGACCCCACGGGTGCACGAGTCCCCATTCCCCTTCACTCTTGTGTTTTTAATTTGCATCTCTCTGATGATTAACGACATTGAGCAGACCTTTTTGGAGAAGTATCTATTCAGGTCCTTTGCCCAGTTTTTAATTGGGATGTTTATCTTCCTGGTGTTGTATAAGTTCTTTATATATTTTGGAAATTAACCCCTTATCAGATGTATCATTGGCAAATATGTTCTCCTATCTAGTGGGTTCCCTTGATTTTTTATTCTTTTTCCTCTTTTCCTTTATAATTCACATAATATCCTCAAATTCCTTCTTTATCTGACCTTTCTTTATCACTGACACAAATGGAATCTTCAGTATCTACCTAGATTTTACTATAGCTATGCATTATTTTCCCCCATAACATCATCTACACGTGATTTCTGGGAGAGATTATTTACCTTATGTATTAGTCCCCTGTTGTTGCTAAAATAAATGAACATATATCTAGTGGCTTCAAACAACACAGATTTATCACCTTACCATTCTGGAAGTCAGATGTGCAAATGGACGTTTACTTGTCTGAAATCAAGGTGTCCCCAGAGCTGGTTCTTCCTGGAGGCTCTGCTTCTTTGCCTTTCCAGCACCCGACTCAAGGTCCCCTTTCCCTGCCTTTAAGCCGTCAATGGCAGGTTGAGTTCTTCTCACACTGAATTCCTCTGACTCTCCTGCCACCCTGAGCCCGCCCAGATAATTCAGGAAAATCATCTCATCTCAAGATTCTTATTTATACAGAAAAATGCAACAAATCCTAAATGTATATAATTGAATAAATTTCGGTAAATGTTATACCCATCCAACCAACACCCCATTCAGGATACAGAACATTTCCATTGCCCCAGCTCCTCTTTTTCCCCTTCTACTCAATCTTCAGTCTCTCCATAGGCAGCCACCATTCTCTTTTGATTAGTTTTGCATGTTGCTAAATTTCATATAAATGGAATTATACAGTACTCTTTTGTGTCTGGTTTCTTCCACTTAACATAATGTTTTTGAAATTCATTCCTGTTTTCCTGTGAGTCAATGGTTCTTTCTGTTTTATTGCCAAGTAATATTCCATTGTAAAACAGACTGCAATTTTTAATTCCACTCTCCTGCTGATGGACACATGGCTTGCTTCCAGTTGCTTCATATTATTGCTATGAATGAAATAATATATAAAGTTATGAAAAAACGTCCTTGTTTAATCACATCAGTATTTTGCCATGTAGCATAATATATTCCCAGGATTTAGCCATTAGGATGTGCACCCCTTTGGGGTACAATTATCTGGCCTACCACCCCTAATTTGTCTACTTTGTCTTCTCCTCTGGCCTAAGACTTAGTCTCCTAATCATCTTATTTCTTGCCACTGACCGTAAGGAGCTTAACCTACACACAGTCTCTTTAGCCTTTTCCTGGACAGACTCTGACGCCGTAACCTAGTTTTAGTAACTGACCTCTCACCTCTTTCCTTAGTAACCAAGCCCACAGCTGTATACCCCAGGCCTTGCACCCGAATCCTGGTGTGGTGCTCCCGTGCCCAAGTCCCTGCCTGGAATCTCAATTCCTTTAGAACTATAGGACAGCTTACTTGCACCAAGCCTCCAGAGAGCACGCCTACTCCATACTCTGGGCATCATGTGCTGGGCTGGATCCCTGCTATGTGGGTGTCAGGCTGTGCAGGAAAGACACTTGACAGGCTGTCCTTCCTCTGCTTGCCTGTGACCATCATCCTCTAGGACTGGCTCATCCAGCCTCCCAGCAACCAATGACCGAAACTGAATTGCTTTCCACGCAGGAGCTGGTCAGTTTAGCCCAGTGTTTCTCAAATTTTGTTGCACATGAGAATTACCTAGAGTCTTAAGACATCTCAATATCCAGGCTTCACGCCATCCCAAATGAATCAGAATCTCTGTCTGCGTCTGTTATGGACCAGCATCAGTATTTTTTAAAGCTCTTCCATCACTTCCAATATACAGGCAAGATGGAGGACAGTGACCCAGGGATTTACTGCTCAAAGTGTGCTCACCTAATATATCACAGTGTTTTATGCAAATTTACATTCTTGTATTTTAAAAATGGCTACAAAATAGCATATCACATTGATTTACTATAAATTACTTAGCCATTTAGCTATTGCTTGGCATTTAGGCATTTTTGTTGTTCCTTACTTATAGGTGACTTCAAAGCAAGCATCTTTGTGGGCCTAGTAGAGCTGAAATTCTACTTTCTCATTAAACATGAACATTTGTGTATCATTTTTACCTTATTCAGGCCAGCCCTGAACTTTCACGGTGCTGTAGGTAATTTAGACATTTCCAAGCATGATACAGAATGGGAAAATTGGTACTGTTGGGTTTTGCAAGACACATAGAATTGTGACATTTTTAATGTTCCATCTTATCCAAGCTTGTTCATTCAATTGGCTTTTGAAATTCTCCTTCCACTGAAATCTTTCTGCTTAATCTTGAACTGTGACAAATTGTGCCAACTTGAAAGTTTTGACACTTCCATTTCCTAGTCACTCTCCAAATGTGCTGACCCTTTGCTTCCCTTGAAATCACAAGTGTGAGTTCCCTTGTTCTGCAGTTGAAAGATAAGGTCTAACTGAAGTTCAGACTGAATTTATAGGAGCCCAGGATATACAGAGATAGATAACCCTTTGTGATTCCTCCTGTTGCCTTTGATCTCATTGTCATGATCTCAGGGAAATTATGTAGGGAACTAGGGACCAAATCAGATCAGAAGTCTAGGTCCCGATAGGACCTTAACCCCCTGAACTCATTTCCTCGTCTCACACAAGGCTATCTGCCTATCCTATAGAACTGGGAAGGTCACATGAGATAATCTACATGAATGCACTTAGGACACTCTGAAAGATATGTATAGACGTGTGCATACAATGTTATTTCAGTGCAGAAATATTTATAATTCTGTATTTGAATATTTAAATGCTTAATACTTATAACTTATTAAATAATAAATTTACTTGTTTATTTGATAAATACTTAATGCTTTAATATTTTACTAGTTAAAAACATCTAACTCATTTCCTGGTCTCACACAAGGCTATCTGCCTATCCTATAGAACTGGGAAGGTCACATGAGATAATCTACATGAATGCACTTAGGACACTCTGAGAGATATGTATAGACGTGTGCATACAACGTTATTTCAGTGCAGAAATATTTATAATTCTATATTAGAATATTTAATGCTTAATACTTATAACTTATTAAATACTAAATTTAATCGTTTATTTGATAAATACTTATTGCTTTAATATTTTAATAGTTAAAAACATCTGTATTTTAAGTTTGGTACTATGATGTGTAGTAGACAACTATATTGCATCATTTTTAAAGTGCCAAATTCTACCTATTGTTATATATTTCTATGATTTAAAAAATAATTGCTTATATTATAATGATAATTTATTCATTAAGGATTTCAGGAAGTGTTTTTAGAAAAACTGGAACTGGTAGAGTTGTCAGATTGATTAACACAACTGAGATAAAATTATCTCCCTATCGGAAAAAAAAAGGCAAAATGAGAGAGTGAGACTGTAAAAGGGACTTTTACTATCCTATGTGTTTGTACTGTGAGAAAGTGAAATCTGCAAAGTGTAAGGAATACAATTTTAATATAAAAATCAGAGAAAATTGTTTTAAAAACCAACAAAGCAGTTGAAATCTTGCGTTAAAACTAAACTTCAAAAAAGTATGAGACTTCTTTCTGGAGCAGTTAGTGTAAGATGATGATGATGATAATAATAATAATCATAAAGTCCAAGCGACCTTTCTTGCCTTCCCTAGAAAAAATGGGAACCAAGTTACAACACACTTTTAGAAAAATCTTCACAAACTCCAACAGCCGAGGGGGGAGGCTGGTCAGCTAAGCCCTATTCCCCTCCCGAGAGGGAAGGCTCTAGGCCAGGGCCTGGCCACCTTCTGGTTAGCTAAGCTTTGGTCCCATTCCCAGGGAGGAGGCTGGCCGCCTGCCCCGGGGGCACCCTCCGGGTGGGGGAGGTGGAAGG
>NW_005359064.1:118161-150439 GCF_000412655.1 Myotis brandtii | reverse complement strand
GCGTCTGGGGCGCAGATGCGCGCTCCCAACCGCGCTCTTTGTGCCTGGCGTCTCCAGGGGGCCGAGCCCGCTGGTTCCCGGCTCCGGTTCAGACCTTGGTCACTCTGGAGTGAGAGAGCCATTGGCGAAGGGAGGACTCGCCTGCTCGGGTCCAGTGGCTCTGGTGGCAAGGTTTGGGAAGAACAGAAACCCGAAGCGAATATTCATAGTTTCTGTCAATGCCAAGAGAGAAAAAGAAACCCTCTTTTCTGTGTATGGGCAACCCAACTCCATTGCTCACTCTGCCCATAGGGTTAAATCTTCCCAGCGTTGCTCGCTTGTTGGCTAAGCGGTCACAAGATGTTGAAAACATCTTAATGGATGCAACACATGGCCAGGGGCATATGCGTACACATACATCTTTTATTAAATACATTTTAAGAAAAAAGCACGTGTCAAAAATAGGTAGGTGGCATGCGAAATACTGTCGTGGGAAAAATGTGTTTGGGCATTGTGCTGAGTTAGTCAGTCTTCAGAAACAAGACCATGTCATTCATTCAAGCATTCATGATGAAAGCATTGGACCGGAGCTGGAAACACAGCTCTGAATAGATCAGCTCTGCGCCCAGCTAGGGCCAGGAGAGAGGGGAATTTGCATAGTTATCCGTGAAAGAAAAGAGCGGGCCTAGGAGAGAGAAGGCTTGGAGCTGGGAGCTGAACTCTTTTCCCTCAAGTTGCAGAAAGTGTACGCGTCCCAGTTTCCCACAGGGTGGAGAGCGAGCAGCTTGACTCAGCTTTATTGTTATAAGAAATTGAAAGTCCTGGAGGGAGGAGGAGATGCCCTTCATGTTTTCCGTGCCCCTCCAGGGGCTCAGCGCTCTGCCTGGGCGATTATGAATGGTGTTTGGAGAAAGTGGACCACCTGGGGCTTTCCTGCTTTAAGATGCTGTGGAAACCCACCCACAGCTGGAGCCTTTGAATCTGGCACACCGCCTTCAGTCCCCACCCCATCAACCATCACCCTTCCTAACAGGCATCTTTGAGAGAGTTCTGATTTAAAAAAATAATCTGTGTCCCATGTAGATAGCATGAATTAGTGAAATTATATAACATGGTCATAATAAAATAATACTGATCTGTATCATCTCTGAGGTAGCTTATGTTTTTGAAAGCAATGATTATCTAATAGCATTTACATGATCAGTAGCCCTCTATCCTTTCTGCAGTTTCTCCAGATTACTTTATGACTCACAGTATGTGACCCAATGACTTAATTTCCTTTGACATGTAACCAGCTTAAAGTAAGCTCTATATATGTATGAGGTGGTATGTTTCTACAAATAATATGTTAAATCCACAGCTCACAATTACATAGAATTATAGTTACTTCACAGGTTGGCTCATCAACTCTTCTGTTTTAAACTGCCCTTTCCCCTTCTAAGTAACAAACAGACAATTCCAAGTATACAGAAAAAATGTCTATTCTGTGAATGAAAGAAAATTTACTTCATTCTCATAAATAACATAGTATTCATATTTAGCATGTATGTATTCAGTAGTAAAATGTGTGTGCCTGAATGGATTTCAAAAAGTGCATTTTCCTTTTTTTTTAGTTGTATTCCCCAAGTAAGGGCCAATAAAAAATATTGATTTTAGCAGTTGTAAACAAAGATATGTGTAATAAAAACATTACTGCCCACCTCCTACATCTCCTGGATTTTGGCCCACTCCATTTTTCCTCTCTCTTTTTCAGACATTAAATATAAAGCCTACATCTGTAGTTAATCTAGCATGATGGAGAATTCACATGTGACAAGGATATGGAATAAACATATACACTGTTCTGTCTTGTTCTGCCCCTCTTAGAATTGTACTGCTTTAAAAGCCACTATTATAAAATGTATATAAGACCACTTATTTCAAGGGAATCATCCTTGAAACACGCTACCATTTTATAATAGTTTATTCATAAAGTCCTATGGATGTTCATTTTTATCTACAGGAAGTTTCTATAGGAAAATGACAAGATAAATCTTTATGTGCTGTATTCTCTAGCCAGTGGTCGGCAAACTGCAGCTCGGCAACCGCGGCTCGTGAGCCACATGCGGCTCTTTGGCCCATTGAGTGTGGCTGGCTCTTCCACAAAATACCAGCTCTTCCACAAAATACCGACTTCTGCGCATGGGCCACGAAGTTTCAATCGCACTGTACGTGCGCGCCTGCACGTGGTATTTTGTGGAAGAGCCACACTCAAGGGGCCAAAGAGCCGCATGTGGCTCTCGAGCTGCGGTTTGCCGACCATGGCTCTAGCCTTCTTAGTGGGAAATTGGGCAAATTATTTAGCTTCTCTGTGCTTTAGTTTTTGTCATCTGTAAAATGGGAATAATAATCGTGTCTCCCTGGAAGACGCTGTTAATGATGAACTAGAAACAATGCAATAAAAGTGTGTAGAACAGGGCTTAGTATAGGGTTAGCCCTCAGTAATTATTAGCTGCAAGCATCACTACAGTATTACTATTTTGCACAGACCTGTTGGAGAGGCCCTCTTCCAAGCTATATTCTCTGATGTATATAATTGTTTAGAAACTTGGAGTCTGGATTAGGAATCATAGAGTCTTGGGCTCAAATACCAGACTTTTCACTTTGATGAGCCATGACATTGGTCAAGTTTCTTTACATATCTGAATTCTTTTTAAAAAATACATTTTTATTGAGTTCAGAGCGGAAGGGAGAGGGAGAGAGATAGAAGCATCAATGATGAGAGAGAAACATTGATTGGCTGCCTCCTGTACACCCCACACTGGGAATCTGGCAATGCCCTGACCGGGAATCAAACTGTGATCAAACTGGTTCATAGGTCGATGCTCAACCACTAAGCCACGCTGGGCCATATCTGAATTCTTAACATCTGTCTTCCTGTTTATAAAGGATGGGATGAATGTGATTAAATATCACATGAAAACAGTTACAGTGTTGGGCATGTCCTAGTGTCACAGGCATGCAATCCATGATGGTGGCTCTTACTGCCCGCCTGTCCTGCATGCTCACCCTCCAACTCCCCTCCCTCTTTCACTGCCCACATTAAGAGTTGTTGATTTAACCAAATGAAAATCTGCAATCTGTCTCCCATCTTCTGCCCCCACTGCTGATTAGGATCGGCAGTTGTTTGTTTTTCCCAGGAAATATTGTGATGATTCTCCCACCAGGCCTCCCTTCTTGGTCAGTACCGCCACCGCTGATTTTTCTAGGAACATCACCGCCCTTTGTTGGACCAACACCTCCTAAACCCTTCACTTCATGTCATGCACATACAGAATGACTCTGGGGCAGGTCACATTGGGGATAAACCGAGGAGGCTGAGACTCCAGCACACCTTTTGTCCCAGAGCTGACAGGTGTAATCTTGGGCACACCTGCACCTATTCATAACTCCCCAGTGTTTGCCGGCACATGGGCTGTTACGTGCAGGACAAGTGCCCTGTGTGGGTCCTAATCCCCTGGAAAATGTTCCCGGTCCCTGGATGCTCTTCCACTGCTCTCCTAGCGCTGCTGTCATACTTGCTGTTTCCATGGTGGTGTCAACAATCGGCTGGCCACTCTGCCTCACTCTGGCTTGGGCTTCTTGAGGGAAGGGATTGTTTTAGTTACATCTGTGTATTCATTCCTTTGCAATGTTCCTGAACATTAACAGCCACCTACCTTTACTGAGTCAAACTGAAATTAAGATCTGTACTTAAGAATCAAGTAACTTAAAAATATTTTTGAATAGGTAATCCATGCCCATGGTAGAAAACTCGAAAGGTACTAAAGGCTGTAGAGGGAAAAGTTAAGTCTTGACTTTATCATTTTCTTTTGTTTTCTTGAGTACCCTTCCATAGACATTTCTTCATGTAACTCAAAAGCAAGCTACTTACGTAACCTACTTCTTCCTTAATAGTATAAGGGAGGTACCGGTTGTTTCCTGACAAAATATGGAACGATATTCCTCTCTCCACTACCCACTGCCATTCTACTCCTTCGATGCACCCATTGCAGGATAGTAATATATCACTTAATGGATGTACATACTTGTAAAATGTCCACCTTCCAACTTGTTCCTTCCAAGACGGTCTTTCACAGAAAGGCATTAGATCCATGTTGCCTAGATCTTTTGGAATTTAAAAACTAGATCATCAGTTGACTTCCCA
Organism: Myotis brandtii; assembly: GCF_000412655.1. Classification (NCBI taxonomy): domain Eukaryota; kingdom Metazoa; phylum Chordata; class Mammalia; order Chiroptera; family Vespertilionidae; genus Myotis; species Myotis brandtii. Next base: position 146,274 of record NW_005359064.1, on the reverse strand, counting down.
ACATTGTGCGCTTCTAAAAGTATTGTTTACAATAGTAGTAATAAGCTATTCCTTAAACAGTAAATAATTTTTAAAACTATATCTTAGGAGATGTATGCTGTAGAGAAGTCAAATTTGAGGATAATTCTATTAGAAGTTTAGCATAGTGTGTTATTTATTTCATCAATAAATATCACTCGTGATTGGAACACCTATGGCAGGCACAGAAAAACTTAATTAAAAATTTTTTTTTTGAAATTGATTTCAGAGAGAGGGAGAGAGATAGAAACATCAATGATGAGAGAGAATGAATCATTGATCAGCCGCCTCCTGCATACCCCCTACAGGGGATTGAGCTTGCAACTTGGGCATGTGCTCTGACCAGGAATCAAACTGTGACCTCCTGGTTCATAGGTTGAGCCTCAGCCATGAAGCCACACCAAACCGGTGAGAAAACTTATTTTTAAAAAGTAATTCCAAGTGAATAAAGTTAAGCCTATACTTTGAATAGAAAAATTAACTGAAGACAACTAGAGAGAACTCTTGATGATAGATCTTAGGTGAAATTTTTAGTTACATTCCTCAGAAATGTTTGGATGAACAAGAGAACTGTGGTCTCCTATGAAAGATATATGTAGCTTTTTATGTTTGCAAATAATTCTTTTATTTGTTTTATTTCTAAAATACTAATATGTATCTATGGACAATTGATTAAATAAATGCATTTCAAAATTAATGAGGAGAAAACAATCTTTTATAGAAGTAATTTAGTTAAGGTCATGAACTTGGAACATGCCTTCTAGGGAGCTATTTCAGCATGCAATACCACACTGTAGCTGGGTTCGCTGCATTTTCATGTCCTTTGTGTGGAGGGTGACAGTCCCTACCCAGAGTAACCACTTAATAGCACAGAGCCCTTCTATTTGGGTCTTTGTTTTCTCAAGTCTGGATCAGGGGAGCTTTCTTTGCGTTAACTTGTTCCCAGTGATTTTGTGTCTTGCTTGGGGGCAGGAGACAGACAATGGAGACAGTGAGATTCCACATCAGCTTGGTGGATAACATTCTTGCCTAGGTAAGCGTTTATCTCAGGCTGTTAATCCAGAAACCCCGTAGACTTACTTACATAAGGTTCTGATTTCAGTGTGGTGGACATTATTTTTTCTTTTCTGAATCCACCATTTGAAGTTTGGATCTTTTCATTCCTGAAGTTATCTTGAAGTCTGATCTGTTGGCCCAGCAGGCAGTATGACTCGAATTCTTGTGCCAGACAACCTCCTGTATTGCTGGTGGGAATGTCAAATTTAGATAACTCAGTATTTATGGAAAGTGCCATCTTCTCCCATTCCCTAAAGAATTTCTTGCATTTTGTTCCATTGCTCCACAATTTCCTACCAGAATCCCAGGACATTCTCTACAACAATAAAGAAGATGCTTAAGTTTAGTAGATCATTTTTAGTTAAAAGAGAATATTTAGATTTGAAAAAACACACCTCACACTGCAACACATTTAAATGCCTTCCAACATTTTTGTAATGACAGAATTTTACTTTCAGAAAGTGATTATTTGTTGTCGCAGTCCCAGCACAGTAATTCTTTCCTGCCTCAATGACTCCCTCTCTGCTTCTCCCAGTCCGTGACATTCTTTCGGTTACCGTGGTGGCTTCATCTTACTTTTCTTCTTTTTTTAAAATCTCCGTATCCAGATTGTCTCTCTGAATTTTAGTTTTTCCTTTAAAGAACTCCCTGATTTATTTTTGTCTTTCCCTGTTACCACTGCAAATGATCACCAGCTGTCTAACTTACTACCACGAGCCACTTTGAATAATGCTGGCTTTCTTTCTCTTGATCTGGTCTCACATGCGTTAGGCTAATGTTGCTACTGCACTGCCTTCATCATGCACCCCTCTGCTTCATCCATTCCTGCTCCTGCCCACAGGCCACTGCCCTCTGTAATCCCTCCAAATTAATTCACAGGCAACTAGCCCTATCCTCCCTTTCTATCCTGAACATCTTCCTCTCTAACTGCAAGTGGGTATTGACTTTCAGCTGCATGCTATGCATGCAACTAGCCCTATCCTCCCTTTCTATCCTGAACATCTCCTTCCTCTCTAACTGCACGTGGGTATTGACTTTCAGCTGCATGCTATGCTCCCATTATTCCCTCTCCTGAATCGCACCCTCATTCCTTACCTAACATCTCGCGGGACCACCCATACACAGCCTACAACTTAGGCCCTAGGACAGCCTTGGTGTTATGGCCTCTATCGACTGCCCTGTTTCTGAATTTGCACTGTACTTTGTAAGTCAGACTTCCCACCCAACCAGAGTTGCCATCAGGTCCTCTTTTAGATGGCTTGCCCTGAATGCCGTCAATCAAAGCCAAAAAGAAGGGGCACTATTCCTTCAAAGATCAAAACCTTAGTTCTCAGCACATTTCTTTCAATACACAAATAACTTGGGCACAGGAATTCTAAAACTAAGGCCTAACCCATTGGCAGGGGGAGGGCAGTAACACCTTCTGATACTGCAGAAGTAGCCAGGCTGCTTTAACAGCCATGCAACTTTTTTTGTCTAGTCCCTGGATTGCACTCCCAGCTCTAAGTCCTGGCCCCTTCTGGCCATGAGGTCCTCCAGCCTCCTAGGTTTCATACCACCCAAGAGATTACAATTCGGCAGGTCTAGGAGGGATCTGGACTCTGTTTCCAAAAGCCATATTCCAATTTTGGTATCCAGAGGTACAAAGACCTTTGTAATTTCAAGTAGACCCTTTGGGTTTCTAGTTTACATAGTTGTTTCCAGACCTGTCTTTGCCACTTGGCTTACTTTCTGTCCCGGTAGCTGTACCCTGTGGTGGGCTAGTACTCTTTCCCCACCCATCAAAATTTCCACTTTCAACCCCTTTATTCTGACTTTCTAATTCTGGCATTTCTTCCTTTTTTTTTTAATTGAGGTATATTGACATATAACATTATATTAGTTTCAGGTAGATAACATAATGATTAGATATATGTTTATATTGGGAAATGGTCATATAATAAGTCAAGTTAATATTCATCAACATACAGTTGCAAACCTTTTTCCTTGCAATGAAGACTTTTAATATCTCTCTTAGCAACTTCCACATATGAAATACAGTATTAACTATAGTCACCACTGTACAGTGCATCTCCCAGACTTACTTATTTTATAACTGGAAGTTTGTACCTCTGACCCCTTCACCCAAACACTACCTTTGTAAAATCTAAACTCCCTTCGCATTGCTTTTCTTTAAGGGAGTTGGCATTTTAAATATTTCATACCTTCTTGGGGTAGGAAATATTTTCTTGTGCGATTGTCATTTCTATTCAGTTTTTCTAATTTTTTTCCCTGTGTTTGCTCATTCATTTATTCATTCATTCCTTCATGTACTGAACAAATATTGAGACACTGAGTCAGGGATGTACAACGTCTTGAGGACCCCATTCAGCTGCCATCTTCACTATGATTCTGGGGAAGTTGTTGACATTCTTGGTGGACTTGCTTTTGAAGTTCACAGAATTAAAAGTGCATATATGTTTTTTAAAATATATTTTTATTGATTTCAGAGAGGAAGGAAGAGGGAGAGAGATAGAAACATCAATGATGAGAGAGAATTATCGATCGGCTACCTCCTATCATGGGTGGACGCTCTATCCACTGAGCCAAACCAACTAGGGCCCAACAGTGCATCTATTGAAAAAAAGTTCTCCGTAAGAAATAGTCAAAGAAGGAGTAGTTGGATTAAAGTCACAGTGGTGGAAGTTGTCATCTATATTTTGTTTGCTCCCTTTCTCTCATGAACTCAGAGCTCACCAACATAACTAGCTCTTCGGTGTACTCTAGGAGAGCAAGCACAGTTAATAGGAAGGTCGCTCTCTGGGCTGCACATCGGATTTTAATAACATCCATGCCCAGGTGAATCCAGTGGTCATTATTTTGAGATCCAGAGGGACAGGCAGTTGGGATTAGGGAAGTCACTAAGCAGAGTGATAATCTGGGGAGTGTGGGCAGGGAAAGGACAGGGTTCCAGCTCCAGAAGCCTGAGGGACCTTAGTGGGATACCCAGATAGTAATTGAGGACGGAGAACAAGGAAGAATCCCGGTAATCAAACTAGACAAAATTGCCTAGGCATTTTGTCAAACATCAGTTGGCCATACATGTAAGTGCATATTTCTGGATTCTCTGTTTTGTTTCATCAATCCATATGTTGTTCTTATGCTAATACCCCACTGTCTGGGTTTATTTGGCTTTTTACAGAAGTTTTGAAATAGGTAATATAAGCCATTCAGTGTTGTGGACCTTTTCTAAATTAATTGGACAGCTGTCGGTCCTTTGCATTTTTATTAGTGTCAGCTTGTCAGTTTCTACAAAAAAAGCCAACTGGGATTTTGATAGGAATTAGATTGAATCCTTAGATTAGTTTTGGGAGAATTGCTGCCTAACAATGTTGAGTGTCCCTACCTATGAATAAGAAACATTTCTTCATTCATATTCTTTAATTTCTCAGAAATGTTTTATAGTTTTTATTATATTGGTCTTGAATTTATTTTGTTAATTTTTTTCTTAAGTATTTTCTTCTTTCTCAATAAAAACCCTGGAATGCATGGAGAGTGGATCTAGCCCAGGGGTGGGCAAACTTTTTGACTCGAGGGCCACAATGGGTTCTTAAACTGGACCGGAGGGCAGGAACAAAAGCATGGATGGAGTGTTTGTGTGAACTAATATAAATTCAAAGTAAACATCATTACATAAAAGGGTACGGTCTTTTTTTTTTTTTAGTTTTATTCATTTCAAACGGGCCGGATCCGGCCCGCAGGCCATAGTTTGCCCACGGCTGATCTAGCCCTTCTTTGGAATTCCTGTTTCCAGAATCTCCCTGTGAAGTGTGTGGCTGGCCCAGCTGTCTGTAGCTTGCTCCTGCTGGGGCCTCAACCTCAAGCTCCTGGAGCTGGGAGCTTTCCCCATTCATTTTCTACTGAGTTTATGACTTTTACAACAACATGGCTGGCCATGTGTTTCCACTCTCTGCTCCAAATCAAGTCAGCTTTTGGGTCTCCAGCAGAGAAATTGCTGGTTTCACGCTGGCCTCGCCCTGGTAATAATGCTGATGAGCTTGGTGAACATGGACAGCCCTGGGCAGAGGGCTGATCTCTTCTAGTGGTTGTATCTGAAACCCTGGCAGATTTTCATAGAGAAAAGTTTCCCGATTTATTGTTAGTTTTCACTTGATTCAGAGTCCTGAAATGGTGGTGGTGGTTTTTTTTTTTTTAAAATATATTTTTATTGATTTCAGAGAGGAAGGGAGAGGGAGAGAGGGAGAGATAGAAACATCAATGATGACAGTTATTGATCGGCTGCCTCCTGCATGCCCCCCACTGGGGATTGAGCTCACAGCCTGGGCATGTGCCCTTCACCAGAATTGAACCCAGGACCCTTCAGTCCACAGGCCAAACCAGCGAGGGCTGAAATGGTTGTTTTTGAAAATTTTGTTCAGTTATGTAATTATTCATATTGGGGGAGGGTTTTCAACCTCTTTATCCTGCCATTGCCAGAAGTCCCTCTGAAATATTTTAATGTATACAGATATCTTGACTACTTGCATTTCTCTAATGAGAATCCACGTCTATTATTCATCATGCCATTAACAATTTGCCAATTTTACTAATAATCCATTTCTGATATTCCACTTGCTAAGTAATAAAGTCCTAATGTTTATGGAGACAAATAACAGAACACAGTTGTGGGTGCCTCTGGACTATGGCAGCCTTCCTGACTGGAATACAGCTGACTACCTTTGGAAGGTGCAGCATCTATTTTAATGCTAGTTGCTTATGGGTAGTTTAACATGAGTAACACACACACACACGGGTGATACCAGACTTTATACTGAAGTCTTTTAATTTCAGATACTGTACTAGTTACTGTTTATGTGTAAATGGATGTTCATCTTGAGTCAAAGCTGTTTATGTCCTCAGTGAGTAATTGTCATCACACTGTAGTGAAGAACTCTGGAGGATTTGAAGTCCCTGCATCCAAACAAGTGCTGTATTGGAAGCTTGGGAGTGTAGTCCCAGATGTTGCAAGAAGGGTTGACATTCTGCTATACACAAAGTAGGCCCCTAAACTTGCCAGCTTTTTCAAGATGAAAGCCATGTGTCTGGAGAAAACAGCAGGTAGGGGTCTGTGCTGAGGCGCTAACTGAGAAGGAAGAAACACAGTAAGTATGGAAGGTGCAACTTAGAACTTAAACTGAAAGATCTCAGTGTTCGAGAACGTATCAGTTAGAGATTTGCAGTTTGCTCAAAATGGGAAACCTGTATTTAACCCCAGTGGAGTGTGGACATTTGGTAAAGGAAGGACATTTGGTTTTTTAGTGTCTTTTTCACAAAGAAAATATGTTACAGAAGATGTATGTAAATGTGGTTTATTTGAGAGTAACCTATTATTGCGGTCTGGCCTGGGTTCTGATTTCTTTATTGTTAACATGTGGAAATAAAGTACACGTTCTCTGCCTATATACCTGGTATCATAATAAAAATATTATAAGGAAGAACTTAGAAAATAAAAGGGAAGTAATATTAAAACTCTTATTTTAATGAGATAGAGAAAGAGGAAAGAAGAGGAGAGAGAGAGAAAGTCTGAAGGGTACTGCTGTGGTGATGAGTGGTGTTTCCTTGACCCTCCTCATCTCTATCAGCTGTTTTCTTCATCAGAATGGGGAGATAGCCCCACCTTCTATGAATGGCCCTGCTTTTGCTCTCAGAGGCTCTCTCTCCATCACCTAGACCTAGAACCTGGAAGCTCAAATGCAAGGTCCTGAGGCATCCAGGGAACAGATGTCCCGCTGTCTTCTCAGACCCACCTCTCCCCACCTTGTGCAAAGCCATCCCTGCAGGCCCTCTGTGAATAGACACCTGGAGGAGCCTCATCCTCTGCCACATCAGACTGGTCGGAATTCCAGTAACCAGAAGGACTGGGGCTTAAATGGGCGGCCCTCTGTCGGAAATTAGCTAGTGCTATGTAAATGCCCTCCGTTTAAATTTTAACATTATGTTATAACCATTTCACCACGTCTTCAAAAGCATTGTTTTCAATATGAAGGAACCAGACCAGTGGCAGCATCATTTAAGGGGAACAGGGCTGAAAAATCAATCCACTGGTTGGCTTTAATAGATTTCCCTATTGGATGCTCAGTTGACCTTGTTTGTATGTTGTGTCTTTAATTTTGGAGCCATTAAAGGTTCTTTCCTTTTTACAGTAAGCCAAACCTTTGTTTTAACTGAAGCACCTCATTCCCTCTAAAAATAGTTGTCAAAGCTCTCCAAGAATTGAGTGCAGGATGGGAAGTCTGGAGTTCTGGTTAAATAGTGACAGAAAGTTGCTGGAGTAAGCATGACCTCACTAACCAGTCTGATGATCTTTGTGCCAAGTTTTGGCTGAATTGGCCAACTCTAGAGTGTTAGAACTGGAAAAAAGCCAAGAGATCATTTTTTCTCTTGGACTTCAAGCAGCCACCCCAGGAAGATGCTCAGCCATGAAGCATCTCAGCCCCCCTCCCCCAGACCTACAGAATCAGAATCTGCATTTTAATGAGATCTCCAGGTGACTTGTGTATATAAAATTTGAGAAGTACTTCCTCTTTGCAAGCTTGTGCATAGAATGACATTCTAATATATGTGCATAGTTAGGTCATAGTTATTACATTTGTGACTGCTAAGGTTCATCTTCCTCTGTCTTTAATAGTACGGCATTATTAATTCAACCTTAGATCATGTTGATATTTTTCATAACACTGTCCTCATATTGTGTATCTCTATCACCAGGAACTGTAATGTCTTTTCTACCTTTGCCAAGACTATGCTGTGCTGGCAGGAGGATTTGGGGGGAAAAGTAGAAGGTCTTGCATATATCCTTATTACACTTGTGCTCGTTTTACTTTGGCCATTGTTGAGATTCCACTAACTCCACAAACCACACATAAGATGTCTTTTAATATCATTACCTAAATTAGGGTTACTAATATTAAACAATATTATTATTAAAGAAGGAAGTGTTGGGCACATGGGGTGGGAAACCCAAGTGTCTGCCCTCAACCCAATATATGTTCTGTTGCTCCTCTTGTTTGGGGAGATATCTTTTTGGGAAAGCACTCTTCTTTCCACTTTCCCCACGAGGATGCACCTGTTTGGGGAATGATTTCCTTTCCAAGGAAATCAGTGCAGGTGGAGACCTCTAGGGTGGCTGTTACCGGTGAGACGACAAGACCTCAGTTCTTGTCTTCTTGAAGGAAAGATTTCAGTCAAGAGACAAAGTGCAGCAAAGCAAGTATGAGTTTTTATTGGCCATAGCAAAAGCACCCTCAGGACAGTGAAACAAGGAAGGGTTTAGCATAGAGAAGCAACAGGAAACCCTAGGCTGGGCTGCTTTGGCTCACTGGGAAGTCAGAGAAAAAGGGGCCTTGGAAACAGGTTCAGGGGGTGAGCCCAGAATGAGCTGTCACTGCCCATTGCTCCCCTGGTTACAAGTCTCCTGGGACCCTGTGAATTTAGGAGATGCCCACCTGTGGGGGAAGGAAAGGGGGAAGGGAATGGTTCAGTGCCTACTGGGTCCTTCATCCAGAGGGTTTTTATTTCTCTCTTGCAGGAGGGAATCTTAGGAGAGGTCCCAGAGAAAGATTTCAATAGACTATTCATCAGCTTTCCAGATCTGCCCTTTCAGGGTCCTGGTCTCTGCTGATTGGTCAGCATCAGGGCAGGGGTCATTAGTCATTACAGCTGGTCCTGGCATCACCCACCTGGGCTTGCTGCTTTTCTGGGCCTAAAGCTTAACTAGAATGGAGGCCTAGGTTATCTCTAGGGAGGAAAGGTCACAGGGTCTAAAGTGCATGACCAGTGATATGAAGATCAGGGGGTCCAAACTGCATGATCATCGATATGTTAGGGAAGGAAAGGTTACCTTGGGGCCAGGTCCTTGTTTTCTCAGTTTTGCCCTTGCTAGGCATCCAGGGCTTTCTGCCCTGTGACCTTCTGTACCTGGCCCATCATCTCTGCTCTGCTATGTCTGTCTAATTGCCTATCACAGAATTAGCAGAGACTCACAAGTTGTGTGACAGAAGGAAAACCTGTGGGTCTGTAGTGTGATGGAGGCCAAAAGAAGATAGTGTTTAAGAAAGAGAGAAAGGTCATTTTTGACAAAAGCTACAGTGAGATCAAGTAAACTGAAAGTAAACTGAATGTTGGGTTTGACAAAATGGAAGTTAATGGAGGCCTTGAAAAGGGCAATTTATTGACTTAAAGGAACAGAATTCCAACTGAAGTTGAGTGAAGAGCAAATGTGAGGCAAGGAGCTGGAGACAGTGAACACAAGTCTTATAAATGTCCTTGACATAGTAACAGCTTTTTTTAAACAATGGGAAAACTATTATATTTAATGTATGTATCTATATAAAGAGGAAGCCAAATTTTAGAAAACAAACATGCAATTTATTGACTTAAAGGAACAGAATTCCAACTGAAGTTGAGTGAAGAGCAAATGTGAGGCAAGGAGCTGGAGACAGTGAACACAAGTCTTATAAATGTCCTTGACATAGTAACAGCTTTTTTTAAACAATGGGAAAACTATTATATTTAATGTATGTATCTATATAAAGAGGAAGCCAAATTTCAGAAAACAAACAAACAAACACCAAGGGTACTGGAACTCAATATTATTTATACAGTATTATTTAGCCCAGTCAATTTACATGTTTCTCTTTTATTATATAGGCTAATTTAACTCTGTACTTTTGATGGAAGTGTTTAGTTCTTAAATATATTTGTCTACTGTTGGTCTGCCAGGTGAAAGATAGCTCAAATGAGTTATTTGTTTGTAAAATGTCCCTTTAGATATGCAGTAGAATAAAAGAAGCTGTAGTTGGTGGATCGGGGTCATTGTACTGGAGTTCAGGTTGAGGTAGTGACACCATCTCGAATGCGAAATGATTTTATCAGAGGTTCTCGGACACTTGTGAGGATCATCCTCAGTTGAAGCTCCCACTAGGCACTTCCAGGGCCGGCTACGTAATTTGAAAAGCTAATGCACAATGAAAATGTGGGGCCCCTTGTTTAAATTATGAACAATTTCAAGATGGTTTCAGCAGAGCATTAAACCAAGGGTGACTACTGGTCACACACACTTATGAAGCAGCCCTGGGCCTATTCCTAAATGAGGATGCCAATGTTTCAAAGCATAAGCAAGTAAAATCTATACAATAGAACACAGAGGGGCAGAGGAAAGGTGAAGAAATAACTGAGACCTTTCTTTTTTTTCGGAAAAATTGGTGGTCTTTGGAAGTGTTTGGGCTGATGAACATGTTGAATTGATGTTTTCAGGTATTTCAAGTATGATATAAAGAGTACAAATGTTATAAATGATAAAATGTCACGAGACTTCATCATAACTCAGCAGAGCTAGTGATATTCAGTGTCAAGGTTGTCCTTGCTTTTGGACTTTCCTTTAAGAGGAGTTCACTCCTGTAGGGACTTGGGAAGGATATAACATTAAAAAATACATTCGAACTTTAAGCTGCTTTTGTGGTTTGTCTGTGTGCAATTATGATTTCGATCAGGTAGAATTATTTAAATCATTACTCTTCAATAACAATTTAAATTTTTTGGCAACAAAAGAGAACAATTCATGAATTATGTTTTTCTCTGCAACAGAACTTCTATGCTGAATTAAAAGCTGCAGTGTCATGGAATACAAGTATTAAACAAGCCTTTGTGGGAGGAGTAGGTGAACCCTGATAAGGCCCTGTTTTCTACAGACAATGCTTGAGCCTTGCTTGCTCATAGGCTTCTTTATCTCACAGTGAAAACTCTGTCTTTGTCAAGGACATCTTGAGCCCATTGCTATGGAAATGGAAGTCTAGCAAAGCCCTGCTAATGTCTTTCACTCACCAACCCCTCTGGTTTTTCGGAGATTAATCTTCTCTTCGTTTTCCCATGTGAGAAAAATAAAATCAACCGTGTTAAAGGTCAAACTCTCAGGAATTTGGATTGACTTTTCCTCACTGTTTGTGTGAGGGTCTTTCTTTCTCTCCCTCTCTCTCCTTCTCTCTGCCCCTCGGCCCCCCTTCCCCCATCCCCTTCTCACTGTGCTGGAAAGGGCCTTGGAATCTCTAGAAGGCTTTTCTTTTACTAACAGCCATCAATGATTAAGTTGGTTTAGTCCAGAAACTGAGTACTTGCTTTTGTGGTGGGTGGGAGGGAGGGGATGAGAGCAGCTATTCTCTAGTTAGTGCTTCTGTGGGGCTGAAGAGCTAGCTCCATGTCTGCAGGAGACTCAAGCTACCCTCACTTAAAACCCTCCCAAGTGTTAGATTTTTCTTTATTTGAGAAATAAAATAACTATCTGGTAACATTTGGATAATTCTCACTGGCAATGAAAGCCCTGTTTGTTTCATAATAAACAAGCAAGACTTCCATGTATTTCAACATTAGCTTTGATGTTTTGTTATTTAAACACTCTGAGAATACCAGTATTTGATATACAAAACAAGCTCATTTAGCAGTGATTAGAATGGTTTTTAATTTATTATGTTACATGAAATAGAATTTCTTTAAATATTGTACTCTTGTTATGACAAAGTATTTGGCTTAGGTTTCTCATGGGAAAGGAGCAGAGGAGTAAGGAACCACTTGTAAGAAGTTGCTATCAATTGCTGATCAATCAGAAGTAAAAGTGATGCAGGTGTTCCCAGGGTTCGGGGACCCGAAGGCCACCGACACATTGTGGTTCTTGGCTTTGTGCAGGAAAGAATTCCCAAAGGAGCCAGCATAGAGCTCAAAATGAAAGGGAATTTATTAGTGAAGGAGTGAGACAGAGAGTGGGCTATTCCACCAACAGAGCAGCCTCTCTTTCTGGGGATTTATTTCTTTTATTGAAGCCCATTTAATCGAAGGACAGGGCATTCAACAAGGGGGAGGAATATTCTTGGGGGGCGGGGGGGGGGGGGGGGGCGGGGAAGAAAAGGGTAGAGACCTCTCCAAAGAGCTCTGTTTGGCCATTTTGGGTCCTTATATGGGTTTTCTTTTCAGATCATGGTTGCTCAGGGGGTGTGCTTAGTATGCTAATGTATTACAATGAGTGTATAATGAGGTGAAATTAGTTGCCATGTTGGATCAAGCTTGACTTCTGCCAATTCTAAGCCAAAAATCTGTGCTGAGCCAGCCCCAGGTCTCCAAACTCAGCCCCACATAGGGCTCCGCCATGGGTGAGCCTGAGAGGGGGCGGTGGAGGATTAGAAAAGACAGACAAGAGAAGAAAGCTGGGCGCTAGGTGGGACGCTGCCCTCTCTGATGGAGAGAGAGTGCCAGGGCCTGCAAGCTGAGTCTTTATTTTATAGTCAGATTCCATGAGGCAAAGTAAGGGTGTGGTTACAACGTTCTTGCGGGTTTCAAATCTACTCAATTACATGCACCTGATCAAGCTTTGTTTACTTGCTGCACCTCCCGCAGCCCATATCACTCAGCCACGTGGGGCTACAGGTTCGGACCATAAGGTCAAGCTTACAACTATAGCCTTTGGCTATAACTGTGCTGGGAGGGCTTTGCCCTCCAAGCTGGGACTTGCACGTGGCCATGAGAGGATTGTGCCCTCTCATTAGTCCAAGGCTTGAACCTGTCCAAACGCTGTAGCCGCTCTCCACAAAAATCTGTTCGGGGTTGATATTACTATCCCCTTATCAGTCCAACCATTTCACCATACACCCTCTCTCTAAAGTAGGAAAACAGTTTTATTTATGCTTATGTTTCAAATACATCTACTTCAAAATATACAGGTATATTTGTATTGTTTTCTGTAAAAAAAAAAAGTTTGAGTTAGGATAAATTTTGCTACAGCTTGTTAGTGGACTCCTGAATATACTGGGGTTGGAGATGCACTATTATAAGGAATTTCCATTTAAACCCTCCCCTGTCTGTACCCTTCTCTCCTTTTATAAGTGCCATCCTCGACATTTAGAGGGAATGTGTCCCTAAAATATGTTCGAATGCCAAATGCAAGAAACCAAATGATAACTTACATTTCATGATAGTGATCTTGTTTCCTGAGAGGGAGAGGTTAAAGGTATCATGAAAGTTCTGGTTCAGGCCACCTGGGTGATATGGAGGACTCATTTTTCATTTAGTTCTGCTGAGCTGGAGGCAGCTGCTGCTCCAGGCCCACCTGGTCAGGTTACTTGGGAGCTCAGCAGGACATGAACTCTTAGATTGGCCTGAGTCCCTCTCAATCACCTTCACAATCGACCCGCATGCAAAGGCCAGGGACCTCCTGGAACTAAGTTCCTAGACCAGTGGTTCTCAACCATCTGGCCCTTTAAATATAGTTCCTCATGTTGTGACCCAACCATAAAATTATTTTCATTGCTACTTCATAACTGTAATGTTGCTACTGTTATGAATCGTTATGTAAATATCTGATATGCAGGATGGTCTTAGGCAACCCCTGTGAAAGGGTCGTTCGACCGCCAAAGGTTGAGAACCGCTGTCCTAGACGAAGAGGTGGGGAAAGGAAACTAACAGTGACCTATACCATTAGCTCCTCCCTCACCTTAATGGTTAACCAAAGCACTTTCCTACCAGTGTTCTTGACCTTTTGGTGCTCTTTGGCAAAACTCACAGACCTATTCACAGCATGTTTTTAAATGCATAAAAATATAAAGAAATTCAAATATATTAAAATAGAATGCTAACCATGCATGGCTATCTCCTTGTCACTTTTGAGGTAGCTCTTCCAGTATCACCTTCTCAGAGATGCCTTCATTTGTCAGCTTGCAGAACAATGAAAGAAGATTGTGATTGACAAATGTGCAATTAACATACAGGGATTCAGCAACATACAGAGTGTTTCAAAGGCAACTATAGACAGAGTAATAAGTTAAAAAAAGAGAAAGGGTCTGGGAAGGAGGTTAGGAAGGGTGACATATGTGAGCAGATCTAACAGTTCTGCTCAGCCTTCTTGCTGTTCGTCCCCGGAGTGAGCGTGAGGGGAGCCTGCATTCTGTCTCCTCCATGCCTCTCTCATGATGCACATCACTGGCTGAGTGTGTTCCTTGCATTTAAAGGTAGATACTTTCCTTATTTGGTGGCCCTTATATGCAAACCAACTACTTCATACAAAATTTAATCACAAGGACAGAGACACAAATACATGAAATATAACCATAAAAGTCTATATTTGAGAAAATTTGTATTAGTGATCTCCACTGATAATATGAAAGTAATAATAGCCATTCTTTATTGAGCGCTTCAGATATTGTACTAAGCTTTTTACCCACATCATTTCATTTAATGCTCACAAAAATCCCCAGGCACTATGTTTCTCATTGCATAAATAAGGAGAGTGACAGGTAAAGCCCTTTAGCTGGCAAGTGGTAGACCTGGAATTCAAACTAGGGGGCTGTCTGACTCAAAAGCCATTGTTCCTACCACTTCCCCAACACCACCTGGTTCCATAGGCACTAATGATTCTAACAGAGTTCATATAAAACACCTGATTGGAATAATGGACACTTCTATTTTAAGGCTGGACAGGTTAGATATTAAATATGCCATAGGAAATAGAACTTAACTGTTTTGAAAGAATTCCATCACACACACACACACACACATGCACACACACGTGTTGAAAAACAAAATTCAAAATTTTAAAGATCTTATTGGTTTTATTCAGTGATTCATGAATCAGGCAGCATTCAATCTAATAGAAATAAGCTTGGATGAGCTGTATGAAATGAAAGGGTTTTTATAGGCAAAAGAGAGCGGGAACAAGGAAGTTATACTGGGCAAAAAGACAGGTTGGTTATTGCAAGATTGCTTTCCTTTTAGAGGATGGCAAGGGTCTACCCGCAGATTACCTGACGAGTGCTGATCAGGCAATTCCTGCATGACCGGTTTAGGATTCCATTTCTGGGAGAGCTAGAAACTGTAATTAAGTTTTGGTTTGGCGACATGGGATTTAATAGGAGCAACTCCATTTGGGGTTAACTGTGTGTGTGTTTTTTTGTTTGTTTGTTTTTTATCACTGAGGAGTAAGCAAGAATCCAGAAAGGGATATTGCCATAAGCTTAGATGGGAAGTACAGCCAGCCTCTGAGGGTCCTTCAGCTTGGGATCAAGGTCGTATGAGACATCAGTTGTTTCTTCTGCTCCTCATCAGGTGGATGTCCTGAAGAGGGACTTTCAAATAAGCAAAGAAAATAATGCTACTTTATGTTTCTATTTGGTTATTTTATCCAAGAAGATTAATTGTCTTTGCCATTCTGTACATTCATTAAATGGAAAAAAAGCTATTCTTAAATTATTTTCCAAATAGTGAGAGAGAGAAGTAAAATTCTAGAATCATAGTATCTGAGGAAAAATGGGTTCATAGAGGCACTCATTTAATAATTGAGGAAATAGAGGCTCTGAGAGGTTGACTGGCCAGGCATATTGTTGGTTAGTGGTGGAACCAGGATGACAATCTAGATTTAAGCTCCTGCTTTGTGCACTTGCTGGTAATCCAAGACTGTGAGAGAACATTTCATTCATTTACTCATTTTTTCATTCAGGTCCCAGATATAGGACATTCACAGGGCCAGAGGCTGGTCTAGAGCAAACAGAACAGGATTCTGCCCTGAAGGAACTCATGTGTTAATAGAGAGTTGTTTATATTTTTTGGAGAAGGATAGTGAGGGGAGAAGAATTGGGGGGAGACTGATCAGCAAGTTAATGATCTCTGTGTAAATGGTAAGTGCAGGGAGAGGGCATGCTGATGTAAGGCAGGACAAAAGAAGAACATTGTATTAGCCTGGAGTTCAGGGAAGACCTGGGCTTAGCTTGAAGGATGAGTAGGGAATGAACGGATATATGAAAGGTGCAAAGGAAGGAAACTGAAATCGATTTGGAGAGCAATGAGGAGCCATATAAGGATTTTAGACCTGCTCTTGCCTGGGCACATGCCCTTATACTCCTGCCTGGGTTATGCCCAACTGAATTTCTTATTCTAGATTCTCTCCTCGAATCTATTTTTAAGTATTGCTGCATTTTTAATATTATACTTATTGGAATATATTTATAGATGTCTGTCTTTCCCTCCTGCTTGTAAGAATCTTGGGGTAGGAATAGCCCAGCTTCTTCATTTTGGTGTCCCAGGGAGAAGCCTGGCATAGTGCTTTGCACCTAAGAGGCTCTCATTAAAAATGTATTGAACTTTTTTTTAAGAGTTCATGTTTTTAAAGTATCTTTATTTATTTCAGAGAGGAAGGGAGAGAGAGATATCATCGATCAGCTGCCTCCTGTACACCCACTACTGGGGATTGAGCCTGCACCCCAGGCATGTGCCCAGACCCGGAATCGAATCATAACCTCCTGATTCATAGGTTGACGCTCAACCCCTGAGCCACACTGTCTGGGCAAAAAATTTATTGATCTTAATACAACGCTCTCACCTGCTTTTTACGACATATGAATATGTTGCTAAATGTGAATTCACACATCCTTTAAAAATTTGTCATTAGAATACCTGAGATATTATTAGAATACCTTAACTATTAGAAATTTATGTCATTAGAATATCTAAACTATATTTTTAGAATACTTTGATGTTATATTCTGGAAGAGTATTAAATGTTTCTAGGATTTCTCACTAACTAATGCCATTTGTAGCTGTTTGAGGTCCTGCTTTTGTTGTTCAATAAGGTGATACCATATTTCAAAGAGAGTTCTGGAAACAGGATAGTTTATTAATAATTGCAGTCTCCCCTAATCAATTTATAGATATTTACATGATAAGTGGGTGAGATTAGGGAAGTGAAAGTTGTAATTATGGGGGAAAAAAGAATTTGAATGTTTTTTAAAAGTCACAAGTTTCTCAATTCAGAAACTTTAAATTCCTATTTTTTCAAATATCTTCATGGATTGAACAAGTAGCTTTGACTGTTTTTCAGAACAAAAACTCCTGACACCAGAAGCCACTTTTATTATTCAATTTTATAAAATATTCATGATCTTTAATTTCATGCTGAGAAAAAATGACCTGAAATATCACCACACATCCTTTAACTAAGAATTGCAAATCATTTTTACCCCATAACATCAAATGATATGGATTAAGCAAATAGCGTTTTGTAGTACTTGTGTTGTTTTTTTTTCCAAAATAGAAAAAAACTCATTAGAAAAAACTTTCGCTTCTCTTGCACACAAATAAATCGTGAAGGCCCTGAGCCATTGGCCCTGAATCATTTCAGAAACATTGATAAAGAAGGTACCCTGAGCCTCAGGGCTAGTCAGCATTATATATACTCTCTTTTAAGGTGGTGAAGAGATTTTCTACTGGGAAAAACCCAGAAGCCTCTAAAAATGAATTATTCAACTATCAAAGTCTCTCAGCTGAAATCTTTGGTAATTGTGTGTAGTAGCATTTTTGTCAGCTTTGTGGTAATTTTTCATCTAACAGTAATAAAGGAATTTCTAGCAGATTAATGTGGTCCTGAAATGTATTTAAGAAAACCAAATGTGTTCAGGCTGTGAAGAAAATATTTTTTTTTTTTAAGCTACTGGTGAATGAGAAGGAATTTATTTCATGCTCCATGGAGTTTGGCCTTATAAAGTCTTTAGCTACTAGTTAAATACAGGGATAGAAAAATGATTCCATTGTGTGCTCTGAATGGGGGGAAAAGACAAATTAGTATTCCAGTAATACTACTAGTAACTAAAGTAAATAATGTCTCTCAACAAAAATGTGTCGTCTAATTTATTAAGTGACAGCTAAGTAATGGTAAAACTTGTCACGTGTGTCCTGCAACAGCCCTCCTTCTGCCTTTGATTTTTACATGTAAAATCAAACTTTTGTTCTTGGTAGGTTCTTGATCCCAGCGCCCTTTCTCACCCTTTGATTTCCCATCCTTCCTCCTAGTTGAAGCTCACATAGTTTCCCTTTTATTGAAATATTTCGGTTGTCTTTGAAATGATTCAGCAACCTGGGGGACTTTTTAAAAGAATTCTTTTTAAAACATGTTTTCTCCAGTACATATTTCTAACTTTCTTTCATCTTCTAGCAGATGTGATCATATGCAACCAGGAATAATAATAACTATGAAGAGTAAATGTAATATATATATAAGGAATAATAATTTTAGTAAATAGTTTTTATTCAAATACTAGGATATCTGAGAAGAAAGATTTATTTAATTTTAGGGAAAGATAATCAGGGTATATTTTTGAAATTAATTATTTAAAGTTCTTTTTTTTACACAGCCATGCTGACAAAGGAATTTATCTTTTATTTTTAATTAAAAAAAAGCATACTTAGAATACCAGCAAGGTAAGGAAATATGAAAGTTCTTTACAGCCTTTCTAGGGCAAGAACTTCCTGATACTGATTAGTACAACTGAAATACTATTTTTATGTCCACATTTGGCCTTCCTTTTCTCAGGGATTCAGAGCATAGACTCCTGAGTACAGCGAGCAGGGTGCCCTCAAGACTGCCCCACCCCTTTCACCCCCACTCCTCCCAGTAACTCAAGGTCTCCTGGATGGGAGGGAGCCCTGGGCAGAAAGTGGGGAGTTCTCTTGATGTGGAGCAACTGGAGGGGAGAATAAAGAACAGTGGGAGCATTTGTTAAGTTATCTGGTGAAGTGTTTGTTGATAGAAAAATGCATTGTTAAATCAGTACCGGTGACCTTGGCTTCTCTTCCTTGCTTGACTAGCCTGTGGAAGGGAATGGAGAGAGTTGATTGTACTGCAAATCTAAATGCATACATGTGCTTCAGAGCCAGGAAAACATCACTTAGGTATTCGGATAAAAAAGACACCACAGTTTAAAACCATATTGTATTTGCAATTGTTAACTCATAAGATACATTCGAACCAGATAACTAGAATGTTATGGTCATAAACGATGGAGAAAATTAATATTTATCTCAGTATCAAACAATAAATATCAGCTCCTTCTGCCATTTAAGTATCACTCCCAAGAATTACATGTCACTTCAAGAAGTAGATCATTCCATAAAGTGTAAGTGCCTAACTGGTGGTTGACAGAAATAATAATTTGGGCCCAGCTGGAGTGGCTCAGTTGGTTGAGCATTGTCCTGTGCACTGAAAGGTTGCCTGTTCAATTCCCAGTCAGGGCACATACACAGGTTGTGGTTTGATCCCCAGTCACATATAAAAGGCAACTGGTCGATGTTTCTCTCTCTCTCTTTTTCTCTCTCTCTTTCTCCTCCCTCCTCCCTCCCTCTAAGCATGTCCTCAGGTGAGGATTAATAAGCATAACTAATGGACACAAGACACTGGGGGGTAGGGGAGGCCTGGGGGAGGTAGACATATGTAATACTCTTTGTAATACTTTAAGCAATAAAACAAAATTAAAAAAAATAATACTAATTTGGGGAACTGCATAATTAAAGATAAAGATTCATCTGTTTCCTCATAAAGCCTTTTTGATTAAAAAATAAATCCCTTTAAAGGAATATGATAAAAATGAAAAACTTTAAGTTAAAAATGAAAATATAATATAACATATTAAAGATAGTATATGATGTGTCTGTGTTATGCTCCAAAATTAATAATTAATGCTCTAACATACAAATATCCAATTACTATTTTCTATTGAGAAGCTAAGGGACTGTTGACTTGAATAGGGTCATTCTGCTGTGATAGAACTACTAATAGGTAGCTCTGTTTTATATGGAAAGTCTTTGAAAGACTATCTAATAAGTTACTTTTTAGCCAGTCAGAGAAAGATAAATATCACTCATTTGTGGAATATAATGAACAACATACACCAATGAACAAAAATAGAACCAGAGACATAGAAGCATCGAACAGACTGTTCAAACTATGAGGGAAGGTGGGGCTGGTGGGGGTTAAGAGATCAACTAAAGGACTTGTATGCATGCATATGAGCATAACCAATGGACACAGACAGGGAGGTGAGGTCATGTGCTGGGGGGTGGCAGCGGCTGGGGAATGGTCAATGAGGGAAAAAGGAGACTCATGTATTACTTTAAACAATAAAGAATTTAAATTAAAAATATAAAAAGATAAAAAAATAAAGATGGGCCACTTTAAAAAAAAGTTACTTTTTTTAGGTAGGTGGCAAGTCTTTAAATTTAGGAACTCTTACAAAAATAATCATTTTTATTTTATAAATTAAATCATTAAAATATTTATAATAAAGATTATTGACAAGATTAAGCAGTACCTAAAAAAAATAAAAGTCGAAGACATGAATTCCTTCCATATTACTAACGTTAGATTGTGCTTTTAAAAAATTTCACTGGAAAGGAAATATTTCAGAAATAACATTGACTCTATATTCTTTATAAAGAAAAGATTATCTTCTGTGATCTTTGAAGATCAACTTCTAGTAAATTAGAAAAACACCACTTAGCTAAGACCCCGCCTTTCAATACTCTCTCTCCATTCACGATGCCCTTTCATGTAGAAGCCTCTTCAACATCCTGTACATGTGCTTTCTGGGTCTTCATAGAATCTCACTGCTATTATCCTCTCATCCCAAGATAAAGTCAAATCTCTAAAGAACCTAATGGAGGTATTTTCCTCACAGTCATCGAAAAATTGTTTTCTGAATAATTTGGACCAGCTGCTTAAAGATAAAATTCACTGGAGACAAAAGAACTGTACAAAGGCAAAGATTACTACTGAATTGAAGAGAATTTGGGAAAAAATAGATCTTTGTGCTCTCAAGTTTTACTCACCAAAGAAAACAGGCCAGAAAGGAGGAGGAGAGAGCAAAGTATCCTGGGTAATGATAGGAGAGACCTTGTAAGTGCCAGCAGAGGCGCCTGGAACAACATGGGCAGGAAATGGATGCCCTTCTTTTAAGTGAAAGGTGTTTGAATCTCATTGGCATATATGTGCACTGGATCATTTGAAACTTCTTAAAATCTATTTTCCCAACATTTCATGAAAAATTTGCATCAGAAAAGCAGAAAGAACTGTACAGTGAACATCTATCTTCCCACTGAGAGTCTACAATGAGCATTTTACTCCACTTTGTTACCTGTCTGTCCCTGTAACCATCTCTACCTACCCATCAATCCAGCTTATTTTTCGGTGCATTTCAAAGTGAGTACACTTTACTCCTAAACTGTTCAGCATTTACACCAACATTTTTTATGATTTTTTAAAATTGAGGTAAAATTTACGTAGAGTGGGACATACCAATCAACTCAAATCTCATGCATTCTATGGTTTTTCACAACAGCATCGTATGATTTTATTACCTCAGAAAGTTTCCTCGTGTCCCTTCATAGTAAATCCCCACCCTCTGCCACTGCTGGTCAGAGTTTCTTCTCGTAGATGAGTTTGTCTTGTCCTAGAATTTCATATAAATGAAACCACTATGTAACTGCTTTTGTGTAAGACTTCCTTCACTCAGCACATAGATTTCCACTCTCTTTCTGATTCACCTGAAAAGTGAGATGAAGTAATCCTATCCTTTTCTATTTCAAGTGGCTGAACTGATTTGGTGAATTTTCACTTTCAGGCCTGTTTCCTGCCATTCTCAATCTTGCCAGCAATGCTCACATCATCACCAATGCCACCTGCGGTGAGAAGGGGCCTGAGATGTTCTGCAAACTCGTGGAGCATGTGCCCGGTCGACCTGTGCGGAACCCCCAGTGCCGGATCTGTGATAGCAACAGTGCTAACCCCAAAGGCAAGTGTTGCTCCTTCTACTTGGAAGTACCCGTGGGAATCTATATGTTTTGAAATGATTGTGAAGCCTTTTATTAGGAAACCGTGAGAACTGTGTTGACCTTCACTGCTATTCATTTCCATTAGCATACAGTTTAGAAGTTAAAAATTTTAAACCAAAAGCTGAGAGGTATGCATATTTTTATTCCTTTTATATTTTTATTTTTTATAATTTTGTTTAATTACAGTTGATATGAAATATTATATTAATTTCAGCCACTATAGAAAGTAGTATGGAGGTTCCTAAAAAAATTATAAATAGAATTACCATATGACCCAGAAGTTCCACTTTTGTGTATTTATCCAAAGAAACCCCCGAACACTAATTAAAAAAGGCATATGTATCCCTACGTTCATTGCAGCATTATTTGCAATAGTTAAGACTTAGAAGCAACCTAAGTGCCCATCGATAGATAAATGGGTAAAGATGATGTGGTACATATATACAGTGGAATATTACTCAGCCATAAAAAAGAATAAAATCATGCTATTTGTGACAACATGGATGGATCTAGAGGGTATTATGTTTCTATTTTTTTTTTTAACAGAACGCCATCCAATATCAAATGCGATAGATGGCACCAATAACTGGTGGCAAAGTCCCAGTATTCAAAATGGGAGAGAATATCACTGGGTCACAATCACTTTGGACTTAAGACAGGTAGGTAAGGCAAGAACTGTTGAAGAATGTCTATGGGTTGCTGACCTTTGGGAAAGTCTACCTTATTTCTAACCATGTTTACATTCTGTTCTCACTGTTTTTCTGCAAGGTGAAGTTAAGCGATATACAAAAGTAGTCCATGGTACCATTGCTTGTCACATTTCTCATTCCCAGGAATCTTTGAGAAAATGAGTGAAATTTTTTTCAGTGGGGTTTGATGTTCTTAGAAACTAAGTCAGCAGGGCCTATGTCAGACTGTGTACTAGATGACGACAGACACATCCATGTATTTTCTGCCTTTCAAGCTTATTATCTTGCTACTAGAGGCCTGGTGCATGAATTCATGCACAGTTGGGATCCCTCGACCTGTCCAGCAACTGGGCCCGATCGGGGCTGTCTTGCCTAGTCCATATTGGGGTGATCGGGGTTGGCTGGCTGGGGGGTGGGGGGGACTGCAGGAGGTTGGCCAGTCAGGGGGAGGGACTGTGGGACATTGGCAGACCATGGGAGGTTGGCAGTGGGAGCACACTGACCATCAGGAGGCAGCTCCTGCGTTCAGTCCTTTGGTCATTTAGGCTTTTATATATATAGATTATCACTGTGCCAAGTTACTGTAGAAAATAAGGCTTAGAAACAAAGGAGAATAGTGTTAAACTTCTTGACCATGCCTCACCCTTGTCATGCTGTCTGTGAGGGCCATGAGTAAGGTGGAGTAGTCCAGTACTTCTGTGAGCAAGCCTTCAGCTTGAGTTGGGAAAGACAAGGTATAATTGGCTCAGGCCACACTTGCATCCTCTGGATTTGCTTCAAGACCATGCAGTAGAATGGAGAAAAATATGGTATGGGCCCTGGTTGCACCCAAATTTCTGAAAATGGGTAAAAATTATCTGAGTCAAGGGATGAAAAAGAGAGATGTCAGCTATTGTCACAATTTGATTTCAGTTCTCAAGAAAAGCCATTGCATGATATTCTTATTTATTTCCATTCGATTCTCTTTTGTTAGAACTCTTCAATATCATGTAAAATGTCAGTTGAGACAAATAGTTGAAATGTGCACTCTAGGATTGTAATAGGAATTTTGGAGAGTTAATGACGAGTTATTATAATTCTTTGAATAGGTAATAGTTTAAAAATGTGCAAGATTTTAAGGAGAAGACACGGCAATTCTGTGTATATTTATGTGCAAGGAACTTTTGATCTCTTATAACAGTAAATAAGGTAATGACCAACATGTACAGCTCAGGAGACATTTTTCCAAGTTTAGGTTCATAGTATTATGTAAGTAAAATAACATTTCTGATGCTTTTCAGCCATATGTCCTGAATTAATGTCATGCTTTAATATTTTCAAACCCACCTAGAGAAAAATAGATAAAGGAACTCCCTTTTTGCCATGGAATTTGTTTTGTTGTTGTTTTTTTAAATACATTTTTATTGATTTTAGAGAGAGAGAGAGAAGAAGTGAGAGGGAGGGAGAGAGAGAGAGAGAGAGAGAGAGGAGACAGAGAAAACATTGATAAGAGAGAAACATTGGTTAGCTGTTTCCTTTCACCCCCTCATTGAGGATTGGGCCCACAACCCAGGTATGTACCTGATCAGAATTGAATCAGTGACCTCTCGGTGCATGGGAACAACTGAGGCACACTGGATTTTGTTTTTATTTCAGTCAGAAGGATGCTTCTGCAGGAGAATTTGATTTTCCCATCACCTTTTCAATTTATTTTCCTTTTTTAAGGGAAAAAGTGTAACCATTTTCATCAGAAATGTGGTGTTATATGAGTTTGGCCAAAGAAACTGCTGGACATTTTATGTATTGACTTCAAATGCATCTTAGACTGTCCTTTGTCTTGCAACATGTCACGCTTGACTTCATCCGGAAGGGAAACCTTTTGCTTTAGGTTGAATTGCGTCAGCTTGAGAAATACCACAGGGGTATCAGTTTTAGGTCTTTAAGGCATATTTTAAAAACAGGCATGTGCAGTTGACCCTTGAATAACACAGGAGTGAGTTAGGGGCACTCTGCATCTACAGATTCCCAACCAGGAACTGAAAACACGACAGGAATTTATTGAATTAAAACCCATGCTGTTCAAGGGTCAGCTGTGCATACAGTTATAAACTGCTAGGTAATTTCTAGTGTTTTAAGATAAGCTTAAAAATTAAGATTGTTTAAAATAATTAGTGCTCAGTGATTTCTTTACCTTTTACACAATGCAAAATCTCTGCTGTGCTTTCATTTTTTTTTTTAAAAGTGCATTATGTTTACATTTGAGCAAAACTTTCTCAGATGTATTTATTTATTGAACCTTTTTATTTTGGATATATTTAATTGTGTAGAAAGAATATTATTATGATATGCATATACCCTCCCTTGAGGCTCAGGGATTTTTCAACATTGTTTTGTTTTTCTCAGCTTGCTGAACACTTTTTCAAGTTAAATGCAGTCATTGTGACATTGTGCCAATACAGTATTTTTTGAATCTTCTAAAAATAAGACATTTGTTCTGAATAGGCACCATGCCCTTAGCAACTCTCACACAATTAACAGTAATTAGCTAATAACTATTTTTACATCTGTACCCAATTTTCCTAATTTAGCCACCAGTGTCTTTTATAGGTGTTTTTTTTTCCAAACCAGGATCCAGTAAGAAACATGCATTGCATTTGATTGTTGTGCTTCTTAAATTTCTTCTAATCTGAATTGTCCTCCAAGTTTTTAAAATTATACTGACATTTTAAACAGGCTAGGCCAGTGATGGCGAACCTATGACATGCGTGTCAGAGGTGACATGCGAACTCATTTTTTTGGTTGATTTTTCTTTGTTAAATGGCATTTAAATATATAAAATAAATATCAAAAATATAAATCTTTGTTTTACTATGGTTGCAAATATCAAAAAAATTCTATATGTGACACGGCACCAGAGTTAAGTTAGGGTTTTTCAAAATGCTGACACACCGAGCTCAAAAGGTTCGCCATCACTGGGCTAGGCTAATAGTCTTGTAGAACAGCCCACATTCTGGGTCTGTCAGATTGTTTCATCATTGTTTTGTTAACTTGTTCCGTATACCCTCTATTTCCTACAAACTAAACTCAGCTCTAAAGACTCGAAATTCCAGTTAAATGGCTACTTCGGTTGCACCCCAGCTTGGTTGTCTCTGTTGTAATGAGACGAAATTTGAATCCTGTGTAGCTGTTGACAGCCCGATCTCTCCCTTATAAAGTCATCTCCTTTTTCTCCCACATCACACCCTTGTTTTCAGGTTTCACTGACACTCCAATCTAGAGCATGGTTACACCTTCTGATGACTTTTTCCTATTGTCAAATCTGCATGTTTCTCTGGCAAGCCAGCCATTAGCCAGGTACTAGTTAATTTCTGGATTATACACCCCGCTAAGGCAGAGGCCACAGCTGTCTTCTTCCTCTTCCTCCTCCTCTTCTCTCTCTTTTCTTTCCTTTCCTTTCCCGGTTAATATTTCTTGAGGGTTGCCTGGTTCACTCTTATAGGCCCAGACATTGGCAGAGTTGAGGCACTGAGTGAATCATTGCGGTGCTAATAAATGCTTTTTCACATTCCCCTCCTCTTTTTTGTTTGCAGCCTGATTAAAAGATGACAATCAATAAACAAGCCTTTTGACTTCTTTGTTACATTCCTGTAAAAATGTGCAATTAAAGTATAGGTTTCTAAAGTAAATTTATAGACTTTAATATAATTAGAAGTCATAACAGCTTCATATTATAAATGTGTTCATGTACTTTAATAACATGTCAGCTCCTGAGGTTTCATGACCAAATTAGTCACTTTCATTATGTGTTGGCTATGCTGAAGATATGGTTCCCAATCTTGATTCTCTGGCTGATCATCCCATTGAAATTATGATATTTTTTTTAGCTTCAGTGTATGATGTTTGGCTGCCTGAAAGATAAACTGAAGAAAATAAAAAGTGGTGTTATCAGAAACTCTATAAATGTTGTGTGGTTTGCAATAAGGTTTAACTACAGAGTGTTTGCTTTAGTAACATATTACAAGAGGAATGATTTGATTTATTTACTTCTTCAAAATAGTGCCTACTATTTATTTTTTACACCGACTCACAACATTTTAGAATTAACACTTAGGTACTTAGTAATACCTTACTTTTATGAAAATCTATGGGTATTGAATGAGTGTGGTATTTTTGCTTTAAGGAAAATAACAAACGTAAAACTAACATACTTGTGTTAGTTTCTTTAGCACTACACCACGAGAGTGAGCCAGGGACCTTTTGTGACAACTTAGAATTTTACAGAAATTCTTCCAAGAGAAAGAGAGCTTGCACATTTGATGGATCTTGAATTGTATAATTGTCAACATTCTTTCAGGCCCTGATAATTCTCTTACTAGGTACACTTTATGGTAAAGCTTCTCGATAAAAGACCCCAAGGATTTCCAGTTTGAGACACACTACTTTAAAAGTTAATACACTGGGTAGGTGACAAGATACTCAACATCTTTACTCATTAGGGAAATGAAAGTTAAAACCACAATGAGATACCACTGCACACTCATTAACATGGCTATTGTAAAAAAAATTGAAAACAGAAAATAAGGGATGGGGAGGATGAAGAACAGCTGCCCCCTCATGCCTTGCTGGTAAGAATGTAAAACGATGCAGTGCTGTGGTGACTTCCAAAAGGTAAACATAGAATTTCCATGTGATCTGGCATTTCCACTTCTAGGTATATTCTCAAAGAAATTGGAAGCAGGAATTCAGAGAGATATTTCACAGCTATATTCATAGCAGCACTATTCACAACAGCTAAAAGGTGGAAGCAACCCAAGTGTCCAAGAGTGAATGGGTAAACGAAATATGGCATATGCATAGGATGGAATATTATTCTGCCTTAAGAAGGAAGCAAATTCTGATACATGAAACACATGGTGAAGGAGGGGTGAGGAGTTACTGTATCATGGGTGCAGAATTTCAGTTTGGGAAGATGAAAAAGTTCTGGAGGTGGATGGTGGTGATGGTTGCACAACAATGTGAATTACTTAATGCCACTGAACTGTGCACTTAAAAATGGCTAAAATGGTAATTTTTGTGTCATGTATATTTTACTACAATTTTAAAAAGTTAATGTATATGAAATACATGCTATTATGTATCAGCTAGGGTCCAATCAGGGAAGCAGAAACCATACCAAGTATTTAAAGGAACATATCTAGTGTGAGGGACTGGTTAAATAGTGTTGGAGAAGTGGAAAGGGAGTTCCAGGATAGCACTGAGATAGTAAGGGCTGAGGAGAACTTAGGGAGGTGATTGATGGGTTATTTGCACCTACAGGCTTGGAAGAGAATGTTTTACCTCTGATTGGTGATGAGGAGGCTCATATGGGGAGTGCTGGGAGGCTGGACGCTGCAGTCAAGTGCTGTAGCCAGGGTGAAGGGCACCAGCAGAACAGCAGGTACACAGAGAGGAGCAATACCCCTCCCAGCCTCCCTGCCTCCCTCCTCCAGCCTCCCTGACTCCTCTAGTATCTCAGCCTCCTGCTAGTACCTCCACTCAAAGCCCCACAAAACAGAGTTTAAAAGGTAGATTTGCTTGGCAATCCGCACAAATACTATCTTCTCAGTAGGTGATTACTTGTACCTGGGCAATGAAAGAAAAACAGAGATGCAGCTTTAAAATCCTGGAGCAGAATTTTGTTACAAAGGACTTTCATTTTATA
>NW_005359064.1:75233-98931 GCF_000412655.1 Myotis brandtii | reverse complement strand
TCTTGAATATGCTCATATTAAGTTTTTAGATAAACCTTGGGATGAAGATGCAAAATTCAGAATTCTTGTGGAGGAATCATGGACTGCCTTCTGATGCATTGACAGACTAGGTGTCCTTGGATCTTAGCTGAGAGCCTGCCATAGGGTGACACGGAATTGTGATTCTTGAATATGCTCATATTAAGTTTTTAGATAAACCTTGGGATGAAGATGCAAAATTCAGAATTCTTGTGGTGGAATCATGGACTGCCTTCTGATGCATTGACAGACTAGGTGTCCTTGGATCTTAGCTGAGAGCCTGCCATAGGGTGACACCTTGGAATTGTGACTTTAAGAAGGACTGTGGTGGTGGAGAAAAAGTGTTAGCAGTTCTATTTATGTATGCATGTACGTATTTATTATTGTTTTGGGTTGTACGGTGTGGGGGAGATGTATAAAGTGTAGTGGGTGCTATGTTTTCCTCGTTTACAAATAGAATGCTGTAGCATTAAGAAGGAGGGCCGCTCCTGGTCGAGCACCTGACAAATTCCTCATGCTAAGCAAACGTTTCCTTTCTCCCTGTCATGTTTGTAATCCACAGATGACTGAGATGTCCCGGAGATCTTCAGCTTTCACCAAGAAAATCTTTAAACAAGACCTTCCTATAATCTAATAGAGGTTAGCTAATAGGGTTAGGCAAGAAGTGCAATTAAGCAGATTTTGAGAAAGTAAATTCATAAGTCAATTCTATTTTTTTTGTCATGTTAGAAAAGTAAAATGAGATAATTGTAGAAAAATACATAGAAGGTACAATAAGTGTAAAGAGGTAGAAAAACTTATGATCCTTTCCCTTCACTCTGAAGCAACCCCTGATAATATCAGCATTTTACTTTTAGACGTTTGCATGCTTTTCTGTGCATTCAGTGATGCTGCGGTATCATTTCTTGCATGCTTAATGTGGGCCAGACCTTGTGCTCAGCACCTGATGGGTGTTATGTCATTGAATCGTCATATTCACCCTATGAATTTGGTTCTATTATGATCTCCTTTTGACAAATGACAAAAACTAAAACAGAGAGCTAAGGAACTTGCTCAAGGGTAAGGACTTACTGAGCTTCAAGGGCCTGGGTTCTGTCTGCATCACTGGGTGATACAATCCCTTAGGCTGAGAATTATGTCATACATGCTTATGTCCTGATGTTTTATTTAACTTCAGAGCAGGAGCATTTCCCAATATAATTAAAGTTGCATCAATATTCTTCTATATGGCTTACCCATGATTTGCATAAGAATTCCCATGCCAGACATTTTGCTTTTTTTTTTCTGCTATGGGTGAAAAAAAGATCGCTCTCATATGTATGCCAGTGAAGTAATGAAGTGAATACATATCAATTTTAAGGTTCATATTTTAAGTTTGTGATTAGTTTTTTATTTTGATTATTCCTTTCAAAAGGAATGTTGATTGCCTGTATTGTATAGGAATCTATATATTATATACAAATATGTAAATATAATGTATATATGTAAATCTGTATATAGTATATAGATTATGTGTAGTATATAGAATGTAGTGTTATAGAATTTAGAATAATGTAGAATTTACTAATATAGTGTTTTAGAATTATATGTAGTATATAACCTATGTATAGCATGTAGAATCTATATATGTGTACTAAGCTCGGATTGAAAATCAGGACCCCTGGTTCCTTCTATACTATGTGACAATCCCACCTCATTTATTCTTGGTTTCCTATCACTGTTTCCCCTTGAATTATGATTTTATGGGAAAAACGGCAGGAGCTCTTACAATTTCCTCCTGATTTGGGAGTGTTCAGATTCTTCCCAAGCCCCTCTGCTTATTCTCTTTGCCCAGGTTGCATTGTGGCTCAAAGGGTCCTTTCCCCCTCCACTGAGGCAGAGTTTTAACACTTGTTCATGCGTGTGCTGTTTCTAGTAGATCTGGGTGCTACCTAATGTGTTTTTGGCCAAGAAACAGGAAAATGAATCAGTGTTTTGCATTCTCCTTTAAAAAAAGGTTTAAACCTGGGTGAAAATTTTACTAGGAGTGGTCAGATTTGTGAGTGAAAATTTGTAATGTTCCTTTAGAAGACTAAATATATTTCATAAAAAAGGAAACGTTTCCTAAGGCATTGAAAATAAAGCTGCCTTTTGAAGAACGGCTTTGTTTTCTGTGTAGGTTTAATTAGGAAGTAGCACTTTGTTGTGGGAACATAATCACAGAGGGGCCTTTGTTTTATGCAAACCCCTAGACAAGAGCTGCTTGTTTGCTGGGTTTTATAAAACCTCATTAATTTGAATGTCTGTTGTTTTTTCCCCAAAAATTTCTGAAAAATTGACCAGCACTAGATTGAGGTTTATTATTGTACTATCCAATAGAGAGTGTTTGCTAAGCACAATGACAGGGTAAATAAGAAAAGAATAGGCACATTTTTTAAGACTGAAAATCTTGAAAGCTTTTTAGAACAAGAATTGCATGTAAATTGGAGCTTCTCATTACAAATGAGTCTTGGCTGTTTCTTTAAAAAGGTCAGGCAGAGACCCTTCCTGGAAACGGGTAGAAATTCCTCCTACTGTGCACTCATGCTTATTTAAAACGATTCCCTTTCAGTTTTCTATTACTGTATACTAGTCTCAACCAATTTAAAATACTAAGTTTTCTTGAATTTGTTTGGCAAAATGAATAGATTAGAAGAAATCTTAAGCTCTTCGTTACAATTTGGAAGTAATCAACACTAAGACATTTTTTTTCTACTTTGTCCTGTTCTCTGCTATTTCACATTTTAATGATCTCATTTTATTTTCTCATACACAGCTTCTCTTCCAGTTGTTTGTTTCTGTGTAAGAAATCACTGCAGACCTTTATGGCTTAAAACAACAACATTCATTTTATATCTATCTAGGTTTCTGTGGGTCAAGATTTTAGGAAAGACTTGATTGAGTGGGCGTGTCTAAGGCTGCAGTCCCTGGTGGCTGGAGATGGAGCAGCTGGGAAGGGGTGCTGGGGGAGATCGGGGTGGGGGCAGTGGTGAAGCTGGAGAGGGTGTCCTGGCAGCAGGGGAGGGTGCTTGGGCAGCTGGGGGCTGGTCAGGCTCGCTCTTCATGTGGTCCCAGGATTGCTCTGCGTGGCCCTCCATGTGGGCCGCTGGCCTCCTCACAGCATGGCGGCATTAAGGTAGGTTGGTTCTAAGACAGTTCAGGGCTCCGGCATGAACGTTCCAGAGAAAGAGGCAGAAGTTGTGTCCTCTGTAGAGTTGGCCTCCAGGGTCACACAGGCCACTTCCCCTGTGCTCTATGGGCCACCCAGTCACTGAAGTCAGCAGAGATTCACACGGAGGAAACATGAAGCAACCCTGGCTGTCCCCGGGAGGGGGGTAAAGAATCTGAGCCCTAAAGCTACCACTGCCTCTTACTTTGCAAAGGTCTCTCCTGGCAGCCTCCTCCAGCTTATCTTCCAGGTGCCACACCTGTAGGTGACAGAGCTATAGGATCAAATGGGGACCAGAGATGGGGATACAGATATTGTACCTTCATTTGTTCGATGTTAATGACAAGTGAGCTGAATAAATGAAAGTAACTGAGGCCAGGCTTTAAGAACTATATGGAGTTTCATTTCTTGACAAGCTTTATTTTTAAACCTTATCACTTGTGTATTATCAATGGTGGTTTGCCAAACCATTTCTCCATTTAACAAAATTTAGTTTACCAAACTTTCCCCCCGCTTTTCCCCCCCCTCTTTTTGTTTTGAATGGCCATACTATTACGGTATATCTTACTCATCAGTTCTTCTTAGACTGGGCCTTGGAAAGAATTCTGGTGAATTAGGGAAAATCGTTTTCCAGATTCTGTAAAAATATACTTTCAGATCCCCGACTGTTTTGGCTTCAAAATAAAGCTTTTTTGTGTATTTATGGAAAGAAGGGGAGGTCCATTCTGAAATAATTATTTCTTCCTGTTATATTAAAGCTAAAAAAAAAAGATAAGTTGTAATTTCCAAAGAAATATTTCTTTGATAATTACAGTACTGTTGGAATTCATTCCAGCATTTGCTTTTCTTGTGTGCTTTTTACTTAGTAATCTACTCAAATTGTAACAACCTTCATCTTTAAAAAGAAAGCTTTAATAAATAAAAAAACAAAGTAGCTCAGCTATACCTCAAAAGCTCTTTGTTTTTAATGCCTTCAGTTGACCTTTTTTCTATACAGAAAATTCCTTTGTTCTGATATAAAAGTAAAACCTTTTAAAAATACAGAAAAATATAAGGAAAATGTTTTTTAAAAAATCATTTGCAATTCTAACAACCAGGAATTACCTTTTGATGCATTCCAACATATCTGAGAGCACTAAATATATTAATAATTCATGATCTCTGCAGGATTCATTGATGAACAAGACAGCAATGACATCCAAGGAAGGCCCTTACTACAGAAAAAGTACACATATGTTCCTTATGTATGTTGGGTTGTTTTTTTAAAATTTTTGTTTATTTTATTTCTTTTGATTCCAGAGAGGGAGGAAGGGAGGAAGAGGGATAGGGATAGGGATAGGGATAGGGATAGGGATAGGGATAGGGATAGGGATAGGGAGAGGGAGAGGGAGAGGGAGAGGGGGAGAGAGAGGAGGGGAGAGAGAGAGATTGAGATTGAGAAATTGATGTGAGACACATCACTTGGTTGTTTTCTGCAATAGAACCTGTGACCTTCAGGTGCAAGGGACAACACTCCAGCCAACTAAGCCACACTGGCCAGGGGCTATATGTTGGTTTTTATCACTGTCACTTCAGTTGTCATCTAGGGCTGACCCTGGCCCTCAGGGGCTTTGGTCTCGTGGGGGAAATGGGCAAGTACACAGACTGCTCAGTCTTGGGCTGTAGGATGTGCAGGGGTTGAGAACTCATGGAAGGAGAACATATATAAGAGGGGCAGCTTAGTGGGCAGGAAGACAACCCAAAGGAAGAACTCAAAGGAAGGGAGCAGGGAATGAGGAAGGAGCACAGGAGAGAGCAGCATGGGAAAGGCACGTTTGTGGAGCTAAAATAGTTCACCCAGTCCTGTAATAAATGTTTCTTTTATTTTTCCTTTTCATTGAGATACAATTTACATACAGTGAAATGCATGCATCTTAAAGGTATAGTTGGATGAGTTTTGATACATACAGATAGGTGGAAACCACAGCCTTGTCAGGATACAGAACATTTTCACAGCTCCAGAATGTTCTCCTTTGCAAGATGAACTACTGTTCTGAATATTTTTTTCAGTTTAGATTAGCTTTGCCTGTTATTTAACAGCATATAAATGGAATAAAATGATGTATTTTTTTGTGTCTGACTTCTTTCTCTTAGCATTATGCCTATGAGAATCAAGCATTGTTAATTTTATTGGTGTTTTATTTTTATTTCTGAGTAGTATTTCACCTCATGAATATATCAAAATTTGTTTATCCATGCCCTTGTTAGGTTGTTTAGGTTATTTTAGTTCTTTTTTCAGTGCCTATTGTATTTATTTTCTTATTGAAATATAATTGCCATGTAATGTTGTATAAGTTTATAATGTACAATTTGTTGGTTTGATGCATTTATAAATATTACAATATAATTACTACAGTAGCACTAGCTAACATCTCTATCATGTCAAGTGATTATCATTTCTTTTTTGTGTTCAGAATAATTAAGGTCTAGTCTCTTAACCTCTTTGAAGTTTCTAATACAGAATTATTGAGTGTATTGAGCATTATAGCTCTAGAACTTATTTACCCAATAGTTGCTACAGTTTTTTTTTTGCCTTTTATAAATAAAGCTGCCACAGGCCCTGGCCAGGAAGCTCAGTAGATTAGAGCAAGAATCAACCAATGAGTGAGTAAATAAGTGGAACTACAAGTCGGTGTTTCTCTCTCTCAAATTAATCAATCAATAAATAAAAATAGCCCGAGCTGGTTTGGCTCAGTGGGTAGAGCATCGGCCTGGGGACTGAAGGGTCCGGGGTTCAATTCCCGGTCAGGGCACATACCTGGGTTGTGGCTTGATCCACAGTAGGGTCGTGCAGGAGGCATCCAATCAATGATTCTCATCATTGTTGTTTCTCTCTCTCCTTCTCTCTTCCTCTCTGAAATCAATAAAAATATTTTTTTCTTTAAAAAAAGAAAACAGGTTGGTGAATTAGAAAAACATACAGGGGCTGACAGAAGTAGGTTTACAGTTGTCAGTACATGGAGCAGAGTTTATTAGTGTATTATTAATTTATTAATTATTATATTATTTATTATTGTTGTTAACCTACTTTAGCCCCCTTGTATTGTTCAATTTATATACTCACTAACATAAGTGAAAATGTGTGTCTCACAACCAAAACCCTCAGCAATATGGAGATTAAAATTTTCTTTCGTTTTTAGTTCTGTGCCAATTGAATAGCAGATAATTCATTAATTCATTCAGTCAGTAAATCATTTATTCAGGTATAATAAATATTAGTTACATTATGTTACCATGTTGTTTATATATTTTGGATCACTGGGTTGAATTCAGATGCTTAAACAGTGTTTGTTCTTGTTTATTATCTTCACATGTATAAATTATGCCATGATTATTAATCTCTACTGAGGCAGTTATATTACTTTGTAACATGGTTTTAGATATTTGAATAGCAGGACAGAATTTTCAAGTCATATTATAACAAAAGAGACAAAAATTGAATTAACTAAATATTTTGAGATGTGTCAGTTATCAGGAGAATAACTATTGTACTTGGGGAAAGTGACTAAAAATCTAATAGTAATACCTTATATGAGGTTTGTGAATTGTATACATGTTTCCTAATCATTATTCCATACTAATGATGTGAGAAATCCAAAGAAAACACACACACACACACACACACACACACACACACACACACATATTTTTCACATTATTCATTGTAAATAATGCAGTGAAAATAATGTACACAGAGCACCCTTTGGGTTTCTCATTTTAAGCCTGAATCATGGAAAACATTAAATTTTGTTTTATAATTTTATAGATTGTAAGAAATTAAAAGTTCACTAATTGGCTATCACTTCTTCTTTTGGAGGAATGAGGGGTGAGTGGTTCTGAAAGTCTAATTCTGTCAGCATCAGTCTTGATGAGAGGACAGAGCTGCCAAAATCACGATAAAGTAGAACCTCTTTAGTGACTAGGACAGCCGCCTGTTTATGCCAATGCATTTCCTCAGACCAATGGTCCCTTTGAAATTTGTGCAGATACTTGGAGAGCGCTGACTCGCTCTATCCTGCCCTTTATGCACCATAAGGTACGGAAATGAAGCCCAGAGAAGCTGTGAGATCAAATTAAAGCCTGCAGATAATTAGCTGGGAACCACAGCTGTCCAAACCAAGATAGCCTGAGAAATCTGGTGGAGTCTTAGAACCACTCATTAGCCAACTGGGTGGTTAAAGCTTTATTAGATTAATGGACAACTATTAGACTATGTGGAAATAGCTTTTTTGTTTTGTTATTTTTTAAATTAATAGACTTTATTTTGTAGAGAAGTTTTAGATTTATAGAAAAATTGAATGGAAAGTATAGAGAGTTCCCTATATCCACTCTGTAATATTTTTTGATAAAATATAGGCTATTATTCATCATTTTTTTACAAAGTAAATCATAAAGTGACTAGTGCAGTTTCAATAGTTTCTATGAATTTTTTCCTCCATTAAATATGGTGATTTTAATGGAGGTGATTTTAAGAATTGTGAGGGTTTTTTTGTTTTTTGTTTTTAATCCTCACCAGCAGACCTGTTTTTGTTGATTTTTTAGAGAGAGAGATAGAAATATCTATGTGAGAGAGAAACATCGATTGGTTGCCTCCCATACACACCCTGATAAGGGATTGAACCCACAACCCAAGTATGTGCCCTGACCAGGAATTGAACTTGCAACCTTTTGGTGTATGGGACGATGCTCCAACCAACTGAGCCACCTAGACAGGGCAAATTTAAATTTAAAATATAATTTAAAATATTCTGTTTTCTCTAGTATTTTATGGCATGTAATCAAAGGATATTTACCTCTGTTCTTCATATGATAGAAGCACAAGAAAACTAGTGAAATAACCATTTAATAGGCCTCCATTGAGATGGCCACCATTTGGGATCATTTATAACTTTATACCAGACTTATACACGGGGCCAGGCAAGAAGTGGGGCTTCCCGAGGCCAGCTGCCCACTGTTTAGGACATGGCACCAAGGAGGAAACATTCTGTTTGAACTATGGCTCTTCGGTCAGGGCCTCTTTTCATTTTCAAACCCTGATGGTTTGGGGCTCTGATTTAGAAGGTGATTGTAAGAATTGTCAGTCTTTTTTTTTTAATCCTCATGATATTTTTGAAGCATCATCATGCCTTATCAGAGCTTAGTAACAACATGACAGAAATAGGGTCATGGGAAAGATTAGCTTTCAAAGGTTCCCTCTGAGCTATCTGCTTGACCTCCAGATGGTTTAGTTGGCTTCTCCAAAGTTAGTCCCTGACTGAAAATACCACATTCCTACCCACATTCTATTTAGAAATCTCCATCTTCCAACAAAAGTTGAGTCTTCATACCATTCACTATTCTCCCTATTTTCACATTTTTTCTTGTGACAAAATATACGTAGCATAAAATTTATCATTTCAAACATTTTAAGTGTACAGCGCTGTGGCATTAAGTATATTCATATTGTTGTGCAACCATCACTACCTTCAATCTCCAGAACTATTTCATCTTCCCAAACTGAAACACTGCACCCATTGAACATTAACTTCCCATATTCCTCTCCCACCAGCCCTGGCAACCACCATTCTACTTTCTACCTCTATGAACTTGACTTCTGTAAGTAACTCATATAAATGAAATCATGCAGTATTTGTCCTTTTGTGACTGGCTTATTTTACTTAGCATAATATAATTCAAGTTTACCCATATTATGGGATATAGTAGGATTTCGTTCCTTTTTAAGGCTGAGAAATACTCCAATGTATGGATATCCCACAGCTTGTTTAGCCATTTATCCATGGACAGATATTTGGGTTGTTTCCATCTTTTGGGTTATTGTGAATAGTGCTGCTATAGATATTGGTGTACAAATATCTGTTTGAGTCCTTGCTTTCAATCTTTTGGGTATATACCCAGAAGTGAAATTGCTGGCTCCTATGGGAATCCTATGTTTAATTGTTTTGAGGAACCACCATGCAGTTTTTTCACAATGGCTATCCCATTTTACATTCCCTCCATTGTCTTTTTACATAAACAAAGGTCTTTCTATATAAGATCATTCTTTATATATTATCTTTTTAATAAGCTTTAAATGCCATGACTTGTCAGTTTGATGCCTGACAAATCATAGATGCTCATTGAAAGCAGATATATCTAAAGAATAATTAGAATCTTCAAATAAGATATAGACCATAGTTCCACATAAAGAGTAAAGTCTTACAAAAAAAATATGCTTTCTAGTCTGTAATGCTAACAGTATAAAAGATTCAGCTGGATTTAATGACCAAAGGAAAGACACACATTGTTTCTAGGTGTTGTAAATGTATAACTAACAGGTTAGTGTTTAATGGAGTTAGTCAAGCACAGATTTGCACAGCTTTTTCAGATTGTATCGCCAGTTGGATTTTCGAGGTTTAATGATTAGGAGTGCCTTTTACTTTCATCGCTGTGATGACACTGTGTTTTCTCATGATAAAGGATGAGAAAAAGGGATGTTAGACTGTAAGGTCCTCACCATTGCTGGGTGTACTGGGGCATGAGAGGTCAAAGTGAAGACTAGGAGATAAAGTGAAAGGAAGTTGAGTTTTCAAAAGTTTTCAGCCAGAAATTCTCTGGGACTGAGGAAAGAAAGGGGGAGTGTGGGCTCTGTGGCCTCGTGGGAGAGGCCTGTCCTGTCTTCCTGAGATGGGAAGAGGGTCTGGCTGAAGTTGGAACGCCCTGCTTGGTCTCTGTGTTTTCTTTCTCACTCACATTTGAACATTTAGATAACTCTTTAAGACCCACTCACTTTCCCCCCCTCTATTTTAGTCTTGGTTCTTACTATGTCAACACCAACATCTCTCATGATTTCCCAGCACCAACGTCCAATTTCCATGATCTTTTCATCCCTGGTGACCTCATAATTCTTGGTTTAAAAGTTCTCTAATGATCTAAAAGCTTTACCATGGTCCAAAGACCTGCACCCTCACCAGCCTCCGTCCCGCTTGCTATACTCAAACCAACCAGGCCTCCTGCAGGTTCTAGATGGCAACTCGATCTGGTACCAGGGGGTCTTTGTTCCCTGTCCCTCTGCCCTTTTATTGTCTTTACCTAGACGTCTCCTATGCAGTCTTCCCCTCTTTTCAGAGTTGCCTCAGACCTTCCCCAGACTTAGCTGGCCATACCCAGACACCTTCAACACCTGTCCTTCCCCATGAAGACTTGGGCAACCTCTCTCTTTCCCGGTAGGTCATCCAGCCCATATTGACCATGCCCTCCACTTCGCTGTTGTATTTGTAATACCTGCTACGGTCGATGTTTATGG
Organism: Myotis brandtii; assembly: GCF_000412655.1. Taxonomy (NCBI): domain Eukaryota; kingdom Metazoa; phylum Chordata; class Mammalia; order Chiroptera; family Vespertilionidae; genus Myotis; species Myotis brandtii. The sequence continues at coordinate 88,405 of NW_005359064.1, read as the reverse complement.
AATGAATCTCGTGCCCCAGTGGGGTGCTTCTCTGAGAGTAACTCCTCTGCTTCTCTGCCCATCCCTCCTCTCCTCCCCAGGGGAAGAGCAGACCCTGCTTCTCTAGGGCCACTTCTCTGCTCTTCACTTACTGGACACACAGGTTCCTGACCCTCAGGACAAGGCCACCAAGCAGGTTTGCACATGTCTGCTCAGCCTGTGACACAAGAGGTAGAGTGCCTCTGCAGCCACCCTTGTGAGCTACAACCTCCAATTTTGCTGGAATATTGCTCACTTCTTTCTTCAATTTCCATAGCAGATTTTTGAGTCCTCTTCCACAGTCAGAAGTGGGGAACACAAGAGGTAGAGTGCCTCTGCAGCCACCCTTGTGAGTTACAACCTCCAATTTTGCTGGAATATTGCTCACTTTCTTCAATTTCCATAGAAGATTTTTGAGTCCTCTTCCACAGTCAGAAGTGGGGAGAAGGGATGCTAGTTATTGGCACATCTGCTGCAACATGAACAAATTGGACACTGCATTTTGGGGAAAGTCTAAGGTAATTTCAAATGCTAAGATATTCATAGGTGAAAACTGGTTAGCTCTGGCTGAGGTGGTAGTTACGAGTCAGGGGATGGGAAGGGCTCTCTTTGTGTGTCTTGGGTACTGGAATGGCCTGTAACTACATTTCACAAGATGGTTGATCTCATTAGGGGCTAGGCCAGTGGTTCTCAACCTGTGGAATGACCCTTTTTTGGTTTCACAGGGGTCACCTAAGACCATCCTGCATATCAGATATTTACATTATGATTCGTAACAGTAGCAACATTACAGTTATGAAGTACCAACGAAAATAATTTTATGGTTGGGTCACAACTTGAGGAACTGTATTTAAAGGGCCAGAAGGTTGAGAACCACTGGGCTAGGCTGTTGCATGGCACTGACAAGGTGGGGAAAAAGTAAAGATCCCTGCAAAGGGCATCTGATAACTTGCTTCTTATGCTTTTGAAGTACAGGTGTTCCCACTAATCCCACCAAATTTAGCAAAACCATTCCAGAACACCTGGTGAAATGAGCATTGGGAACAGTTACATGGAGAAATACATTGAGACGAGGAATGGAAACCAACCTCTGACTTTGCAGTTTTAACTTCTTAAAGTGGTTGACATTTACCTTTGAAATACTGCTACTCCTCATCCTTAAATGGGAGCAATGGCACATGGACCTGGGACAGCTTCCTGGTGGGCTCTTTGTGAAATAGCTTTTCCGGATGATGAAGAACAGAGCTACTCTGACAGGTGTTTTCAACATCCCTATCCCATCTTCAGATCACTGGTTAGAGGTTACTGTTTACTTTTAGGTGGCTTCGTATCTCTGTGCCCTCCATTTGCTGGAGATAATTTTTCTTATTCTGGCTTTTCTTCCGTATCTATTCGACGTCTCTGAGCTTGGTTCCAAAGTGAGCATTCCTTGATACTCTGAGACACACATCTTAAGACTTTTAAGGAAAGAAACCTACGTGATCTAAATTTATCACTACTGGTAGCCAGTCCCCCCACGCCCCCCACCAAAAAAGAAAAAAGAAAGAAAAAAAAAAGAAAAAGCAAGAAGGAAATAAAGAGAGAAAAAGAGAATGCACTTTGCCATGTTCATTTTGCACTTTTAATGACAGCACCAAGTTTAAAGAAAAATAAAATCTATATTATTTCATGATTCTCTTCTCATTCATGAAACTATTTTCTTTTGTTTGTTAATTTTGTATACAGGCCCTAATCTGAGGAGATAACAGTAAAACAGCCAACAAAAATATAATAGAAATGACATTTTAAGGTAGTTGCCCAGAAAAGATTTACCTAAAATGTGTTTTGCACATATCCCAACATGCCAAGTAAACTTCTAAGCCTCCAATTTTTCTTATTCTGGCTAGTTGTTGTTGCTATTTCACATTATTATCAATTGATTAGCTATTTTAGTGATCAATACTCTGTAAAGCCTTAAGTGCTTCATATCTGCCATGGGTAATTAGCCTTCTAGTAAATAATTGCTTCTTTATTTTGGAGTAAAACATATTAAGTCAAATGATCATTTTGAATTATAGTTTCTAATAACGTCATGAAATATAAAGCTTACAAAGCACAAATTCACCACTTTCATAGGGATAATTGAGCAATATTACTTTTCAGATACATTTAACTCTTTTTAATGTAATTTGACTCTTAACCTAAATCCCTTTTGTCTGAGAAAAGTTCATTTTCATCCTGTAAGAGAGAAACCATTCTTCCATCCATTGTTTGGTTGCTGCCACAGAGGCAGATAAGTGCTGTATGGAGAATTTCTAAAGGGGAGTCCTCATATCCGGGCCCCCTGCAGATCACAAGCAGAGGTCCCGCAGGCAGCAGCCGCACTCTCCCTGGAGGGGAGAGACTTGTTTCCCCACGTGCATCTGAAACTAACCTCTGATGTTGAACAAGTAAGCTATCTGTTTCTTTCAGATCTCTGTGCCTGAGGTGGATTTAATGTATCTAAGTTAAGATTGAGGCCCACATGAAAATTCCTGTCTGGATTCCTCTGTAGAAACTGGTGTTTGATCTGTGTTTACTTTATTTCTGTGACACTGTTCATGTGCATTTCAGTGATCATTAACAAAGCCCTCTCGGTGGAAAACAGTGCAGGTTTGGCAAGGCTGAAGTGACTCTGAATTCAGTGAAAACCCTGTGTCATCAGTTTGTGTCCAGCCAAACTTGTATCAAGGAAAAAGGCAGTTTAGTCAACCATGCGAAAAAAAAAAAAAGAGCAACAGAAATATCATGGATTTCATTTGAGCAACGATTTGAAATTCTATACATTAGCAGAGCATCCCTCACTTTTTAATATATATGTTTGTCAATACACAATTGGTGAATTAGAGCTTCTATTACTTTCTAGGGCTGTCTAAAGAGCAGAATTTTTTTTACTCATAGTTTTGGAATCTGGAAGTCCAAGATCAAGATATTGGTAGGTTGATTTCTTTTGGTGCCTCTCGTTGGCGTGCAGATGGCCACCTTCTCGCTGTATCCTCACAGAGTCTCCCTTGGCCTGTGGTGTCAGTTCTTCTTATAAAGACACTAGTCATATTGGGGCGTGCAGATGGCCACCTTCTCGCTGTATCCTCACAGGGTCTCCCTTGGCCTGTGGTGTCAGTTCTTTTCTTCTTATAAAGACACTAGTCATATTGTATTAGGTCCCACCCTCATTTAACCTTAATTACCTCCTTAAAGACTATTTTCAGATATAGCCACACTTAAGTACCAGGAGGTAGCACTTTAGCATATAAATTTGGGAAACACAGTTCAGCCAGTAATGTGGCTTAAGAGATGACAAATTGTGTTTAGATGCTTCATAGCATCCTTTTCCTCTTTTGCAGATTTACAGCTCACAGTCCCTTTCTTGGCTTGTTTCCTGGTCTGCAATCCGGGGAATTAGAGAATAACAGAGATTGTGAGAACAATGCCCAGCTTCATAGTTGATCAGAGTTAAACCATTCCTCCTTGATAGATTGTCCTAAAGTTTTTCCACTATGTTTTTTCTTCTGTTTGGTATCATTTCGATACATATGACTAAGCAATTCATATAAAAGCTGACAAGGGTTTGATGAAAGTGTGAGAACATGGTATTGAAATATTTTCTTCTGGTTGAAGTAGTAGGATCAAAACACGGTTAGTTCTCACCAGTTGCCTCAACGTGGGATTTCATTCTCCTTTTTCTTTGCAATCCATAGAAGTATGGCATAGTGGTCTGTGTTCAGTATCTGTGGTGTACATTTTAGTATCTGTGAGATCCTGGGAAGATTACTTAATCTTTCTATGCCTCAGTTTCCTAATCTGTAAAGTGGAAGAAATAACAATACGTCCTTTATAAGACGAATGTAGCTCCAAGAATAGCCAACGATTCTCATAAAGCACTTAGCATTGTCCCTGGACAGTCAGGTTACATAAACATTAGCCAGGGTTCACTGTTGTTTCTTGCATACCCTTCTTCCCTCTGGGCTGTGTTTCCCGGGCTGCCATGCAGAAACTGCAGCGTTAGCTGGAACAACTGCCAGTGCCCAGTGCCCCAGGGAAGGGTGAATGGAGGAGCCATTTTTTTTCTGGTATGACAAAAAGAAACTTCAGTAACCTTAGGTGTGGTGTGTGTGGACATTTGGGGACAGTTCTTTGGAATATGTGTGGTGGCTAAAACTGGAGAGTGACCATCTATTTCTTTTTTTTTTTAATTAAATCTTTATTGTTCAGCCGCAGGCAGCAGCCGCACTCTCCCTGGAGGGGAGAGACTTGTTTCCCCACGTGCATCTGAAACTAACCTCTGATGTTGAACAAGTAAGCTATCTGTTTCTTTCAGATCTCTGTGCCTGAGGTGGATTTAATGTATCTAAGTTAAGATTGAGGCCCACATGAAAATTCCTGTCTGGATTCCTCTGTAGAAACTGGTGTTTGATCTGTGTTTACTTTATTTCTGTGACACTGTTCATGTGCATTTCAGTGATCATTAACAAAGCCCTCTCGGTGGAAAACAGTGCAGGTTTGGCAAGGCTGAAGTGACTCTGAATTCAGTGAAAACCCTGTGTCATCAGTTTGTGTCCAGCCAAACTTGTATCAAGGAAAAAGGCAGTTTAGTCAACCATGCGAAAAAAAAAAAAAGAGCAACAGAAATATCATGGATTTCATTTGAGCAACGATTTGAAATTCTATACATTAGCAGAGCATCCCTCACTTTTTAATATATATGTTTGTCAATACACAATTGGTGAATTAGAGCTTCTATTACTTTCTAGGGCTGCCTAAAGAGCAGATTTTTTTTTTTACTCATAGTTTTGGAATCTGGAAGTCCAAGATCAAGATATTGGTAGGTTGATTTCTTCTGGTGCCTCTCATTGGCGTGCAGATGGCCACCTTCTCGCTGTATCCTCACAGAGTCTCCCTTGGCCTGTGGTGTCAGTTCTTCTTATAAAGACACTAGTCATATTGGATTAGGTCCCACCCTCATTTAACCTTAATTACCTCCTTAAAGACTATTTTCAGATATAGCCACACTTAAGTACCAGGAGGTAGCACTTTAGCATATAAATTTGGGAAACACAGTTCAGCCAGTAATGTGGCTTAAGAGATGACAAATTGTGTTTAGATGCTTCATAGCATCCTTTTCCTCTTTTGCAGATTTACAGCTCACAGTCCCTTTCTTGGCTTGTTTCCTGGTCTGCAATCCGGGGAATTAGAGAATAACAGAGATTGTGAGAACAATGCCCAGCTTCATAGTTGATCAGAGTTAAACCATTCCTCCTTGATAGATTGTCCTAAAGTTTTTCCACTATGTTTTTTCTTCTGTTTGGTATCATTTCGATACATATGACTAAGCAATTCATATAAAAGCTGACAAGGGTTTGATGAAAGTGTGAGAACATGGTATTGAAATATTTTCTTCTGGTTGAAGTAGTAGGATCAAAACACGGTTAATTCTCACCAGTTGCCTCAACGTGGGATTTCATTCTCCTTTTTCTTTGCAATCCATAGAAGTATGGCATAGTGGTCTGTGTCCAGTATCTGTGGTGTACATTTTAGTATCTGTGAGATCCTGGGAAGATTACTTAATCTTTCTATGCCTCGGTTTCCTCATCTGTAAAGTGGAAGAAATAACAATACATCCTTTATAAGATGAATGTAGCTCCAAGAATAGCCAACGATTCTCATAAAGCACTTAGCATTGTCCCTGGACAGTCAGGTTACATAAACATTAGCCAGGGTTCACTGTTGTTTCTTGCATACCCTTCTTCCCTCTGGGCTGTGTTTCCCGGGCTGCCATGCAGAAACTGCAGCGTTAGCTGGAACAACTGCCAGTGCCCAGTGCCCCAGGGAAGGGTGAATGGAGGAGCCATTTTTTTTCTGGTATGACAAAAAGAAACTTCAGTAACCTTAGGTGTGGTGTGTGTGGACATTTGGGGACAGTTCTTTGGAATATGTGTGGTGGCTAAGACTGGAGAGTGACCATCTATTTCTTATTGGTAACTGCAACTCAGTAATCTGTCTTTTAACATCTCTGTACATCATTTTCAAAATATATGAAGTAGGAAGAAGCATTGGAAACTCATGAGGTTGCTGGGACTAAGTGAGATGGTGCACATAGAGCTCTTAGCAGGCATGAGGTAAACACTTCGTTCTTTCCATTTGCAAATGTGAAACAAAAAATGAAGGCAAATATGTTTCATTTTACTTGTAAGTGACTTTGTCTTCTGTCCCTCTCAAATGAGCTGTCACCCCACTGTCCCACTTGGTACCTCCATCTTGTAAAGTCTGGTTTAACCTATTTGACAGTGTGAACAATCATAGCCTGCATGCTCATAGAGTTTTACTTTTATGATGAAAATATTGACAAAGCCATTGGACAGGGATGACTAAAGATGAGGGAGTTCTCCCTTCAGTGAGTTTGGGCATCAGTGTGAAAACCAAACTTGATTTACTAATGCCAGTTTACTATCACAAAAGTGAATTCTTGCTAAGGCGGAGTTACTAAAACAAGGGACATAATATTTTCACCATGTGCTTCCCAATTCAGAGAATTAGAAGTTTTGTATTCAATTCATTATACAGAACCATGTTTCAAAATAAGATGGTTTCCACAGCATTATGACTAGGCAATGGGGCCTGATTAAATGAGGAAATCGAATGTTGATGCTGAAAACTTTGCATTCTAGAGGTGATATATGATAGTTACATTCAAATGTTTGAAGGACAATTGCATGAAAGTGGAGTCAGCATCTTTTCTGTAGCCCCAGAGCATAGAATTTATGGGGCACCCTGAATCAATGCAAGAACAGATAATCTAACGGGAAGTTTTCATAAAACGAAAGAACCATCTCAGGAACAAGTGAATTTCCTGACACGGCAAGTGCTCCAACAGGGCCTGGTTGTGAATTATGGCTAGATATCTTAACGGTCCCTTCTAAATCCAAGGTTTGTCTGGCTCGTTTCCTCAGGCTGTTAGTTGTCATCTAAATCCCCTTTTCTCTGTTTGCTTCTCTTCTATTCTCTAATTTTTAATTTTTAAATTAATAGGCCTTACTATTTTTATAGCACTTTTAGGTTTACAGTAAAATGAGCATGAAGTACAGGTTCCCATATTCCCCCTCACTCCTCTCCGTCTGTTCCCCCATTCACATTTTCTGTTAGTGTGGAATATTGGCCCAATTGATGAGCCCATGTTATTATATCATTATCAGCTAAGTCCAGAATTTACATGAGGGTTCACTCTTTGTGTTCTACATTCTACGGGTTTTGACAAGTAGATAGTGACATGTGTCCACCTTTTCAGTATCATACTGTTTCACTGCCCTGTGCTCTCTGTATTCATTCCCCTCTCCCCACTAACCCTTGGCAATTACTGATCTTTTTACTGTCTGTATAGTTTTACCTTTTCCAGAATGTCATATGGTTGGGATTATACAGTATGTAGCCTTTTCAGATTGGCTGCTTGCACTCAGCAATATGCATTTTAAGTTCTTCTGCATCCTTTTGTTGTATGAGAGCTCATTTCTTTTTATCTCTGAATATTTCATTGTTTGAATGTATCAAACTTTGTTTATTTGTTCACTTATGGAAGTTTTTGATTCATTTGGGTAAATACCAAGGAGTGAAACTCCTGGGTTGTATGGTAAGACTATGTTTAGCTTTGTAAGAAACTACCAAATTGTCTTCCGAAGTGGCCGTACCATTTTGCATTCCCACCAGCAATGAATGGGAGTTCCTGTTGCTTTACGTCCTCGCCAGTATTTGGTATTGTGTGCTTTCAAGGTTAGCCATTCTAATGGACACATGTGCCGTGAACTGACTTTTTTTCCTCATATTCAGATGTGTTATCCCCAAATAACTATGAAAAATATATTTAACACTACTATTAATGTAACATAATACAATTATTATCCTTCAGAATGCAGATGGAGAAAGATATTGGGAACAAGAAAGCAAGCACTATTATTATTAACACTACTAATGATAATGCAAATTGATTTGTATTTTTTGCGTTTACAGGAGAATATTCATAAGTCACATTTCTGACTAATACTCCCTCATAAGCAGCTATTCTCCTAAGCATTAGAGATGTTGGCAATCATCGCTTAACAGTTCTCTCAAGAGAACTTTGGTTTTTGAGCCACTGCTTCTTAACTGAGATTTTTCAGTGTCTTTCTTCCAGGTCTTTCAGGTCGCCTATGTCATCATCAAAGCTGCTAATGCCCCTCGACCCGGAAACTGGATTTTGGAGCGTTCCCTGGATGGCACCAAGTTCAGTCCCTGGCAGTATTATGCAGTTAGTGACACGGAGTGTTTGACTCGTTACAATATAACCCCAAGACGGGGGCCGCCCACATACAGGGCGGATGACGAAGTGATCTGCACCTCGTATTATTCTAGGCTGGTGCCACTGGAGCATGGAGAGGTACTGTGCCCACTGCGGTCATATCTGTTCCACACCAGGATTCCCCCACCCGCACCTCGAATGTTAACATAGCCATCACAAGAGCTAACAGGAAACACTCAAAATGAATCTCTCTTAGTAAAGATTACAAAGAACTTTACTGGAACTGTCTAGATGTACTTAACATCATTGACTAGTGTTGACTGATGATTAATTTCATACGCAGTACATTTCACCTCATTGATTTCTTTCCTTCAAAGAGATTTCTCAGTTGTTGCTCTGACTTAACTATTACATCAGATCCTTCTCAGAGCATCTTGCCCATATTACCAGGGCAAGAACATTTGGTGAAATGTTAAAGAGAGAGCTAAAATGCCTCTAAAAGATACAGTTCTCGATTTTCTCCATGAAGGTCTCTTTTTCTTCAGTGGTGTTGAGGATTGGAGATGGCTGGTGTGGTATTTCAGCTCGGTGCTCAGCACACCTGGACTGTACACACTTTATTAAAGTCAGAGTGTAACCCAAACCAGCCACTGTTTCCTAGCACCTGGCTGGTGAAATGAAGCTGCAAAAGCTCTCCTAAGTGCCCTGCACAGCAGGAACCCTGCAGCAGACCCTGCATGGCAGGGCAGAGATTCTTGAAGAGAGTGGGGATTACAAAACTTCCTGGCACTTTCTCTCACCCTCCCAGGTCTATGCACGGCATCTAGAATTTGTTTCAGAGAAGTCGTAGCCTCCTGATACATGTTACCATACCCTCAGCACACTGGGGAGGTGCCCCTGATAAAAGATTTCCAGCAATCTCTGAGACCTGGACTAGATAACTTCAAATTAATTAAAGACTTATTGTGCCCATGATGTTCACAAGTAGTTAACAAATGCTAGATTTCTGCAAAAACCTAGTTGTTTGGTTTGATTTTAGATAGTATCTGTAAAGAGTTTGGCCTGAAATTAAACAGCCAGGACTATATTTTTGCATGCATAAAACTGGTATTTGTTTACTTTGATGCCTTTAGATTCATACATCACTAATCAACGGGAGACCCAGTGCTGATGATCTTTCCCCCAAGTTGTTGGAATTTACTTCTGCACGATACATCCGTCTGCGCTTACAACGCATTCGAACCCTCAACGCAGATCTGATGACCCTCAGCCATCGCGACCTGAAGGACCTCGATCCTATCGTGACAAGACGAGTAAGTCCATGGTAGAGCTCCTGACCATTGTGAAGTTTATCTGGTTTAAAAGAAATATACTCTTTTTGGTTGGCCTTTTCCTCCTAGGTTGGCCTTTTTCTTATTTTATTGAGGATCATTATATATGCTTTGTTAAAATTCCACCTTTAAACCAGGTGATTTATACTTACTGATTTTTGTGTATCAAATTAACTGTTTATGGGATAAATCCTACTTGGTTATGAGATATTATACTTTTTATATAGTGCTATATTCGATTTAACAATATTTTTTAGGGTTTTCAGTAGTGTGTGGTTTTTTTTGTGTTTTTTTTTTTAATATATTTTTATTGATTTCAGAGCGGAAAGGGGAGGAAGAGAGAGACAGAAACATCAATGATGAGAGAGAATCATTAATCAGCTGCCTCCTGCACGCCCCCTACTGGGGGTTGAGCCCCGAAATCCAGGCATGGGCCCTTGACCGGAACCCAACGGGACACCCTTCAGTCTGCAGGGTCTATTCACTGAGCCAAACCAGCTAGGGCAGTAGTGTGACTTTTGAATGACTGCCTTGGTTTAAGATTCAACCAAGTTGAGAAATTCTCTTAAACTTCTTTGGTTTCTGTTGATGAGTTAATTGAACATCATATATTTTAATGCACACAAAAATTCTTCGTGCATGATGTATTTTTAAATATATGTCTAATTATCTTCAGATTATCAATAACAACTGGGATATTTGTTGGAATACTGCCTTTTACTTTTCAGTGCAATTAATGGGTTTTAATTTTTGTTTGTAACTTTTTTTCCTTAGTATTACTATTCAATAAAAGACATTTCTGTTGGAGGAATGTGTATTTGTTATGGCCATGCCAGTAGCTGCCCATGGGATGAAACTACAAAAGTGAGTTCCAGTATTTCATTTTGCTAAAACATCAAAGTAGAAGTTATAGCTGTAATGTTTGCATTGTGCTTTTTTATTCAAGGCAAATGCTGAAGGTATAAAAAGATTTTCTGATAATTTAATTGGTTTCATTTTTTGTTGTTGTTGTTGTTAGGTCACCATAAACTTTCAATTTTTTCAACAATTTTATTTTGCTTTCTTTGGAGAATATATTTCTAATTAATACCATTTTGTCATAAAATATACATAACATAGAATTTACCATTTTAATCATTTAAAACTGTACCATTCAGTGACCTTATGAAATTTGAAGCTCTTCTCTCTGAAAGAGGCAAGCAAAAAGCATGTGCAGTTATAAATTATGTTTATATTATTTTAAAAGGAGGATTCCCCTCCTTCCATATTCTCCCTCTTCCATTTTTTGTGGCACTAAAATCAAGATAAAGTTGATCTATTTTAGCTAATACTCAGTGAATAAGATGATATCTCTCTTCTTATTTTAAACTTGCATGAAGTCACTTCTGATTTCTTTTCCAATCGTTGTATTAATTTAACTCTTAAATAGGATTATTCTCTTATTGATGCTGAAAATATGTAGATGAACCTCAAAAAACTTATTAATAGGAGATTTCGAACCCTTAAAGTCAATGTCTCTTTTTTGAAAAACTTTTGTTAATTAACCCATATTTTAGTTTTGCTTTATTCCTCTTCACTTTCTCTTTATAACCCACTCATGTATGTATATTTTGCTCTTAAATATAAAGTTTGCTTTGGTATAGTCATCTATCCTCAATTCTAAAGTCTTGCTATGTATTTGACTGTGAGACACTTCTTTTAAAATAAATTTAAGAAAAATATACAGGTAAGTTTTCAGGTGCCATTTTGTACCCCTGTTGTCTAGAAACTACGGTGTCAATGTGAGCATAACACCTGTGGGGAGAGCTGCAGCAGGTGTTGTCCTGGGTACCACCAGCAGCCCTGGAGGCCTGGGACCATTTCTTCGGGTAACATGTGTGAAGGTAAGTCCTCTGAGAACTGGAAAAATGTAAACATTGTTCCCTTCTTAATGTGCTTAAGTTTATGGCAACTTAACAATATTTGTAATGAATACATAATTTCCTTTTAGGTAATTAAGTAGTTCCCAAATCTGTAGGTTACTTTTATAAAATTTAGACTATTTATTGAAACCTGAATTTATGTTTATGGATTTGTTATTTTATCTAAGATTCTCCTTCCCAGAGATGAGCGTATCCTTTATTAATTTGGATTATTACCAGTCTTTTGTTAACATAAGCAATGGTGCATGGTTACCCCTGTATATGTCATTGAGAAATGTGAAAGGACTTCTGCAAGATATAATCCCAGGAGATAGATTGATGGGTCAAATGACAGTGCACATTTGTAATTATGGTAGCTATTTCCAATTGCTATGCATAAGATTGCCCATATGCTATCAAAAATATTTATTCTGTAGTTTTCAGTTAATTTATAGTCATAGAAACTTATATAGGAATATATATGTGTATATTATATATATATAAATACTAAAATATTCTTCTAGAATGTAATTGCCACAATAAAGCGAAAGACTGCTACTATGATGAAAGTGTTGCAAATCAGAAGAAAAGTTTGAATATTGCTGGACAGTACAAAGGAGGAGGGGTTTGCATAAATTGCCTGCAGAATACCATGGGAATCAATTGTGAAACCTGTATCGATGGATATTATAGACCACACAAGGTAAGATTTTTTTTTTTCCATAGCTGGGCTTCATTGTCTTCTTAAAGTGGAAAGGAGACTTCCCCAAGTGTCAGCATCAGTCTTGGAGACTCATTTCCTTTTGTAATATTTCTTTTATACTCAGTAGTGTTTTTCAGATACAGATTTCCTACTCTATCAGTCCTGTTTATTTGCTCAGATTAGGATGTCCACTTATTGTTCTTCAACTTGAATTTGGGGACCCCTTGGCTATGTAATCTCAGAGTTTTATAATACTGTCAATGCAAAGAGTCAGCCAGTAACTAAAGCAGCTGTACCAGTATCTTGCCCATAGGAAGTGCCCAGTTGATCCTCAATTGACTTGAAATGTAGTTGTGTCATGAATCACTGTGGTGGTCTGGTCATAGGTGACCTGATGCACATGTAAGTGATGCTTATCTATGACTCTGAGAGTCAGCAGGGGGCGGGGGAGGGCAGTGGGTTGTAGTGATAAAGGGAAAGGATGACGCTGCTAATGAATCCAGCTGCTGTCACCATCAAAAAGCTGATTGAGCTTTCTAGCTTGAGTTCACCTTATCTTCCTGAGACCTGCACCTCTCGGATACACAAATCATTGTGCTAGTCACATCCTGGATAAAAAATTGTTACTTTGTCATTGATATTATTGTTGATATTATTGCTATTATTTATAGTAAAATAATCCAGGACAACCCCTACCTTTCAGGTGTCTCCGTACGAGGACAACCCTTGCCATCCCTGTGACTGTGACCCTTTGGGGTCCCTCAGTTCTGTCTGTATTAAGGATGATCTCCATTCCGACTTACACAGAGGTAAGTTGTGCTTGTAATTGATTTCTTTTTTCTTTCTTTCTTTTTTTAAAAATATATTTTATTGATTTTTTACAGAGAGGAAGGGAGAGGGATAGAGAGTTAGAAACATCGATGAGAGAGAAACAT
>NW_005359064.1:32029-75017 GCF_000412655.1 Myotis brandtii | reverse complement strand
TGTGTGTGTGTGTGTGTGTGTGTGTGTGTGTAAGATTTATACATGGTGAAACTGTAACCGGACAACAAAAGGGTACAGGCTGCCTGTCACTACTTCAGCCAATTAGGCAGAGACAGGGTTGAATCATATATGAGCATTTATTCCAATAATGCTTGCATTATGGGAGAGCAGCAGGTCATCCACACAAATCTGCTCTGCACCCCAACATAAGCCAGCTGCTTATATTGGATAGCAGGACAAAGATTATGTGGGGAAGTAGGAATTGCAGGCATGGGAAAGTAGGCACAAGTCATGCCGGCTTGGGGGAGGGGGGGGGAAGTTGCAGTTGCAGGAGGGTGGGTGCCTCCGGGCACCCTGGGACCAGATTACAGGTAATAGGGGCAGGGGGTTGTAAAGAGCAGGTGCCTCCTGGACTAAATTGTTTCGGCCACGAGGTCGTAAATCTTTCCACACTGATAGGCAGTTCTCGGAAGGAGGATGGACTGCATTCCGATGTTAGCTCCCCTGTCCCAGGGAGTACAACTCTCAGTGAGGTTAGAATGTGCTCTCTCTAATCAGAGCAGAACCATCATGGTTAACAGAGCATGATTAATATTTCTTATAATTATAATTAGTTTCCAATATTCTATTTCTTCCCCTAAAAGAACTATTACTGTTGTGTAGTAATTTGGTGATATGGTTTCCTATTGATTCTTTTATTCACCAAATATTTATCAAGTACCTAATGTGTGTCAGGCAGTTTTCTAGGACCTAGGAACACATACTTGAACAAGATGATCAAGGTTGCTGCTCACAGGCAAACTCTATACAAACACGTCCATTTGTAGTACAATGCCAGGCAAGGTTAAAGGTTAAGGGCCACAGGAATAAAGCAAATTCAGGATCATGATTGAACTGAGATAGAGTGTGGAGATGGCAATGCTGAGGTGATGAAATGCCATTTGAGAGGTTGATTGGGCATTTGATGAAAGAAGAAATAAGGCTTATTTAAAGTCATATGTGGAACACAGTAAATAGCAATCACTTGATTTAGCTCTTGGAAGACACAGGAATGTTGCTATACACCTCCTCTCACAAAGCAAGCAAATCCTCCAGTTAACTCTGTAAGTGTCAGTGTTCTTTTTGTTTCAAAAAACTGGCCAGTGGGCATGGAAATACCTAAGTCTCCCAAATAGATTGCATCTGTTCAAAGACTTCTGTGACCCCATCAAAGTCCCCGTCCCTGGCACGTAAACTGGATAATGACCTGCAGGAAAGGAAGTGCCAACTGTGGGGCCTGCTGCCAATGTGGAGGGTCCATTACACATTTGTATTGATTCTTAACTGCCCTGTTAATGAGAGGATGATGACAATAATAATGACATTTACCCTTGACTGGGTTCACTTAAAATAGATATATATCATTTTAACTTTCAACCATACAGATAGAAATCATTTAACCCATTTTACAGTCAAGGAAACAGTCTCAGAGCAGTTAAGAAACTTGGCTGAGGGTACAGAACCAGAAAGTTTCAAGGTTGGCATTCAAAGCAAAGAGAATGCTTATTGCCCTTGACCATCTGCCTCTGTGCTTAAGAAACAAACAATCTCCCAAACCCTCAAACTTTATACTGTGTTGTAATTCATTGCCATACAATAGAGTACACCTATTTCATTTGTATAATGTTTTTTAGCATATTCATGGGTGCAGATATCACCACAACCCAATATTGGTGCATTTTTACCACCCCGTAAAAAACCCTTACCCATTCCCTATTTCCCTCCACCCTTCCTCCTGGCCCTAGGCAACCACTGACCTACTTTCTCTCTATAGATTTGCTTATTCTGAACATTTCATATACATAGAACCATATAATATATGTTTTATTGTGACTGGCTTCTTTCACTTAGCAAATGTTTTCAAGGTTCATCCATGTTGTAGCATAAATCAGCCCTCCAATCCTTTGTATTGCTGAATGATAGATATTCTATTGTATGTATATTTCACATTTTGTATATCCACTCATCAGTTGAACATTTAGGTTGTTTAGACTTTCTGGCTGTTACGAATAATGCTGCTTCAAACATTGGCACACAGTGTTTCAGTGGATGTATGTTTCTATTTTTCTTGGGTAAATGCATAGGAGTGGAATTGCTGGATCATATGGTAACTATATGCTTGACACTTCTAAAAATATATTTTTATTGATTTCAGAGAAGAAGGGAGAAGGAGAGAGATAAAAACATCAGTGATGAGAGAAAATCATTGATTGGCTGCCTCCTGTACTTCCCTGTCCCCCACTGGGGATCGAGTCTGCAACCTGGCATGTGTCCTGACTGGGAATCGAACCGTGACCTTCTGGTTCATAGGTCGATGCTCAACCACTGAGCCATGCTGGGAGGGCTGTGCTTAACGTTTTTAAAAATGCCCAAATGGTTTTCCAAAGCTGCTGCACCATTTTACATTCCCAGCAGCCTCTGTGCTTTCATCTCTGTTTTCTTTCTTTAAACCAGGGGTTGACAAACTGTGTCCACGGAGCATATCTGACAGTGCCTGCTTTTGTAAATAAACTTTTATAGGAAGAGAGCTCAGCCCATCTGTGTACAAATTATCTATAGCTGCTTTCAAGCAAAAATGGCAGAGCTGAGTACAGCAGACTCTGGCCAAAAAGCCTAAACTATTTACTCTCTGGCCTTGTACAGATACAGTTTGCTGATGCTGCTTTAATCATCTTTTCCCTACCTGTTGGGTCATTGCCACTCTTTTCTTCCAGGGACATGGCCAGGTCAATGTCCATGCAAGGAAGGCTACACAGGAGCAAAATGTGATCGCTGCCAATTTGGCTACAAGGGTTACCCAGCCTGTGTCCGCTGTGACTGCAGTCCGGCTGGCAGCGTGAACGAGGACCCGTGCTCAGAGCCTTGTCTCTGCAAGGTACGTGGAGTTAAAGCTGCCCCTGAGTTTTCTTTGAGGTTTCTAGGAAAAGGAAAACATTCCATTGGCTCAGGTGGTCGGCTCCTGAGCAAAGCAGCAAGGTCCAGAACTCCCCACTTTCTTCACACCTTCCTGAGAAGCGGGATGGTATGTTGGCCACAGGGTGTGTCCTTGGACTTAGATGGGCACCTGGGTTTCTTTTTTGGTGCCTCTGGGCAATGGCCGTATATATTCCAGAGAAATTTCTGTTACTTCCTCGGTGAAACCAAATACTGCATTTCTTAGGCCTTGACTATTACTTCTTATATGACATTATTTTTCAGTTTTATGTTTGGAGGAGAACCAGGAAAACACTAAATTTCTAAGAATATTCATTAAAGGCAGGTGGCTGGGGAGGCATATTATTTGGTGATCTGATATCAATAACCATTTCCCCTATAATTCTACGGACTTTCAATTATAATTTATGTGTTTATTTCCATGTAAGCTGAGTCTTAGGCACATGTGTCATATGACTGAAATAATCTTGAGCATTTGTAAATAAGATAAACAGCCACATAGCCAAATAACATTAAAATATTTGAAAGATCAGCAAAGCTAGAAGATTAAAAAATAATAATACAAAAGTGCCACTTATATACAGGATATCCAAAAAATGTACACACACCTTAACAGCTGATATCTCAATTTTGAAAATTAAATGTACTTTAATAAACACTGCCTTTATAATTATTCAAAGTGTGTGTATACAGTTTTGGGGACACCCTATATAATGATCTTAGCCTCATTCTTGACTGCAAAATCAAATGACAGATATTTAAAAATATCTGTTCTGGAAATATTGACATCATCAGGCTTCACATTACTCTAAGCATGTTTTTATTTACATTTTTTCTGAATCATCAAACACCTCTTTTTAATACTATGTTAATGTGATTTTTATTCTGTCCACCTACTGGTTTCAAAAGCTAATCTTTTACTCTGACTTGCAGGAAAATGTTGAAGGGAAAAATTGTGATCGCTGCAGGCCAGGATTTTATAACTTGAAGGAAAGAAACCCCCAGGGCTGCTCTGCGTGTTTCTGCTTTGGCGTTTCCGACGTCTGTGATAGTCTTTCCTGGCCCATCACTCAGGTGCGGGCACCGTCCAGGAAGTGGGACTTAATAAGTGCACCCTCCTGCCCTGCCCGAGTGGCTCAGGTGGTAGGAGCATTGTCCCATGCATCAAAAAGGTTGCAGTTCTATTCCCTGTCAGAGCACATACCTAGGTTGCGAGTTCCATCCCCAGTTGGGGCGCATATGGGAGGAATCAATTTATGTTTCTCTCTCTCTTTCTCTCTCTCTCTGAAACGAATAAACATATAATTGGGTGAGGATAAAAAAAGTGTCCCTCAAATGAGCTCTCTAGAAGTTGTGTTATGAAGCCACAGGGCTGATTTTTCCCTGTAATGCCTCTCTCCTTCATTTGGAATGACAATGGGCATGAATCAAAGACAGCCTACTACTAAAGTGTTGCTACAGTGTCTTCCTAGTTATGTGTTTGTCCCCACATACATGTCCCTATTCAAAACAATAGGGTATTAAGGTATTGTAGAATGCATTGTGTTTAATTTTTTTCTGTGGGGAAATGCATTCAGTTGTGGGATCGGATCTCCCCCTCCCTCCCCTCACTCCCCCACACACTCTGGTCTCAGTCCAGGAAGCACAGAACATGGGGATGTGTAGAATTTTCCAGCTCAAAGAAGCTGGAGAGGGTGGGAACAGCAGCAGGTGGCACAGGGTTGATGAGGGCAGGCAAAGGATCCCCAGTTGTTTTGGGAACGAGTTCTGGAGGGATGAGTTCAAGGGGGAGTACCAACTTGTGACTAGCAGGGAACAGTGTGATGGCGGGAGATTAGGGAGGAGCTGCAGGGGAGAACTTACCCATGGTAACTACCTCTCCTCCCCATGCCCATCTCAGGAGACCTGTACTCAGCATCGGGTGGGGATGGGGGCGCTCTTCACTGAATCCCCTTTCCCTCCTTCCCTAACCTGCCATCAGGATGGTGAGGAATGGGGCAGTTGGGGGGAGGGAGGAGAAACTTTTAGCAATCCCTGAGAATGGAAGTGAGTTCCTATGTGTGATCACTTGTCATCTCTATGTAGGTAACAAGTTTGGAGGATGGGATCTGAAGGCTATTTTTAGACATTTTTCGTCATTTGGCTAAAAAGCAGGGGCAACAGCAAAGGAGAAGTTATGGTTAGCAAAGACAATTTATTCAATGCATTTATTCAGTTCTTTGCTAATTTTTAAACTAAAAAATATATATGTGATCTTTACAACTTTGCTCACCTATTTGCTTGCACTTGATCTGGATTTTGGGGACGTGTGGCTCCTACTCAGGTTTTCTGGCTCTTTGGCAAGTAAAAGGGTCAGAGGTCCTGAACTTCTATGGGCCCCGTGTGTTAAACTGCATCCCTACTTAAGTGTTCCAGGTCTCTTCATGTGGATATACTAGCTTTAGCCTGGGTTAAATCTAAGGCGACTTCTACTTCAAATTCTAAAATTCTTGGATCCTTTTTTTAGGTGAAAGATATGTCCGGTTGGCTGATCACCGACTTGATCAGTCCACGTAAGATCCCATCTCAGCAGGACGCTCTGGGCGGGCGTCATCAGATCAGCATCAACAACACCGCGGTCATGCAGCGGCTGACTTCCAAGTATTACTGGGCAGCCCCGCAGGCCTACCTTGGAAATAAGGTACTTTTGATGGTAGCGTCTTAGACAAAGATCTCAGAGCACATTAAGAAATAACTTGTATTGGCATTTTAAGTCAACTTATTGGTCACTTGAGTGTTTGACAGAAAATTATATGGCGTTTACCTACACCTGACTCGCAGGGCCTTTTTTATCCTTGTTTGACTTTTTGTTATGGGAACTTTGTTCTTCCTGGCCCGTCATAGACAGTCTGTTGTGTGAAGTCTTGTCCCTTCGCCCGAGACAGACCTGCTGTCCTCTGGGTCCCTGGGTCTTGTGGGCCCCCGTGAAGTGCAGTCACGTTCCTATTTGTTAGTCAGTTGGGTGCTTATTTTAGTCTGACTTGTAGAAGACTCTTGGAAAGGCTGTGCATGGGGCTATTGTTATGCCCCCTGGTTTCATGATCATGGTGACGGTTGCTCACATTTAAGAGCAGGTAGAATCCTTTCCATTTTAAGAAAATACTAAAGGGGATTCTACAAAGTGCAAAGTTGGTTAATATGATTTAACCTTTCCCTTCAGCGACTTTGTCCCATTCCTCCCAATTATAACACTGTTCTGCAGATTCTGATTAATCTGAAGGTATATTCCGTGAATCTCTCTCAGTAACTGTAGTGCTCTGCTCCCCTTTCCCATGAGTTTGGTGTGTTTAAGTGTAATGGTATGTTTGCATAGCAGTGTAGGTCATGTAGCTTGGGAAATTTCTAGTTAACTTGATGACTATATTTTTATTTTATAGATTGTTTTATATATGTTTATATAGTGTTTATTTTTGAAAATGATTATTTTTCCCATCAAATTATAATCATAGAAGATGTTTTCTATTCATAGTATGAGTATATCATCAAAGGTCATAGTTTTTTATTTTTGTGGGGGTTTTCTTGGTTTGTTCTTTGTCTCTTCAGATCGCCTCTCCAATTTTATGGTATAAATATTGGATTCTGAACATTACATTGTTATAACATACCTGGCAGAAATAAAATCTGTATTTTACATCAAAGGATATCTGATCAGGAAGAAAAATCCTCTAGTTCTTTCTTTAGCCGATCAAACAGGTTTCTTATTATTCTCCTACAGACAGGGCAATGAGATAAAAATTTTGAGATTATGGTTGTGGATCAAACTCTCCACCCCCTAGAGCAGTGGTCGGCAAACTCATTAGTCAACAGAGCCAAATATCAACAGTACTTCTTCAAAATAGACTCGCCCAGGCTGACGAAAACTGACTTCTGCGCATGGGCCACGAAGTTTCAATCGCACTGTATGTGCTCCCGCATGTGGTATTTTGTGGAAGAGCCACACTCAAGGGGCCAAAAAGCCACATGTGGCTCGGGAGCCGCAGTTTGCCGACCACAGCCCTAGAGTATTTAAGTGAGATAAATCTATTATATGATTAGCATTTACAGTATTTACCTTGGGACCTCTAAAAAGGAGTACATTTTTCTTCGATGCATTTAAAAATGTCCTGCATTTTGGTAATGTCCATTAAACAAAACATTCATGTGTTATGCTTTCTTTTCACTGCCTTTAATGTGAACGTCCTTACATATCAGGCCCCTCAACCTTAAAGCCTGGTTGTTTCCAGATGGCTCCTAACAACCACTTCCCCTAGCTGAGGGGCTACAGTCATGCACCCCTCCGCCCCCCCCCCTTGGTGTTCACTCTCACCTAAACATTCCAGCTGACGGCATTCGGTGGATTCCTGAAGTACACGGTGTCTTATGATGTTCCAGTGGAGACAGTGGACAGCGCCCTCATGTCTCATGCTGATGTCATCATTAAGGTAATTGCTTTTCCATTGCTTGACTACAGAGCTGAAGAGCTTAGTGGGGTGACAGTTGTATGACACAAAGTGGCTGAGCGAGGCCACAGTAGCAAGGAGCTCATGGCCAAGTGTCCATTTAGCAGTGATTTGCCTCCTCTGGGTACCAGGGGACTGAGTGTGAGAATTCTGTCTTTGGGCCTATTTCTGGAATTGCCTCAGGGCAGCACCTGTCACTCCTCCCTTGATCCCTACAGCTGACCGCCTTGTCACATTTTAAAGGGAGATGAGTTTTGTTCCGACGTGGACCTACCTTTTAGGCCCTTTAAGGCCCCTTCCCTCTCCTGCCACATTGCCCCCGCATGAATGATTTGGCAGCAGTGCCTGATGGGGACAGGAGATGCATTGTCATGTTTGTCCTCAATCCTCACCCCTCCTGTCCCTTGTCCCTTTCTTCTCACCCCTCTTCTTCCCCGTCACACAAAGCCCCAGCTCGGCCTGGTGCACAAGGTTCCCAGGGTGGTCAGAAACCATTTCGGGTTCTGGTCTGCAGTGTCTGCACCTCTCCGTTCTCTTTAATGTCCTGTCCCTCCATCCCCAACCTGCAGCACTTGGAAACTACGAGCCAAACACACATTTTGTTAACAGCAATCTTTAATTTTTAACAGGAAATTTAACAGCAATTTTATGAGAAGTAGGAAGTATATTTATTTACTTTTTCTACTTTTTTTCTTCAATTAAAGGTTAGGAGTGTCAGATTGGTTGCTTTGAGGAAAACTGTGGGCAAATGCATAATTTTTTCCTGCATCCTAGCAAAGGACACAGATTTTAAATTTATTATTCAAATCCCTCTGAGAGGAATACAATGAAACATCACTGATAGTCCCGGACCAAGAGTTATAGACCCCAGTACCCAAGGACCTACGCACAAATGAAAAGCCATGTTGCTGATTACAAAATTTGCTTTCATTTTTTGATCATGACATGGAATTATAAATATATTTCCTCTTGTTTCAAAATGTTAGGGAAATGGACTCACTTTACGCACCCAGGCTGAGGGCCTGTCATTGCAGCCCTACGAAGAGTACTTCAACGTGGTTAGACTTGTGCCTGAGAACTTCCGAGACTTTAATAACAAAAGGGAGATAGACCGAGATCAGCTGATGACTGTCCTGGCCAATGTGACCCATCTCTTGATAAGAGCCAACTACAATTCTGCAAAAATGGCTCTTTACAGGTGTGTATCGAAAAGGAGGGTACTTCACTCTTGCCTTTATTTATCATTATATTTTTAAGCTTAATATATTTTACTCAATTATTTTAAGGACACAGCTAATAGAATCAGCTGTCTTAAAAAGTTATTTTTACTACTATCATTTTATTGAAGATGCCAGAATATTTGTCAGACAAATGTATCTAGTAGGAGATAGACTTGACGTTAGGGTGAGAAACCTTCAGGGTGGTTTTGTCAGAAATGCCTGATGAGATGACAGTTGTCTGGGCCACACTGCGTCTGGTTTTTACCCTCCTGATGTAAACAGTCTTAGATTTTACAGTCTATTTAAGCTAATGTGTCTATCCTTAGTCATTTTATTACTTTGAGATTAAAATTTCTGGCAGTGCTAGGCTAAGCATCATCATTGGATGCAGCTAAAACAAATGCAGAATTACACATTTACTAGTAAGGACAATTTATCTGTATTAGAGATGAGACAATTGACTAGATTAATTTTTCTGAAGTATTTCAACTCGGAATGGGTGGCATAGACCATCTTTAAGTAGCAGTGTGTCTTTGTGCCAAATATTGAAGGCATTTCCAAGGAATAATGAAAGCTCCAGAAAGTGTATTATGAAAATCTTCACTTAACAAAAAAAAAGTCATATCACCGTTTTGTTTGGATTTGTCTTTAAGAATCTCTTCATGTTAGGTGTTGTTTGCAAATAAGTGGGATAATGACCCCTATCTCTGTATGTAGGTTGGATTCTGTCTCTCTGGATACAGCTAGCCCTAATGTTATAGACCTGGCGCTGGCCACCGAGGTGGAGCACTGTGAATGTCCCCAAGGCTATGCAGGGATCTCCTGCGAGGTAACACTCTTGTCCTGCCTTCTTCCTTTTCCTCCTTCTTAAGGGGAAACATGCAGAGAAGGTGATGGAATGATGCACATTTGAATTTTAACTTTAGAAACCTAGCATTTCTAAACTTCAGACTTTGAGGGACTATAGGGATATTGGAAGTCACGTTGTTTAAAGAAATCTGGTTCCTCTGGAGGGACACTATCCTGAGCTCTTTTTCTATGTTACTTCTTTTAATCCTGGCAGCAACCATACAGGCAGGTACTTCTATGCTTTCTGTTCTGCAGATTAAGAAACTGAAGTGGTCAAATCAGAATTTGAACTTCATCCCTCTGTTAAGCATCATGTGATCCTGCCTCTAATTGTTTATGATTGATTATGATTATGAACATTTGTCATTGGTTGTGATTTCTTGGCAATCATTTTTTTATGAAGTGAGAACATTTAACCCTTAATTGTTTTTATGAATCATTATTAATTATAAACTTTGCAGTTCATAAAGTTGGCCTAAGTTTTCATGGTGCGAATATTTAACGAAATATTTCTATGTTAAATATTTTCAGGGTTTTAAAAAATTTTTTTTAATCCTCACCTGAGGATATGTTTTTTTATTGATTTGAGAGAGAGAGAGGAAAGGAAAGGGGGAGAGAGAGAAAGAAACATCGATTGGTTTCCTCCCATATGTGCCCCAACCAGAGATCGAATCTGCAACCCTAGTCATGTGACCTGACCAGGAATTGAACCCATGACCCTTCAGTGCATGGGACAGAGCTCCAACCAACTGAGCCACACTGGCTAGGACTCAGGGTATTTTTTTAACCAATGAACTTTTATTTAGATCTGAAGCATTAATTTTAGGCCTAGCAAATATTTATAGATTCTGATCTCTGCGTGCATTAATGCTTAATGGATAAAAAACTAACACCTCATAGCATGTGGCATATGGGAATAAGACAGCCTAGAGCCCGCAGGCAGGTGGAATCATGGAAGTAGAAATTGAGGCCAGCGACATTGCACGGGGGCAGCAATGAGCAGCTGCTGCTGGAAACCGAGTCACTGGGCTTTGGAGGGAAATTTGCTGATGTGCATGGGACGGTGACTAAAGTAAGAACAAGAAGCTCAATACACGTTTTCAAGTGTTTTTGTTAAGCAGAAGAACTCGTTACTTAATCCAACTCTTACTCGGAAGCTGACTGACTTAAAGAATCAGAAATGGGATTTTTGGTCGTAGTCGAGGCACCACACAGAGCTCCAGGCAGCTATCTGCTCAGTGCCCATCTGCAGACAAGGCGAGCATGGCTGTGTAGAAGTGTCAGGGAGCTTCCCACGGACAGTGTGAATGAATGCATTTATATATTACCTATAGAATGAAAACACTCTGTAAGCATTCTTATAATAAAAAACAAGTCTGTACCCCTTTTACCGTGCCCCCTGGGCATGTGCTGGCCTCCAAAGGAATCGTCCCCCAGTCTACATTGTAAATGTGCTTCCTGGCTGCTGTAGCCCCGGGCAGGTGGACACGGGTCCTGGAGGTATGCACACCTGGCTTTGAATCACTCCACTGGCACAATGGGCACATTATCTAGCTGCCCCGTGTTTCAGATTCCATGTCTATAAAACAGAGGTGATATTTCTCAGAGTTGTCACAAGGACTAAGTGAATTCCTGTGTCTGGAGTGGTTCTCTGCTCCTCATGGGCAGAGAGAGACATCCTTGAATGCCCACATTGTCTACTCGGCACTCAGACCCAAAAGCAGACCGGTAATGCTTGCTCAGGTAAACTGATGTAGTTTGACTTGGATCTACATTTGAACACTTTGGCAGCAACATTTAATGAATTTGAAGCAAAAGAAAAAGAAATAAAGTTGGGAGAATTGAAACACTACTAAAGTTCTGTGTGTTGTGACATGATTTCTAACAATATTGGGGGGGGGGGATACCACACAGCTGTATGCTGACTCAGTAAGCTTTTGTCCGTTTGCTTCTACTGTTAAAAATAAATAAGGATCTGGAATACAGTGATGGTTGCACAACTTGGTACATTTACTAAAAAGTCTTTGAATTGTACTCTTCAAATGGGTCCATTTTATAAAGGCAAATGAATGATGCCTTCATAAAGCTGTTTGGGGAAAATAAGAAAAAAGAAAAGAAAGAAGTTTCTCTATCCGTGGAGCACTGAGCAGTGTATGTTTCTAATAGATTGGGAAGGTGGTTCAGCAGCCTGTCCTTCCTTTGCAGTCCTGCCTCTCTGGCTATTACCGCGTGGATGGAATACTCTTTGGAGGAATTTGTCAGCCCTGTGAATGCCACGGCCACGCAGCTGAGTGTGATATTCAAGGCGTTTGCTTTGTGAGTCTTACCAAAACCTCCTACCCCCCTCCTACCCACCCCATAGTCACCTGCTGTGCAGAAGTGATTTTTTAAAAACATGATTCCTCCACAGGAGAATATGTCTCCCCTTGAAACTCCAAAGGAAATTTGCAGATTTAAGTTCATGTCATAAAATATTTCCTGCTTTCCCCCTCTTTTTTGAAAAATATGTTACTTTGGTGATAGTAAAAAAGGGTATATAACTTCATTGTAGGTTTTTATTAGAATAATGAAAAGTAATTATTTACTTTGCAAGATTATAAAACCATAAAAAGCCATATAAAGGTAGAAAACCTTGTCCACTGATTAAATAATAAGGATTAGATGTTTAAATGTAAAAGCAAGGATTTAAAAAAAATTATATATCATGAGAAGGATAATGAAACTAATAATCACACTCATGTGTACAATATGTAATGCTTTATGGTTGTTAGCTTGAATCAACTCTTTAAACAAATACTTCTTTCATGCAATATGAGCTGAAACAGGACTTAGCAAATATGTAATTAATCTTGAGAATGAGCTTTGGGGCAGATACAGGGCAAGACTTGGTTTTTAACTTCAATCAGGAATTCTTTTAGGCTCTTATGCCTGGAAGCCAGGCCACACTCCGGAGTTTTGTTGGATTCACTCCTCACAGATGGAGTGAATGCATGTGTTAATTAGCTGAATCCCATTCATCCTACAGGGATATGTTCACACTCTTTCCAAAAGAGACTGATTGAGTCACAGGGCTAGGGAAAATGATCAGAACCCTGGAGAGGAGCCTGGCAAGATGCCAGGGATGGCCTTTTCTCTCCAGAGCCCAATTGTTCTTTATTCTGTAAGTACAGCATTCATTCTGTTCTTTGTTCATGTCTTTGTTCTCTAAGTAGAGTGTCCATAGAACTGTGTGAAATGATGGCTTACACACAGGCTCAGTCCTCTGGGCTGTTTCCTCAGGCGCGCAGCTTCCCACAGCTGGATGAGGTTGTTGCTTTGAAACGTCTCTCCCTTTGCCAGTGGGGTGTGCAAGGCCAGCCTGGCAGAGGCTTTTGGCAGCATCTGGGGTGGTCGGCAGGTCGTGGCCCTGCCACCTATGGCTCCAGGTGCAGGTAGGCTGAAGAATATCTGCACATGCTTGCATTAATATGTATTTACAAAAACGTGCACTCGCATTTAAGTGGAAATGCCAACAGCAACTGCCCTTAAAGCTCTATCACCACAAATGGTAATTTTTATAGTTTGAAATCTTTGGAAATAATTTTAGATTTACAAAAGGGTTACCAAAGTAGAGTTCCTGTATAAGCGTCACCCTACTTTCCCTAACACTCACATCTTGAATCACCTAGTAGCTATCAAAACTAAGAAATTAACACTGGCACAGTCTCATCAACTAAACTGCAGACTGCACTCAGATTCCGTCAGTTTTCTATTCCTGTCCTTTCTCCTTTCAAACCCAGGACCCCAGTGATCATGCAGTGAGCAGAAGCTATCAAAACTAAGAAATTAACACTGGCACAGTCTCGTCAACTGAACTGCAGGCTGCACTCAGATTCCGTCAGTTTTCCATTCCTGTCCTTTCTCCTTTCAAACCCAGGACCCCACACTGCACAAGCTGCATTTTATGCTCCTCTCTTTGCAAGGCAAAGAAACTGGCTTCTCTGGGACAAGAACACTGCACGCGGTGCTCTTGTCTCCTTTAACCCGTGACAGCGTCTATTCTCTCCTTGTCTTTATGGTGGTGGCACTTTTGAAGAGCGCTGGGCCTTCTGTGGAATGTCCCTCCACTGGGCTGGGCTGTTTTCTCACGATTAGGTGGAGGTTATGGATTTGGGGCAGGTAGATATGGAGGTGGTGTATCCCCAGTGTCCCCGGTTTTGTCACTATCCTCTTCCTGGGGCTGTTAGCCAAGGTCACTTGAATAAGGTGGTGTCTGCCAGGATTGTCCAGTGTAAAGTTATTTTCCTTTTTAAAATAAGTAATGTTTGAAGAAGCAAAAATAATAAAAAATTAGATATTTAAGGAATATCAAACTTGGTAGCATCATTTCCCTGTTTAATCTAACTTGGCTTTATTCTGTTCTGTTTTTAAAAGAAACCTTTAATTCTGCCTTTTGTGTAGCTGTGTATAGCCCTTGGCCTTGTACATAGCTCTCTAGCTTTCAGAAATTAACCTTTTATTTATGGTTTATTAGAGAGAAGTTTCCATTTTTCCTTAGTGTTCCTATTCTTTAAGACTTGATCACTTGAAGAACAGTTTTAGGTTACAGCAAAATAGGAAGGTATAGAGATTTCCTATATATGTCCTGCCCTCACACATGTACATTCTCCCCCATAGTCAGCACCTCCCACAAGAGGGGTGCATTTTGTTACAATCGATGAACCCACACTGACACATCATGATCACCCCAAATCCATAGTTTACCTCAGCCTTTATTCTTTTCTCTGAGTTCTCCCTGTTCTTGTCCCAGAGAAGCCAGTTTCTTTGCCTTGCAAAGAGAGGAGCATAAAATGCAGCTGTGCACGTCTTGGGCCCTGATGTCTTTCCTTTCCAATCAAGAGAAGATGTTTTACTTCCCTAGTTTCATGAGTCTTCCATCCTTCGCATACCAGATCCACCAACAGAGATGGTCATGTAGGGGGATGGTGGCACACACCTGAGAAAACACTGAAGCAAACCCTTGGAAGGTTCTTTAAAAGAGCTACAAAACAGTTTTCCCAAAGAGAAAGAAGACCCAATATGGCCCTTTGAGCAAAGAGAACATATCACAGGCATGTTGCAATTGGACATAATCAAATGTATTTTAATGAAACTAGTTATTTTGTGTAAGCATGTAATTGTTTATCAAGGCCAGTTGCATTTTTAATTTATTTCTACTGATTATCAAAACCAAGGGGGGTGGGGAGAATGAAAAGAGTCTAAGACGTTGCTATTAAAATATCACCTGAGGACCAGCAGCATAGGTGTCATCTGGGAGCCTTTTTAGAAATGCAGAATCTCAGGCCCCTCTCAGACCTCTGGAGTCAGAATCAATAACTCAGGTGATTTGGGTACACGGTCAAGTTTAGAAGCTCTGGTCTAGGGTAACCTTAAATTAAATTCATGAAACCCTGGTACAAAAGGATGTAATACAAATGTTTATAGTCCCCAATGAAATTTACTCTCTGGGAAAACTTTCACCAACCTTGGGAATCATAGAAAAGGATATAGTTAGAAACTGGGCATATTATTTAAATTGTTGGATGGAGAACATGTTTGTAAATTAGTGGCTTTAGGAGGAGGGCTATAAAAGGAAATGGAGCAGGGTGGACACCAGGGGAGAGGACATGAGAGGAGAGGACTTACAGGTAGGTGATTACAGCCAGGGGTAGGTAGAGGTCAGAGGAGAAAGCTCCGGGTGACACCTGCACAGGGATGAGGCCGATGGGGCACCCGGGGAGGAAAGAATGTGCAGAGCAGGGTCAGGGTTCCCTAGAGCCATACAACTGCCTCCTCAGCCAGTATGACCATCTCCTTTCTCCTGTGCACCTCCTGCACACCTAACTCAGAGTGATTTTACTTTTTAAAGAGATGTTTTCAATGAAAATGTCTTTTGTATTTATTCATTTTTTTCCCATTTGTGATGCTCTTTGCTCCTTGATGTAAATCCAGATTTCATCTGGATCTGTTTCTGCCACCTGAAGAACTATTTCAGCATTTCTCCCCTGCAATCTGATGGCTGACAGATTCTCTTATCTTTTGTTTATCTGAAAAAGGATTTCTTTTACCTTCACTGTTGAAATATGTCTTTACACATTTTTCTTTCAGTGCTTGAAAGTTGTTCCATTTGCTTATGGCTTGCGGTGTTTCAAATGGAAAGTCGAGTGCAGTTCTTATCTGTATGACGCTCTGCGTGCTGTGTCTTTTTTCTCTGCCTGCTTTTCAGATTTTTCTCCTGGTGATGGATTACATTTTCTTCTTCTATTCATATTTAGTAGTTTTAATTCCCCATTTTTACAAAAATACTGTATTTGGAAATTATTTCAAATTTATGCAAATATTGTAGGAATAGAAGAGTACTTAGAATATCCACCACTTACCCAGATTCACCTACTGTTCATAGTTTTCCCTGTTTATTATTCTCATTATTTACGTATCTAATCATGATTTTTTAAAACTACCTGCCAATAAGTTGCATACATTATGTCCATTTATCTTTAAATATTTCAGTATGTATGTCCTGAGAAGTATATGCTGTTATGTAATCTTAGCACAGTTATTAACTGCAATAAATTTAACATGAATACTCTAATATTTTTCTAATTTACCGTCTATTTTTCAACGTTGTCAACCGACTCAATTATGTCTTTTACTAGAGGCCCAGTGCATCCATGCACTGGTGGTGTCCCTCCGCCTGGCCTGCGGGGATCAGGCCGAAACCAGCTCTCTGACATCCCCGGAGGGATCCCGGATTGTGAGAGGGCAGTTCTTGGCTGATGCACCTTGGAATCGGGCTCCCTCCTCTCTGGTTCTGGGTGCGTCACCCGAGAACCTCAGTTGCCAAGTCACCTCAGCTCAGCAGCTCCTGCATTGAGTGTCTTCCCCCTGGTGGTCAGTGCACATGATAGCTGCCAGTCAAAGCATCTGCCCTTGGTGGTCAATGCATGTCATAGCTACCGGTCAGATGGTTGAACAGTGGCTTAGGCTTTTATATATATAGATAGCATTTTCCCCCTCCATTACAGAACCCCATCTAGGATTGGATATTTTATTTTATTGTCATGTCTCTTTAGTCTCCTTTACTCCTAAATATTTGCACAGCATTTCTTTGTCTTTAATGGCATTGGCATCTTGAAGGATATAATAATTTTCCAAAAAATAGAATGTCGCTCCTTTGGGGCTCTTCTCTTATTTTCCTGTGAATAGATTCGTGTTATACTTTTCCAGCCAGAATACTTCATTAGTGTGTCCTTCTCAGAACATGGCATGTTGGAGCCCACCATGTCCACCCTCTCACTGGTGGTGTTTATTCTGATCGCACAGGCTGGGTGTTGGTCCACTATGTATTTACTGTTCTTTTCTTTTATAATTAATCAGCAGTTTGAGGGGGACACTTTAAGACCATGCAAGTATCCTATTATCAAACTTCCCCTTAGATTTTGCAGTCATTGAGGATTCTTGCCCAACCAGTACCCACTACAATGTCTGTAAAAGGAGGGCTCTCCACCTCCAGCCCTTCCCCCATGCTTGTCGGTTGGCAGGAAGCATTCTTCCACAAGCAAAAACCCTCTCTCCTCCCCACATCTTTATTGGTTTACCTACTTGCTTTCTGTCTGAATTCATGAATTCCAAATTCTCCCAGATTTGGGCAGTGTGAGCATATCCAGTAGTTTTGGATTGTGTGATGAATATCGTTCAGTGAATGTTATTATATTGTTGAGTTTTTAGATTCTGTTGCTTTTGTTTTAAAGAACTTGGGAATTTGTTTTGGTAGACAGGTAAGTTCCTGCATGTCAGCATGATTGTTTCAAGGCTTGTAATAAAAACTTCGTGGGGGCGGTTCTGGTATAGGCTTTACTCTGTGGCAGGGTTAGCACTACTAGGAACTAATTTTACGTCTGGGGTCTCTACTGAGTGTGCTGGGTGTTTACTGGGGTCTCCCACACAGACTGCTTAGAATTCTAATGTCTTGTGAGTTCTGAATTTTTCAGCTTATGGGTTACCTGTCTTTCTTTGACCTCAAGGAGTGGTATTCTTCGCACAAGCAGCTTAGTACTCAGTAGCTATTTGAAGGGGTCTCCCAAGTAGATTTCTGGAGCTCTTGCTCTAAGAAGCCCAAATTCGTCCTTCCTAAACTCTGACCCTCCTACCCCACCCCCGTGCTGCTTGGTAAGTGTCTCCAGGCAGAAAGACATGCGGTTGCAGGACTCATCCCAATGTCTTTGTTCTCTCGGAATCACAGACCTGCACCCTCTGTTGCCCGGCACCTGAGAACAGTTGCATTGTAGATCTGTCCCAGTTTTCTAATTGTTTCCTGCAGAAAGACAACAGAGTACCAGTTACACTGATGTGGCTGGAAATGAAAGCTCTTACGCTTCCATTTATACCCATTAAAATTTTTATTGTTAATCTGTCAGCAGGCAACCCCTCCTCATATAACAGTTTTTAGCATTTTATCTTTTTTTTTTCATTGTACTTCAAGTTGTTTTTGATGGATCTGAGAATCTTCTACAGAACCTAGAGTTGAGCTGTCTTTTCCTGCATGTGTCCTAGGCGTGTGAGCACAGCACCACCGGGGACCACTGTGAGCAGTGCCTGCCTGGCTTCTACGGGCGGCCTGCCCGAGGGACTCCTGGGGACTGCCAACCTTGTGCCTGCCCCCTCGCCTCAGCCTCCAACAAGTAAGCTGGCACCTGACATGGCCAGAATTTCCATCCAGATGTGTGCTGATAGCTTCAGAGCAGTACTGTGTGTGCAATGAGTGTGGATTTTGCCCAGTGGTCATTAATTAGGATTTAAAAATGGAGGAATGGATTCTCTTTTTGAAAAAAAAGTTTGGTTTCTTAATTTATGCAAAGAAAGTTGTGTGATTGCAAGGACATTTGCATACTTTGTTTCCCTTTTGGTCTAAACTTGGTCATCAATTCTTTCATAAAGTGTATGCTGTATGCCTACCACTGGGCTAGGAGGTATAGGGGATACAGAGATGAATTAAACATGTTCCTGGGCTTTAAAAATTTTTGATATAATGATCAAAATATTCAGCTCATTGAGAATGGGCAGATTTCATTTAATTTATTAAAAATATTTATTGTACACCTACGATATACTGGGTATTGTGGTAGGTACTCTGAGTATCAAACTGTTCCGTGTGGCTGCCCGCCCCCAGAATCTACAGTGTGGTCATGTCCACTGTACGGTGGGAATTGTCCAGGAACGATTCTGAGGAAGCTCTTGATCTGAGTCTTGAAGGCTGAGAAGGAATTTGAAGGCAGCAGAGAAGGGCATCCCAGGCAGGAACTGAGTGTGGGCAGTGGCAGCATCAGCAGATCCGTCTGAGGAATGAGGAATGCAGGTGGTCGGAGCACAGGCACGAGGGCAGGTGGAAGAGACAGTCAGGTGCAAGGCCTTGCACATCATGCTGGGCTGTGCTTCCTGCAGGCCAGTGGTCTGAAAGCCCCCCTCTCCCTCACTGGTTTACCCATTAGAACTTCCTCCACCCACATCCAGAAATTCCCCCATGGGGATTTTTATTTGAAACTCCAGTGTGTAAAACAGATACAATCAGGGCTACTGGGATGAAATTGTGAGGGACTCTTATCCACCCCTATACCCGCCTTCACAAGCCTCCCCAAGACTCAGGACTAGTTTGAAGGGACCTGGGTCAGCAGAGGGGTCCTTTGGGAAATGTGATCACTGAAGTGTGTAAGCCAGCTCACTCTTGGCCTGTGTGGACTGAGCTCTGAGGCAGGCAGACCACGCCAGGGAACCCAGAGGAGAGGAACTCAGAGCAGGCCTCCTGGAGGAGGTGACAGCTGAGCGTTGGGGTTTAACTGGGTGAATCCAGGCAGAGAGGGCGAGAAGTGCACTCTGGGTTGAGGGATGAGCAGGTGTGAGGATCTGGTGCCCATAGGCTTGACTGTGAGACCAGGGGCCTTGGGATCTGGGCTAAATTTTGAGGACTCAATTAAAGTTTATAAGGACAGGAGTGGTAGAAATTAAGCACTTAAACTATTTAGAAATTCTACACAATCCACTGGAAAATTGCATTCACTTCTAATGTGTTGACAGTTTCAGCCCCACGTGCCACCTGGACGATGGAGATGAAGTGGTGTGTGACCAGTGTGCCCGGGGATACTCAGGGACTTGGTGCGAGAGGTACACTGTATCGCTCAACTGTTTCCAAAAGTTGCATTGAAAATTTCTTTTAATATAGTTTCTGTGTGTTTATTGTTAAATGTGTAGTTAAGTGTGGTTTTAGAGTTTTGGTATGTAATTGTCATTTCATGTAATCATAGAGAAAAGCCAGTATATCGACTAAAAATTAATGTTGAAACCTCCTGGGAATTTTTTGAGCTCCTTGAGCTAATCTGAGTTCTCATGAATAACAATGGGAACCACTGAGGGGTCAGTATTTACTGTTCACACATTTAAAGATCCCATTACCCTGAATAATTCCATGGGGGTGGTGGTGTAATTAATAGCTGTCTTCTGGAGCTTGAAGGTCAATGTTGTCTGTTCCCACCTGTAAGTCTCGGTGCAGAGTCTGGTTACAGTCCGTAGGAGAGGGTGACATCCCTGAGTGCTGGGGCCAGGCGCACATTCCCTTGGATTTATGGCTCATTTTGGAGCCATAAATGAGTGAAGGAAATCTGTGAATGCCTGAATTTGGAGTTGCATTCCTTTCACAGTAAATCTTATGTAACAGGAATCAGTCTGCTTGATTAACCATTCAGAGAACCCCTGGATGGTGGGGTAATGTCAAGAGAAATGGAATTTATTTGGATCCCTCTTTTGATGTTTTATGCAGATGCGCAGACGGTTACTACGGAAACCCAACAGTGCCCGGGGAATCCTGTGTTCCCTGCAACTGCAGCGGGAATGTCGACCCCTTGGAGGCCGGGCACTGTGACTCCGTCACTGGAGAATGTCTGCGGTGCGTTGGGAACACGGATGGCGCCCACTGTGAGAGGTGTGCTGACGGGTTCTACGGAGATGCTGTGACTGCTAAAAATTGCCGAGGTGAGTGTCTGGGCCGTGAAGTCAGTCCATTACTCATGACTCTGTGAAGTCTCCATCCATTTACTTACAGGTGTCAAAAAGTGCTGAGGTAGCTTTATCTGCGTGGTTCTTGTGTTAATGCTGGATATAGACCTAATACTTGAACCGTCCTTATGGTAGTTTGATCAGTTACTCCACTTGAAGGTCAGATGGCCTGGAAAAGATGCATGCTTCCGGGTGAGGAGAAAGTGGGAGTTTACAAAGTGCTGGACACCACTCCCAGGGACTGAGATGAAGCAGGAGTGATGCTCAAAGCCTGTCATGTTTGTGAGGGAGATGCTAAGGGGTTTCATGAAGCAGATGGGATTTCCAGCTGTGGCGTGGGAAGTAGGGAGACGCTAGCCCTGGAAACTGGCATGTCTTAGCGGTCTGTGCCTGACCCAGCCATCCCACATTGCCCTGCAGGGTTCTGCTTAGGTCCTTGAAATTATGGATCAGGTAGAATCACTCATTGAGGAAAAGTAGATTTTCCTGTGTCCCGAATGACAGAATTAAAGCCCAAAAGCCAAGACAGCTCTCAGATTTTTATTTTTTGCACAGTTCTTGAAAGAGTGAAAGATCTAAAATGGCAATTATAAAATTTTTTTGGATAATTTTTCTATAAATGCGGAAGGCCTACTATGCTATTACAATGTAGAGACACAAGATGGTGCTAGAGATACAGAAAAATATTTTTATAGGCACACATCCACAGAACAACAAGGTTTTATAGCCCTGGACCAATCAACCTGATCTTCAGCAGTGTGGCCACCTTCATAGCTTACCATATGATTGTTTATCAAATCAATCTAATCATATAGATACATTGATAACTTGTATTTTTATAAAGCTTCAAAGTTTATGGAATGCTTTTACAGTTCTCATGTTGTTTCTTTTCATCTTGGTCATTTATTAAGTATCTATTACTTCCCAGGCACTTTTTATTTCCTGCATTTCTAAGTACTGTGATAGGAGCTGGGAATTTATGATTCAAGTCTCTTGGGGAGCTACACATGATGGTGTAGAGAAGCACCTATGGGGCGCTCTTAGGCTTTAGAGTCTGACTAATGTAGGGTAGAGTCCAGGGTTGATTACTGACCAACTGAATAGCCTCAGGCAAATGTGTTAACTTCTCTGAGCCACTATTTTCTTATACACAAAATGGACGTAAACATATATATTATATATATATATATATACATATATATATGTGTATATATATATATATATTAAGATCTTTCTGAGAAGTCAAAGGGATAACAAATTTGAAATTCTAGACATTAAATAAATGATAGCTATTATAATTGGCAACTATTTTAAATTAGCATTATTTATAACATGAACAATTTTTAAATTAATAATTGGTATTATAATTGTTATAGAAGGATGTAGAAGTTGTGTGACCTTTGGCAAGTTCCATATCTTTCTAAGGTTTAGATTTCATGTGGAAAATTATAGTGCTTTCCTCCTCAGTTTGTTACAAAGGTTTAATGAAATATTGCCTGGAATCTGACAGGCACAAACTGACTGGCACATAGTGTGATAAACATGATTTGTTATCATCATCATCAATGTTTTGTGATGCTCATACTCAGAGTGAACTTTGAATTTTCCCCAGAGGAAGGGGAAGCAGTGTGTGAGACACAGAGGGGGAGGCACAGAGGGAAAAACAGGGAGAAACCAACGAGTGGGTGTCCAGAAACCTTGCTAAGAAAGGTTCAAAAGAGAGAGTGGTCAGAGGGTCCCAGCCCGAAGAAAGGTACGGCAAAATGAAGACTGAGAATCTACTCACTGAACTTTCACTTGGGAAGTCCCTGGAGGCTTTGGGAGGAGTTGTTTTAGCAGATAAGGTGCCGGGACAGAGCCTGCGCAGAAGAAGGGAGGGAGAGGATAGGCATCAGGGAGATGGAACCTTGGAGAGAAAGTTAAGGGAG
Organism: Myotis brandtii; assembly: GCF_000412655.1. NCBI lineage: Eukaryota > Metazoa > Chordata > Mammalia > Chiroptera > Vespertilionidae > Myotis > Myotis brandtii. Next base: position 52,505 of record NW_005359064.1, on the reverse strand, counting down.
TGTGTGTGTGTGTGTGTGTGTGTGTGTGTGTGTGTGTGTGTGGTGTTTTCAGTGGGACACCGTTGAGGATGGTTGGACGCTGAGGAATGTTTAAAATACAGGTTTTATTATTATTTAGGTATGGCAAGGCCAGCAGATCTGAGACAACTAGCATTGAGAACATAGTTTGTTACTCACAGAGGCCAGCATGGGGGTTGCCATGTGGGAAGCACCCCAGTTGGTCAGGAGGGGACATGTGGGCTAGAGCCTTTCATGTGGTTTCCACAGGAGGAAAGGACAGGGCAGGGTAAACAGGTTTAGAGTTGGTTGGTTTCAATGATTTCAGCAGGCTTTGGGGCACAGGGGCTATCTCAGGCATGGCCCTAGGGTGATTAGGGCAGGTGGATAGTGGGATGTGAGAGCCCAAATGAACCTGAGCCCAGTAATGAAGGCAGTGTGGGCTCTGGATTGGCTGGCATGAATGTGGAAGGTGCTGTAGCTGTTTACTGTCTCTAGGAATTGACAAGCCCTTGGGAGGGACAGTCTCTCCAGAGTCTGCAAGGTCCCAGAAGGGAAAGCAGCAGAAATGCAGGAAATAAAAAGGCATGTTTAATAGAAAGAGTTAGTGGCATGTTCACAGTTTGGCTACAGGAATGGACAGAGCAGGAATGGGGCCCACAGCACTTCACAGGCCTCCCAGGAGCTGCTAGCATCCCACTTACACCAGAGCAAACCTCCAGTGACAGGGGGGCCCGGTGGTTGGCCATAGTCAGTCAAGGAGCCAAATCCCACCTTCCTCTGACCTCCCGCCTTCCAACTCCCATGTCTCAGGGCTCTGCCTCCCACTGCAGTGTGCTGCCACATGGGTGTGCCTGCGCTTAAGATGTTCCCAGTTTTTCTTTTCTTCTTCACATCACTGTACCATATGACAGAGGTGGTGCATTTGCTGAATCCAAGTATTCATAAATAGTACATGTCCCTGGGATATTTTGTCAGTGAGCTTATCAAACATTTTAAGTAAAGAGCATATTGAGAGCTGTGGAATGAATATCAATTAAACATTTCATGGACCCATTAAATTGCATCACTTTAAAAAGGTGGGGATTTTTGTAGCTGTCTCATCAACATTGCAATTGTAGATAAGATGGAAAAGTCTGACCTGAAGGTAAGTATATTAGAACTACAAATGACCCATGAGTTAGAACAGGGAAATATTTTTCATTAAATTATGGAATATCATATTTATCTAGATTGGCATATCTGAGCTTTAAAATAGATATAATTAGAATGAGAGCAAATGGTTAAGTTGATTTTGAAATTTTCATTGCATATTTTTTAATGAAACTTTGTGGATATACATTAGTGGTTCATTTTTAAAATTTCAAAGAATTGATGAAATTGGTCAAGTTAGTTTGCTAATTATTATCTTAATAGCTTCAGTAGTTTTTTTCTCTGTCATGATTTCTTCTACCAACCCTATTTTTGCTTACTCTTCAGAAAAATACTAAATATTTAAAGTTATTGCAAAGTAATATATGTATTTTTTTTAAGTTTTGTGACCTGAAATGAGAATGTTTACAAATTTTCCTGTGGGAACTGTGGGATCTTACTGTAACCGTGCGGGAATGAGCAGTGTGTTTGTGTGCGCCAGCCTGCGAATGCCATGGGAAGGGCTCCCTCTCTGACGTCTGCCATCCTGAGACTGGGCTGTGCAGCTGCAGAGCACGTGTGACCGGACAGCAGTGTGACCAGTGCTTGGTAAGATGCCTGCCGGTCATTGCATGCAATTAGAGTATCTGTCAGCGTGTCTATAGTTAACACCTTGACCTTGGTTCAAACACAGTGAATCCGTGACTGCTGGTTAGAGCTAAGGCCCCAACATGACTGGTTGTGCTGTGCATCCCTATCTAGGGAGGGTGTATACAGTTTACAAAAGAATGAGGTCACGACACTTTATGATTCTATGAAACATGCTATGTTTGATTTGGAAAACATTCTAATACTGTCAGTCACTTGTTAAAACGTGTTTTGCCTCCACATTTCTGCCCCTTCTGTGAAACAGCATGGCTATTACGGGCTGGACACGGGGCTCGGCTGCCTGCCCTGTAACTGCAGCCCGTCAGGCTCCCTGTCGGATGCCTGCACGGAGGAAGGCCAGTGTCACTGTGTGCCGGGCGTAGCTGGGAAACGGTGCGACAGGTGTGCGCGTGGCTTCTATGCATTCCAGGACGGTGGCTGTACACGTAAGCTTTTGAATTCATTGAGAGAGTATCGTATTCCCCAGACTTTTCTTTGGACCCTTCTTCGACTCCTAAGTCTGTGAAGTGCCTATACTCTTTCTCTTTTGAACATGTAGGATTTCATACCTCTTCTCTGTTCACCTATTCTGGGTACATCCATAACCTTTGGTCAGGTTCTACTAATTGTGTGAGCTTAGATTAATTACTTAGCTTGGCTTAGCTTTCGTTTCCTCCTTTGTAAAATGGAGAAGCTAAGTATAGTCTCCATCCAGGAGTTATTTTTAAAGTTGTACATAGTCTGTAACACAGCATTTGGCATACAGAACATGCTTGCTAAATACTAGCTCTATCTTCCCCCTCACCCCCCTCCCACCCTGGTCCAGTCTTTTCTTTCTCCTACTGTGTCCTGATTACATGTCCTCCAGCAGCATCTCCTGACTGGAAGGATCCACCACTTCCCGGGAGACACAAAGGGGTCTTGGGAATCATGTGGTCTCTTTTGGATTATTAATACAAGGGAGTAACTTGTAGCACCAGCTCTTACCCTTTCAGTTGCCCTGAAACATCACCATCTGTCTTTGCCGTAGCCTGTGACTGCGCTCACACTCAGAATACATGTGACCCAGAATCAGGGGAGTGTGTCTGCCCTCCTCACACTCGAGGCGTGAGATGTGAAGAATGTGAGGACGGATACTGGGGCTATGACCTGGAGCTCGGATGCCAGGTGTGTGCTCATACCTCTGCATCTTCTTACCTGAGAACTACTTTGCTGTAGCAAGTTTCATTCCTCTTCTTTTATCTATTAGCTTGATTTTTCACCTGTGGAATAGCTATATTTAAAATCCAATGTGGATTATAGGAATCAAAGTGAAAAAAGCTGCACCCTTAAAATACATTATTCTAAATTTTCTTCAAGAATCTAGCTGTGGGATTGATGGCTAAAAGATCAAAAATTTAGTTTAGTGCCTTTAAAATATACTCTGCAATGTATGCTACCTTTCAGGATAAGGGCATAACTCACTTTACTGGGGGGCTTATGTCTAGTCTTCCAGGTTTCCAATTTGCTTTTTGAAAAAAATATATATTTTTATTGATTTCAGAGAGGAAGGGAAAGGGAGAGAGAGGTAGAAACATCAATGATGAGAGAATCATCGATCAGCTGCCTCCTGCATGCCCCACACTGGGGATCGAGTCCACTACCCAGGCAATCGAACCATGACATCCTGGTTCATAGGTTAGCACTCAACCCTGAGCTATGCTGGCTGGGCAGGGTTCCAATTTTCTATGTAACTTTCTTCAGTTAAACTTAGATATAGTTTGTGTTTTGAAAATAGAAAAATCACTTGGCTTCTAAAAGAATGTTGCTGAACTGCTTGGACGTATTAAGCAGATTGAATTTCTGGTCACAGCCTTGGTCCCATGTGCCTGTGCCACAAAAATGCACAGATGTCCAGCAATGCAGTCCCTGCCTCCTGCTGGCATGTGGGGAAGTGAATCCATGTGGCAACACCGAGAGGGACCATTCATTTGTATGATTTCCCCACATTTAGTGTTTTCCTGTAATCCCAGTGTGTGCACATGAAAATGTAGAAGCTGCCTTTTTATTTATTTAAGCTTTTTCTCTCAGGCCTGCAATTGCAGTAGTGAAGGGTCAGCCAGTCATCACTGCGAGGTGCTCACTGGCCATTGCCAGTGTAAGCCTGTCTTTGGTGGGCCGAGCTGCCATCAGTGCGCCCTGGGTTTCCGAGACTTTCCAGACTGTGTGGCCTGTGACTGTGACCTGAGAGGGACCGTGGTGGACACCTGTGATGAGGAACAGGGTCTGTGCAGCTGTGCACAGGGAACTGGTACCTGCTCTTGCAAGGTATGGGTCCTTGGCACCCCACTTTCTTCCTCTCTCTCACTCCTCATTATGACTTTTGGGCTTTTAACTAAGCACTAGGCTTTAGGCTTCTCCTAATGAGTCCACGCTACCTTCTAGGTCTGAGTAAGTCTGTGTATACTCTTCTAGAACTATGAATGATTCCTTAAATGGGCTCTTTACTGATTATTACAAATCAGACGATAAAACTGATTTGAGAAACACTGAGTTTTCTATCATGTGCTTCAGTTGGCCGAGTAGCTGATTTGTCTTGGACATACAGGTAAAATAGATACACAGGGTTAAGAAGACTTGTGATTTTAGAGCTGGTAAGTAATTAATTCTTTGCATGTGCTAGAAGACTAAAGGGAATTCGTGTTTCTTATTTTCCCAGGAGGTAAGATTTCAACCTCATGCTTAATTCCACGTATTTCCATTAGTTTTCCCATAGAGCTTTGTTATAAGGAGGTCATTGGCCACCTTCTCTGGTCCTTCTCTGGGTCTGGTGTGATGGAAGCCAAACGGTAGTGGTGATTAGTGACTGGGGATGAGGCAGGGAAAACTCATATACGTACTGTGGCCAGGGAGTAATGGAAACATCCGTGAATACCTTTGGCTTCCCTATTCATGACAGCAGTTCTCATTATACATGGTCTGAATAGGCGGGACCTGGTTCATGCTTCTCCACCATGACCCATCATCAGAGTCACCCGGGACCTCCAGAAGGATTCTGGGTCCCCTCCAGGATGCTCTCATCAGGGATTCTGTATTTTTCTAAAGTGTCCAAGACGATTCTGGTCATCAGCTATGTTTGGAAGTCACTGATTGAGTTTTTGAGAGAACTAATCCTCAGCGAGGTTAAGGAACAGATAGTTCAGAGATGTTTGTTGATCCAAAATTATTTAGATGATTTGGTTTATTTCATGTCTGTTTCTTTAGAAATCATATATTTTTTCAGGTAAAAATGAATCTAATATTTCTTCCCCTTTAGGAAAATGTCCTTGGCCTTCAATGCAACGAGTGTCGGGCCGGTACCTTTGCTCTCCATGCTGACAACCCTCAGGGCTGCATCCCGTGCTTCTGCTCTGGGCTGTCACAGCTCTGCTCGGAGCTGGAGGGTTATGTGAGGACACCGGTGAGTTAGGCATGCAGTTAACATGTTCTGTTTTTAAGCCTGAACCCTTGGGATTCGGGTGGGGCTAAGGACAAAGTTCAAGTTCTTACATTAAATTTTGCTTTTATGGCATCAGAAACACTGAGACACTAATTTGGGTTTCTTATGAATCAGAATTCTGCTTCTGCTGTCCAAAGACATATATGGAGCTGGAACTTAAAGCATTCTGTGTTGCTCCTTAGCTGATCTATCAAAAGCTTTAGTTGGAGAGGAGAGAAACTGCAACATCTCAAAGGTCTCTGTATAACTGAGCATTGTCCCCACATAGCAACAGTTTGACCCTAAATGCTTAAAACACTTTCTGGTAATTTTAATCCAGAAGTTTAAGATTAAAGGAAAAGTCTTCATTATTCGGGTTTTAATAATGAAGCTATCATGTCTGGGAAATAGTGGTAGAATCTGACAAATCAAAGGTATGGAGTTAAGTCGTGTTCTCAAGTGCATTTTCCCTCCCTTCCATGACTAGATAACGCTGGGCTCAGATCAGCCTCTTCTGCGAGTGGTTTCTCAGAGTAACCTCCGGGGCACAACCCAGGGGGTGTATTACCAGGCCCCTGACGTGCTCCTGGACGCTGTGACGGTCAGGCGGCACGTCCACGCAGAGCCGTTTTACTGGCGGCTGCCAGAGCAGTTCCAGGGAGACCAGGTGAGGCCCACACCCAGCCGAGAGCCGTGCATGTTTCCGGGGATACCGGTGTCATTTGAATCGCTGCAGACTGTGCCGGCCTCTCCTTCACTGAAGAGGTTATTAATTTCCTCTTCCAAGTGGGGATGGAAAAGTCTAACACTTATACAAATCCTCCTAACTGTATGGGTTAATTTTCTAGTCTTTTAAAAATTCAAATCATAATCTCTTTTTCTTTTAAAGCAGTCATTCAAAAAATATTTATTGTTTTTACTGATATAAGCTCAGTACAAGCCTGGCTGCTATGCCTACAAGGTCTTTCTCAGAAATCGTCCAGTTTGGGGAAAAGAACATTGAAGGCATCACTTGCATTTTTGTTTATATAAACATTGGAATCTGTATGTGAATTCACCCTGATGGTTAAAATGTGCAAATATACACCCAGTGAGCCTACAGAGATAGGTAATTTGTAATTCAAAGGAGCTTGAAAATAATTGGGACCATTGCTACGTTGATTGTTATTTTGGAACTTACCGTTGTCAGTGTCATCAAGAGGATGCTGTGGGAGGTGATAGATGTGATTGTGATGGGGGTGATGGTTTCACAGGTGTATACTTATCCCCAAACTCATCAAGTTATAGACATTAAATATATACGGCTTTTTACAGCCAATTGTGCCTCAATAAAGTGGTTAAAAAAACAACTGTACTATAGTCCACATATGAGTGTAGAAGGGGTGAAGGGAGGGTGAAGTGGGTAAAGGGGTCAAATATTATATAGTAAAGGAAGGAAGCTAGCCTTTGGGTGGGGGCACACAAAAGCATGCACAGTTGTTGAATTATAATGTTGACACCTGAAAATTATATAATGTTATTAACCAGTGTTACCCCAATAAACTTAATTTTTTAAAACTTTATAAAAATCACTTAACAAAGAAAGGACTATAGCTTAAGTGAACTTAATCTGTAATTAAGTAGAATTAGAGGGAAGCAAATTCTAGACAGCATAGTCTACCCAGGTGATGTATTTTTAAGATGCAAGATTTCTAAATGGCAGCAGGCTTGTAATGAAATATTCTTAAATCAATGCTGTGTCAGTGAAGTAAGCAATCATTTACTATTTGATAGCTCCTGGCCTACGGGGGAAAACTGAAGTACAGCGTGGCCTTCTATTCCTCCAATGGCATGGGCACCTTCAACCTTGAGCCTCAAGTGCTCATCAGAGGAGGCCGGACCAGAAAGCAAGTCATCTACATGGATGCACCCGCACCGGAGAACGGAGTGAGGCAAGAGCAAGAAGCTGAAATGAAAGAGGTGACCATGTGCTCTTTTCATATAAGCCCTTCAAAGGTGTGAGCTTTGCTGTGGATATAATGATGTCAGTAAGCTGCTAGTAAGAGAGTGAGCTCAGAGAGCCTGGCATCAAAATTCCAATGGGTTTTGCAAGATTTCTAAAAATGACTCAAATTCCTATTCTCAAGACACTGATGTAAGGCTTATGTTAATTTAGTGGGAATTGCGTTTAAATCCTTGATCTTAGTACACAACTCTCTGGCTGTGTGGACATAATGGTAGGAAGTCTTTGGACTTGCTTGAATCTGGGCAGCGTGTATTCATTCACAGGGAGATACTGACTGACAGGCACTGTGTGGCTGCCACGGGTGATGTGTGTGGATACAGGAGACTGGCACTGCTGCCCCCTGGGAGGTGACAGGAGGTCTTCCTTAATTAAACTTAGTGGCATGCACAGAACTGGGCTCATTTCTAGATAAATTTGTAAAAGAATCACTTTCTTTGTAAGTTTGTGTGCTTCTGAGAATTTGTACTCTGAATTTTTCATTGAATGTGTTTCCCATCCACAGAATTATTGGAAATACTTTAATTCTGTTTCTGAAAAGCCTGTTACACGCTCAGATTTTATGTCTGTTCTTAGCAACATTGAGTACATTCTCATCAAAGCATCTTATGGTCAAGGGCTACAGCAAAGCAGGTACGTGGCAACTTCTAGAATTTAAAAATATTTTTCTTACGTGAAAGCAAAGTGAAGGGGTTTGATGAGATTTGATTCACTTCACCCCCATTACCTCCTATATTTATTAATATATGTATTTCTTTCTCCACCAAAACCTTATTAAATTGTAATATTAGTGTGAAATGTATGAAAAATGACATAGAGCGCCGAAACCGGTTTGGCTCAGTGGATAGAGCGTCGGCCTGCGGACAGAAAGGTCCCAGGTTCGATTCCGGTCAAGGGCATGTACCTGGGTTGCGGGCACATCCCCAGTGGGAGATGTGCAGGAGGCAGCTGATCGATGTTTCTCTCTCATCGATGTTTCTAACTCTCTATCTCTCTCCTTTCCTCTCTGTAAAAAATCAATAAAATATATTTAAAAAAATGACATAGAGTATTTATCTCTCATACTAATGTGGGTATAAAATATAAGTACATAATGGTAATATCTTAGATGAGGAAAAATGTAAACAAATATTTTTATGTTCTGCTATTTTCTGCCCTTAAACCTCAATGATCATTTCTTTGTAAGTAACATATCAAGAATGCTGTCACCTGCTCACTTAACCTGTAAAGGAGGCCACTAACTTTTGGCCAAACTGGACTTCAGGAGGTCTTTCAAGTATATTTTCTGTAACACTATTTTTTTATCCTCACTCGAGGACATGTTTTCATTGATTTTAGAGAGGAAGGGAGAAGGAGAGGGAGAAACATCAATCTGTTGCCTCCCATATGCACCCTGACTAGGGATTGACCTACAACCTAAGTATGTGTTTTGACTGGGAATCGAACCCCAACCTTTTGGTGTATGGGAGACGCTCCAATGAACTGAGCTGCCCAGCCAGAGCAGTAACACTATTTTAAGTCTAAAATGTGGCCTGAGAACCTTCACTGTGTAAGGACAGTATGAATGTGCTTTCACATTTCCTTTGTAATCCTGAGGAAAGTGTGGCTATAATATATGTGCAAATTTCATTACCTACTGCGCTGTTTCTAAGAAGTGTCTTTCTAAAAATTGGTGTTTTCTCTCATCCTTGTTAACACAACCATTTCCCAGGATTTCAGACATTTCCCTGGAGGTCGGCAGAAAGGCTGATGAGCTGCCCCCAGGGAGGGAGGCGGCCTCGCTGTTGGAGAAGTGTCTCTGCCCTCCTGGCACTGCTGGATTCTCATGTCAGGTGGGGAGACTGGGATGCAAGTCCATGTCCTGGTTTTGGGTTGAAATATGCTTGTTATAGCAGCTCCAAGTGATGAACAGAACGTATGCGTATCATATTATATTAGTTTTCCCTTAATTTTTTTAATGTGGTAAAATATGTATAAACATGTTTTAACCATTTTCAAGTTTTGTGAGGTTAAGTACACTCACAGTGATGTATAGCCAATCTTTAGAATTATCCACCTGGCAAAACTAAAACTCTGTGCTCATTAGACACTAACTCCCATTCCCCTCTTGCCAGTCCTTGGCAACCACCACTCTATTTTCTCTATCTATGAATGTGACTACTCTAAGTGCCTCACATGAGTGGAACCGGAAGACAGTATTTGTCTTTTTATGACTGGTTCATTTACTTAGCATAATGTATTCAAGGTTAATTCATGCTGTACCATGTATCCGGATGTGCTTCATTTTAAGGCTGAAAACTATCCTGTTGTATGTATAGACTGTACTCTGTCTATCCATGCATCCATCAATAAGATACATAGGTTGTTTCACCTTTTGGCTATTGTGAACAATGCTGCTATGAACATGGGTATACAAATATCTTTCCAAACCCTGCTTTCAGTTCCAAACCTAGCTTTTCAGTCGAATTGCTAGGTCGTGTGGTAGTTCTGTTTTTAAGTTTTGAGGAGCTACCATACTGCTCTCCATAGTACTCCATTATTTTATGTTCCCTCTAGCAAAGCACACGTTCCAGTTTCTCCACTTCCTCATCAACACCGGTTTTTGTCTGTGTTTTTGTTGTTGTTTTACTAGTATAGTAGCCATCTTAATGGTGTGAGGTGGTGTGTCATTATGGTTTTGATTTGCACTTCCCTAGTGATTTGTAATGTTGAGCTTCTTCTCATGTGTTCATTTCCATTTGTGTGTCTTTGGAGAAATGCCTACTCAAACTTTTTGCCCAATTTAAAATCGGATTTTTATTCATTTTCTTCCCTTTTGCATACCCTCAGGACTGTGCACCTGGTTACTACAGAGGGAAACTTCCGGAAGGTGGTGACAGGGGACCTCGCTTTCTGCTTGCTCCTTGTGTGCCCTGCAGCTGTAACAACCACAGCAACACCTGTGACCCTGAAATGGGGAAGTGTCTGGTATGCTTGTTTGGGTGGGTGCTTGCTTGAAGGTTAGAATCAGGGTAGGCAGGGAGCATTGAAATTCCCGGTTCAAAGTCACACCAGTCCCTTGGTTTAGAGAGAGCTTACATTTAGTGAAATGTAAGATACACATATGTTTTCTTCAGAAAGGTTTTAACTAAGTGGTCTGAGATTGCTAATGGAAATTCTTTAAAAATTTTGCTTCCTTGAATTTGTTTTCAGTCATCAATTTGGGAATTGGTTAAGTGGGCCTTGCTTATACTTAACGATGCTGGTGGTTATAGTCACAGTAGATGAGAACTTTACATCATAGAATTTGAAGAGTCAGCTCAGCCATGTGTCCCAGTGGTTGAGCATCAACCCATGAACCAAGAAGTCACCAGTTCAATTCCTGGTCAGGGCACATGCCCGGATTGTGGGCTCAATCAGCTACAGGAGGCAGCTGATCAATGTGTCTTTCTATCCCTTTCCCTTCCTCTCTTTCTAAAATCAATAAAAACATATTTTTAAAAAATTGAGGAGTCACCTGGAAGTATTAAAATAAGTTAATGCCAATGTTTAAAATGTATTTCTCTGTATTCTTTTTGCATTTGTAAAAAAAATTTATTCTTGTGGCTGTCTTAGACACCTTCCCCTAGAGACCAAGATTGGTCTCAGGGACATGAGGAGAACTCTGATCATTGTAAAGGACCACAAGACCCAGACAGAAGTCTTGTGGCCGTAATTGAGCATGAACTCTTGTGCTCATGATTTTGCTTAAGTTGTCATGGCCTTATTGATAACATAGAATAATATGATATTCTTTTCCTACTTCTAAAACCTCATCCTTTATAATAACACGTGGAAACATTGGTAAATTGTATAAATTTTTGCCTCATGTAAAATAACTTACTGAAGAAAAATGGACCGCCTGCCAAGAGAGACACACTGGAAGCATTAGGGGTCCTGGGTGTGGCCCAGAGGAATGAGGACCAACTGGCCTTCAGTCACACTAGATCTGCCTTCCTCTTCTTTTATTGAGAAGCATCTTTCATATGTGGAATTTAAAAGCAGTTTCTACAAGGGAAATTGCTAAATTACAGCAGTGCATAGGTGAATTTAGAAACTGAAGTACTTCATGGTTTTTCTCAATTAAAAGATATGTGTTAACCTTTGCTAACCCCATTATATATGTGGAATTAAAGAATTATTCCAGTCATCCAAGGTAAAATGGACTTAATGAGGATGCAAATAGCTGCAACACTATTAAGAAAAATTTATTCATTCTAATCAGCTCATGCTCCAGGCAAAAGGGAGTGCTAATAGAGAAAAGGGGGAAATATCATCTGAGGATTTAAGGAGAATTGATTTCAGGCAACATAAAGTGAGATGTAATTAAGTGGGAAGGTCCCTTGGCCAATCATAGGGACGAAGGTCACATGAACAGTTTAACAAGTTGATCAGTTCTTTCAGACTGCATTTGCAGCTAACTATTTTAACAAGATCAGATACTCCCAGGACACTAAATTATGACCTTGCCTTTCCTGGCCTGAGTTCCAAGATCTTCAGCTGACTTGTTGATTTGTACTAGAAAGAACATGAAAGATTGTGGCAGAGTCTTCCCAGCATAAACCATGATGGATAGCTTCCAGACAGTTCCCTGCCTGGGGAATGATTGGCCAGATGTGACCTGGAACCCTAGAAGACCTCCCCTGGGCCTGCTAATTTTGCAATAACACCACAGTGGACATGCATAATGCCAGAAGACTGGACAAAAGATTATAAATCTAGATTATAAATCATGGTGTTGAGCAGGACACATTTTGCTTCTTGCTCTTCCCCCTTTTTTATGGAAGATCTGTGTTCTATCCTTGTCCCCACAAGGCATTGCTAATTACTGTAACCCAAACCTACTCTAACAGAAAATAGTGTCTGGGCTTAGAGCTTGGAAGTTCAGGGCTGCAACAGACCTTTGTTTGTCAGAGTCCCTTCAGATCTTAAGATTAAACTACAATATCCATGCTAAGCAGTTACTTAATGTATACTAGTATTTACATACCTCCAGCTCACTCCCAGAACAGCTCAACTCATCTTTGGGCAGCCCTGATTGCTCCTGGGACTGGTGCCCTTGGATCATCTGCCCGTTAGTACAGTTTTAGTATTTGGAGTCATGGAGACAAGCCACTAGCTCAAATGTGGTCATGAAAAGTGGCAGTATCTTAGCAAGTAATTGGCAAAAACACTTGACAAGACTCTTCTTTCACGTGTCCACAGGCTCTGAGTATTCAGCCCTCTCAGTCAGACACCCTCAGGGTACATGCACATGCAGGTCACCTGTGATGGTTCAGAGTCCATTCACCATTCTGAGGTGTGAGGCCAGCATCTGATTGAAAGCATGCTCAGGGCCCAATGCCGTCACTGCTGCCCGTCCCAAATGGACCAGACACTAAGATGCTTACATTCTTTCCACAAGTTCAGCACCTGAGGCCTTGCTCTTTGAACTTGGGACCTTACCTTCCTCTTCAGTCTTATCTGTGAGACCTCTTTTGTGGCGCAGTACAACCATTCATTTCCATTTGACAAAATCTGTTAAGCACTCCCTAGGCACTTGTGAGAATATAGGTGGGCATCAAGACCTTTTGGATTTGATTTTTTCACCCAGCACGTAGGATGTTCCTCCCTCTTCATGTCACTGGGCCTTTGGTGTTATCATAGAAGAGACTGATCAGAAATGTGACCTGAAAGGGGGCAGGAAACCAAAGAGCAGAGAGATACCCTGGGGGTCCCTCTCCCCAGCTACCCTCTTCCAAGACATAGGACTCAGTCCTTTTCCAGTGGAAAAATTGACAGGTTCTCTGTGCACTTCCCATAGCGTGTCAGTTCACATGAACAGGTTCTTATTTGCTTGCCACTCTTTGGGGCAGCTTGTCTTCGATTCTCTAGGGTCTTGAAAATCAGGGAGCTCATATGTTAGGGGGAGCTTTTAATGTTGGAGTTGGTGTTACCAATCAAAAACCAAAAAGTCTGCTTCAGTCCTGTTCACCATCTAATATTTATTCTTTAACAGCCATATATATCTCTATCTCTATCTCTATCTCTATCTCTATCTCTATCTCTATCTCTATCTATCTCTATCTCTATCCATACATGTATCCTATATAATAAAATGCTAATATGCAAATTGACCTAACGGCGGAACGATTGGTCGCTATGACGCACACTGACCACCAGGGGGCAGACGCTCAATGCAGGAGCTGCCCCCTGGTGGTCAGTGCACTCCCACAGGGGAAGCGCTGCTCAGCCAGAAGCCGGGCTCATGGCTGGCTAGCGCAGCGGTGGTGGCGGGAGCCTCTCTCGCCTCTGCAGCAGCACTAAGGATGTCTGACTGCTGGCTTAGGCCCGCTCCCTTCTGGAAGCGTGCCTAAGCAGTCAGTTAGACATTCTCCAAGGGCTCCCTCTGCGAGAGGGTGCAGGCTGGGCTGAGGGATCCCCCCGAGTATACAAATTTCATGCACTGGGCCTCTAGTGTGTGTGTGTGTGTGTGTGTGTGTGTGTATGAAACTTTTTAATACATTTTCTTTTTAAGAGAGTGGTTGCAAATTTTACTTCTAAAGAGATGCCAGTTTGAGGGGCCAACTGGGTCCCAGTAAAATCTATCTTCATCAGGTAAAGTAGGGATACAATTTTAAAATGAAAAATACTGAAATCATTTTTAATAAGAAAAATGTGAAAGTAGTTTTTCAAACATATAAAAAGGCTTCTCTCTACATCTTCTCTTGCTGCCCACTATAAAGCCTGAGGTAATGCATTTGCTCAGTGGTTTCTGTCACTGCGTCAGACCCGGTCAAGCGCCCAAGGCCAAACAAAAGCAGGTTTTGTGTTGGACTCGATGTCAAGAACTGCTTGGTCTTTTAGTTTAAATTTTTTAATAGCCTACTTTTAGGTCCAAATGATGACATAAAATTTAACTAGAAACGATTTTGTTATTGCAGGAGTCAATTGGTGCTGTTCTAAACCCTGCGTTTTCTTCCCTCACTGTCTGTTTCCCACGTCATTTATTCATTCACTCTGCTCTTTCAACTCCCTACATGTGATCATTGAACCCCAACCATGTGCAAAGCCAGTGCTTCAGATCACTTTAAATCACTATATATTTTAGATTCAAATTTTAAGGATCAAAAGCTAGCTGCTCTGTGGATATTTTCCATAAGAAGAATGTGTTAGTAAGTTCTAGGCTGTATTGGATAAGTACAGTTTTATAATGAAAGAAGGCCACAGTGCTGGCAATATTTCCATGATTTAACAAACTTGAAGAAACTACTCCCTTCCCTAAGAATAAAAATAAACTGACGTGAAACGTGGTGGTGCTTAGCTGGTACCAGATAAGGATGATTTCTAACAACTTCCCATTTTCCCCTCTTCTTAAACATGGGGCCCCAGAACTGCGGCGATAACACGTCTGGTGACCACTGTGATGTGTGTGCTCCCGGGTACTATGGGAAGGTGACGGGCTCAGCCACCGACTGCTCTCTGTGCACCTGTCCTCACAGCGGCCCTGCCAGGTGAGCTTGTGCAGATGCGCTGCACACCTGCCCCACCGAAGCTGGGGGTGATTCCGTTTTCAGCCCCAGTTTCCAGGGCCTGTACATGTCTGTTTTAATTAATATTTTCCATATGTTGAGAATGGCTAATTTTAGAAAAAGTGTTCAATTCTCACAAGCACTTGAAAAGAATCTTTTCAAAAGCAAAGTATCTGTGTTGGTATTGGGGTGTGAAAATGGAACCAATTAAAGAAAGGACTTTCAGATTGTTGGGGTTTCTCTTTTAGTATGTGTGTGTGTGTGTTTGTGTGTGTGTGTTTTTAAAGACCAATATTAACCTCCGACCTATGTATCCAGTGTGCCTAGAGGTGAATTATTATTAATTTTATGAATAATGACATAAGGAATTCTGTTCCTGTTTAGTGTAAGGGAACAGGTTTAGAATTTTTATTTGGTGATGATTGATGAAATGCAGAAATGCTACACAGTGATGAAAGTGGGGCCAGGTTCTCCCTGGCACTCATGATGATTGTGTAGAATTATCTGCACACCAAAAAGAACCAGAGATTTTAAGTGGAAGTTGGAATATCTGTGTGTCCTCTTTGGTTTTAATGAAAATTGTAATTCATAAATATCATTTCATCATTGCTTAGAATATTTGACATGGCATTGAACACAGAAAGATCAAATATACACATTTATTATACTAAAATGAAGTTTTCTTTTCAATATTTGTTTGAATCTTCTATCTTCTATTATCTCCAAGAAAGCGATGCTTGATGGTGAATACCAAAGGAGAGGCACTGTATACACTTCCCTTGTAAACTACCAAGCATCCTAAAATTTATTGTTACCATTAATGTTTTGTATTAAATCTGTATGTAAAATTTGACTCAATTCCACTCCTGTAATCTAAACTACAGAAATACTTGCATGTGTGTGTAAAGATGGATACATTTCATCATTGCTTATACTCATGAGAAACTGGGGAGGAACTGAAATACCTGTCTACAGGGGATGAATAGACATTGTGGTACATACCTAGAGTGAAATATTATACAAACACTGAGAAAAGAATAAGGGATATCTATATGTACAAAATTGGAGAAATGGCCAATTAATTATTTAATTGTGACTATATAATGTGATGCCATTTTGGAAAAAGTTTATATTCATGTGTATATTCATATCCATAGCTCCGTGGCTGTATGTACCCAGAGAAATGTTTGGAAGAATATATCACCTTTCTACTTCCCATATTTCTGTAATGTTTGAATATTTTACTTTTTCAGTCAAGAAAGGTTCTAATCATCCCCAGAGCCTATGATAATGAGTTAAAGTTTACACTGCTAGGAAGAGCCTGTGGACATTTATAATGTGCTATGTACCTGAAGGGCTCTAAAATGCATGCTTTGCTTTCTACACATTTTATGTTTCCACTGAAGTCTGTCCCTTTGCTGTTTAAGGAGTAAAAAATTCAAAAGTGAAGTAGGGCTGATAGAGAATCTTGTAACTCATTCTTGGAACTTTTCTTAACTGGCCCCAAACCCAAGACTGCCCAGGTGGTTTTCTTCAATGGTTTGCAGTATCCATCTGAGCCTCTAGATGGCGCATGGTGTATTGGTAATTTAAAATGTGGAGGCAGTGGTTGTAAAGAAAGGAAGGAATAAGCCAAAACGAAGTCCATGACTGAGGGGGATCCATTATCAGAGTGGATATTAAACTCTGAGCAGCTCTATCATTTTGCTTCAAATTGTCCTTTACACGCCTTTAGATCCATTTATTTTCAAATTCCACCCCCACTCTTCACTTTTCTTTGCCCCACCTTTTCCTACTTGCCTGTCATTGCAGCCCATTATATTCACCAGCATTTGTTCCACTCTCTTCTCTCTGCTGGTTTTCGTGCTTACTCATAGTCATCATGTACAGCTCTCTGTAATCACCTTTTCATCTAATAAGTCAGATAATTCTTCACCTAAATCTCAGAACAAGACCCTTCACCTGGGAAGCTTTCTTGTTTGGTGACTAATCAGGGGAAATCTGTAAGATCTGCCTCCTTCCCCTCACATGGTTGTCACTGGACAGGTGTCTAATGAGTGTCTTTTGGATACAAGAGGTGCACAAGTAGTGGTTACATGTTTATTTTCCCCAATATATTTTTGCTCAATATATTTTAAGCCCTAAAAACCTTGTCTAACTGTGCACTGTAATCACTTAATTTTCAGGACAGTGTCTTGTACCCTAAGAGTAATGAACAAGTACCACAAGCAAGAGTTGAAATTGTATATCTGAAAATTCAAAAACCATTGTTTTTCTCTCAGTTTTAGTCCGACTTGTGTCTTGGAAGGTGATCACGATTTCCGCTGTGACGCCTGTGTGCGGGGCTATGAAGGGCAATATTGTGAGAGGTATGTTGTGGCGTGATGGCATGGAAATTGCAAGGCACATCTGCTGCTTTATATTGTAGGACATATTTACTTAAGTGATTTGAGAGTATCAGCTTGGTTGTGCATGATTGATATTCCAAAACAAAATCTATGTATTAAGGTAAGTAAATGCACCTTCTATGACTATCTCATCCTCCTTTTAGGATTTAAAATGTAGAATGAGGTAAGTGGGACTGTGTACTTTGCACTTCACTTGGCAGAAATGGTTGATATATTATCTTACTGGCACTGATACTGTTGTCTGTATCTGCATGTTCTCCTTTCCGTAGGTGCTCCTCGGGCTATCATGGGAACCCTGGAGTGCCAGGCGGCACCTGCCAGAGGTGTGATTGCAGCCCGCATGGCTCTGTTCACCGGGACTGTGACCGCGGGACTGGGCAGTGCGTCTGCCGGCCGGGGGCCGCGGGGCTCCGATGCGAGGACTGTGAACCCAGGCACATTCTGGTGGAAAGCAATTGTGTTTGTGGGTATTTTCCTTCCTAACTGTTTAAAGGTGGTTTTTCCTCTCAACTGTTTTTCCTGTTGTTTTCCTATTACTGGGCCCTATGGCATCCGCAGGAGAAAGTCCTATTTTAACTAAGCACAGGTTGCTATGTATTCTGCCAAACTGAACTTTTCATAGTGCGTTTGGAGCCGAGGCAGAAGGTTCTAGGGTAGCAGCATTTATCTCTCTAGCACTCTAAGCAGCACAGTAATTCCAGCTTCATAGTTTATCTGCATTAATATCCCTTTAATGGAGCCAAGTGTCAGCGCAGAGAGAGAACACCTTTGTGGGTTGTCATTTGTGTTACTCAGATTTCACTGGTGGCTTCAGCTCTTGGCTGCTGTGGGGTTTTTTCCAGTCCTGATTTATTTTAGTAGCAAGTACACGAGTGCTCATCTACGGATGTCTTCTCAGTGGTTCATGGGGAAGATGGGGGGGAAGTAATGTCAGGATCATGGCATTCAAGAGCTTTTGTTTATGTGTTTGTTTTAAGCAAAAACACACGCATTATTTTCCCCAGTCTCCTTCTCTTGAATTTGCTGGAGGTGTGTTTGCAAACTATCTCAGGAAATGACAGACCAGGCTCTGCAAGGAAACACATTCGAAATTTGTTGCCATTGGTCCAAGTCCCGAATGAGCAGATGCACTGCAAAGGTCGGAGCTGTTGACACAACGTGCACCCAACCTGGGACCCACTCGGATCAGTTGTTGCTTCCTGTGTGACCGGGGAAGTCACTTCTCTGATCTGAGTCTTGGAGTCACCATCTGAGGATAGGGACTTGTGTTCTCTGCTTGCCTCCCATGGTGTGAGATTCCGTTTCTGGGAGCCTTGTCATATGCTTTGCCCTTATTATGACTTTATGTTGTTATTGTAAAATGGCTAATGCACACCCAAGGGAAAATGTGCAGACCATTTTGCATTAATTTAACTTTCTTTTTCTTTTAGCTTGTGATGATGAATGCGTAGGTGTGCTACTGGATGACTTAGACAATATTGGTGATACCAGTCTTTCTGTGAACCTCACCAGCATTATTCCTGCCCCATATGGAATTTTGTCAAACCTGGAAAATACAACCAAATATCTCCGGGTAGGTACTGGGAATACAGAGATGCATCATTGAGAGATATGGAGTTGGGCTGGACAGTAGGAGTCATTCTGTCTGTCCCCCCTGCTTCCTTATTCACGGTGTGTACTGCTGGGAGGTGTCCAGCCTTCCCGTGAACGTGACCAGGGACCTTATTATCCAACACTAACTTGTTTTACTGTAGGACCCCTTAATTGTTTATGAGTTATTCATTAGATGCCTTTTCATAAATTCTACCCCACGGTCATTCTTCACCTTTCGAATAAGGCAAAGTGCACTTGTGCCTCTTTAAGACAAACCTTTGGCTATTTGAAAATAGCTGTCCTAATACAAATACAGGAAATAAATTGAGGTGGTATCTTCTTTAATGTTGGAATCTGCTAAAGATAACTATGTTCTGTAAATGTATCATTCTTAACTTGAGTTTTAGGCGCAAAAGTTTTTTTTAACCTGGAAGATTATATAAAAATCTCTGCGGGCATATCACCGTTTTATGTTTAGTCAAATAGGATCTGGGTCCCAAAAAGGCGGGGGGAGGGGTGGTGGTTAGAAATAGACTCAGTTGACAGCATTCTACTCTAGTATTTTTAATGCTAATTGGAAAAAATATTATTCTTAATTTTCCTTAAAACCTATACATTAGAATTTGAGAAAATTAATTCACTGTGTCAAGGATAGTCATTCCTGACTATCTTTATTAGTTAAAAGCTTTTCTTAGACTAGACATTTCCTTAGGCAAGTGTGCCTGTGTGTGTGTGTGTGTGTGTGTGTGTGTGTGTGTGTTCATTTTTAAAATAAAAACCAGGAAATATGAAATTTTTTTCCACTCACTATAGACACAATCTACCAATACTAGTTTTTTTTTATCACTAGGGATCCCAGGCATATAACTATATTTTAAATTTATCAAGTGAGATAAATTCTTGCCTTAAATTTTAAATATTTTTTTTCTTTTTATTGACTTTATTGTGGTGACACTGGTTAATAAAATTATACAGGTTTCAGAAGCACAATTCCACAACACATCATCTGTACATTGTATTGTATGTTCACCATTTATTCCCCCATACCCTCCTCTACCTTCCCCCACCCCCTCTACCCCAGAAATCACCACACCATTGTCAATGTCCATGAGTTTTTTCTCTCTCTTTTTTTCTCAGTCCCTTCACTCACCCCCAGTCCCTGCCAACAGTTGTCAGCCTACCTTCTATCTATGAATATGTCAGTTTTAACTATGTTTGAATTATTTGCTCCCATTTAAACCACTTGCCAATTCCTTTAAATAACTTTTTATGTTTATCTAAATTATGCAGTAGATTAAGAACGTAAACTCTTAACTGTTTAATGTTTTCATTGTTAACTACACAGCAACCTTGGCCAAGTCACTTAATTACCCCCCCACCCTGAATAATAATATAGCCATTTTATAGGGTTGTTATAAGGTTTAAATACAATCATGCAAGTAAAAAATAAAAAGACTGTTGGCATAAATTAAGCACTAATTGTTAGTGATTATGAATACTTACTTAATACTTTTGTATTTTAGCCTAATAAGGTTTTTTTTTCATTAAGCCTAATAAGTTTTTAAAGTGAAATTTTAAAAGTGTTAGCAATTATGGTTAAAATTGATGTAACTCTAATGAAATTAAGCCAGACTTACCCAAGAATAGCAGGAGTAATGGATTCTGCACAATACAACATACTTTAAATTCATGTACTAGTATGTATGGGGAA
>NW_005359064.1:20151-31903 GCF_000412655.1 Myotis brandtii | reverse complement strand
CTGCCTGCCCCACACTGGGGATCGAGCCCACAACCCTGGCATGTACTCTGACCGAGAATTGAACCGTGACCTTATGGTTCGTAGATCGACATTCAATGACTGAGCCACACCGGCCAGGCATGTATGGGGAATATTATGCAAAAGGTGGCAGATGGGAGCATGTTGCTATAAGCAAAACTTAAGTAAATGTGATTCATTTTATTTTTTAATGCAATTTCAAGGAAAGAAGAATTTATTTCTGTGAACAAAATAGTTGATAACCAGTGAATCAGAACATTTATTTTGAAACATTGTGATTTGTTCTCTTCATTCTTTGTAGGAGTCTTTATTAAAAGGAAATACACAACAGGGGCTGGTAAAACTTCAACTTGAAGGTGTTACAGAACAAACAGATGACCTGCAAAGGGAGGTAAATTCTTCACACAAAGGGCTCACTTCCCACCCAGCATTTATGAGCAATTGCATTGGGGCGGTCTGGAAGGTTCCAGTTAGGTCAGGGCAGCTTCTGCCTCTCAGAAGCTGTGCTCCAGGGACTTTATGATCAAATTGGTTTTAACCTTGGCAGAAATGTGTTCGTGGGGAAGGCTCCTGGCTTAATTTCTATTGTCACCTCTGCTGAGGGAGCTGTTGGGCAGTCACCTTTCCATTTGAGCATCATTTTCTCCTATGAATCAAGGGGTGGGTGGGATTGAAAGATCCTGAGGTTTCTTCCTTCTCCTAAATTGGCTGCATTAACTAAGCACGTGGTGAGCACGGTGCTCAGAGGCACTTCCCCAACACCGGGACCACTCGCTGCAATTCGCTGGGCAGAGCCAGCATAGCCTGGCGCTGGTTGTGTGGTGTTCGTACACCCTTTGGGCTTTAGGCCATGTGCTTCTGATTTTTGGACTTTGAATGGCAAGTGAGCTTGCTCTAAAGTCAGCAGGGAATGTAGTCTGTTTATCCCATGTCAGATGAATGGAATTTCCTCATTCACAGATGGCGAGGGGGCCTATTGCCAAATTTATAATTTTCACTTACGAATTTTATGTGCACACGCATATGTATGTGTGTATACTTAGATATGTATATAATAGTGTATCTATACATAGATGTATCTACTCTTTGTCTCTCAACATCTACACACATACATAGTGGTGTGCACCCTAAAAATAAGTATTAGCTTGGCTTCTGTTAATTTAAAATTAGTAATGATTTGGGGCGAGTTTAAGGCTTAAGTGTGGGCTCTACATACCTCAGTGAGCAAACATTTGGTAGGAAATGATAAGCTGCTTAAATAAATTCTCTCTACTCATTAAAGAGGATTCTCTTTGGATTTTGACTATAAAACACCTTTAGACCTAGTCTGAGTTACTTTACATTCCTGGAAATTACAACCTTTCCTTTTACAAGTTATGACATTCCCTAAAAACAACAAAAACAAACAAACAAACAAAAAAAAACAGCAGCTGAGGACAGCTACCAGTAAGTCTCAGCCCCTGGGCTGCCAGCTTTACATACATCATCAAATTTTATCTTCATAAAGTCCATGAGGTAAGTGCTGTTATTACCCAGGTTATCGATGAGGCTAGAAGATGTTAGTCTAGGTCTCCAGGTTGGCAGACCTGGGCCTAAAACCTGGTTTATCCGACTCCATGTTCTTAACTCCTTGACTAAGTTCTCGAGGTCAGTAAAAATTGGTTAAGATTTTTCTTTCTCATTCTGTATACTTGGGTCATAAGTTGAATATCGAATCTTCATAGTAGAGACTCTGGGAGAATCTGTGGTATAATAACCACTTAGGCTGCTTTTGAAAATATGTCATCTTTTCTCATACAAAGATAGCAGTAAATTATTTCATTAACCACTTAATTTCCAATCCCAAAATATCAACCTTGGTTTATATGGTAGTGTAAATACTTATATTCTGGAATATATTTTGTTATTTAAAAGAGACAACTTGAACATCAAAGCTTCATATTATTCAAGTCAGACTAACCTGAGACCTTTATTTTCTATCAGCTCAGTAGAGTGTTAACAAGTAGCCAACATGTGGCCAGGGCGACTGAAAGACTCCTCAACGAGAGTCAAGATCTCATGACATTTACTGAGAAATTGAAGATAAGCATTCAAGGTAGTGTGGTCAGTGTCTAGCTTGGGGAGTCTATGCTCATTGCAAGGAAAAGTCCCATTCACTCTATACAACATATGAATAGATGTGTGTTACTTGCGTTCAACTGCTAGAGCCAAGGACTGGGGATCCTGATGTGTCCAGATCATGGTCTTTCATTGAGAGTTTTATCTTTTAAAAAAAATGCATGCTTCCTTTTTTATTTTCTATATGATGCGCTACACTTACGTCCTAAGTATCAAGTAGATGTGGTGCCTTCCCATCTGTTATGAATTTCCCAAATTAAGACTTGCTAAGTGGTGCACAGGGTGCCAGATGATGAGCCAAGCAAGGTCCAACAACAGACCATAGGAGAAAATGGAATTGAGGAGTTTTTACTCACAGGTCCTGGAGAAAGTACCCAGCATGCCTCAAGGGGCCACATGGGAAGGCAAGGCAGGGATGCTGTCAGAGAGACAGAACCTGGGCACCTGCTTTATCTGGTTCTGTGGGTACAGTGCTTTGGGGTTCCTGAGCTAAGGCCCAAACCAAAAAAGCAGACTTTTGGTAAGCTCCACAGGGGTCTTATCCTTGGGGCACACAGGGGAAGCTCTGGGAGGCAGGGGAGACTGTTGATCACAGGGGCTGTCACCATAGGAACTTACATTAGCTTCTGACCCTGTGGCTACTGTCTAGGGTACGTGCTTATATGAGGGGGCAAGTGTCAGTTTAAGGTGACTGCAGGCCTCTTGGCCACAGAAAATGGATGCCAAGGCAGCAGTGCCATGTGAGTCGCTGAGCTAACTCTCGACACCATTCCTTTGCCCACAATAGGAGCCGATGTGATGTGGAGCTTCAGTGTGGTCCCAGAGTGCAGCCACAATATTAGAGTAATTTACTCACTGCTCGATTGGGATGTCCCATCTGATCTGGCTTTTAGGTTGCTTTTTTCAGTTTTCTAGCCACAAGAAATATATTCTTGCTTTTCTTTTTGGATTATTGTGTAAGGACATACCGGTAAGGAGTAAGTACAGAATCCAATGCAGATCAGACTTTATAGGGCAAAAGATAAGAAGATTATCAGAATAAATAATATGCTTAATAAGAAAGGTAGTATCAAGTATTGGTGATTCATTCATGCAGTGAATACTTGTTGAACAGCTTTTATGTGCAAATGTCTGTGTCCAGTGCAGGAAATACTGAGGTAACAGTGGCCATAGCCCCCTGCCTTACAGAGAGTAAGGACACTAGGGAAAACTAACATTAAATAAACAGCAATCCCAAGTCCATGAGTGTGTGTGTGTGTGTGTGTGTGTGTGTGTTTTCAATTTTTATCTTATTGACATTTGAGAGAGAGAGGAAGGGAGAGAGAGAGAAACGTCGATTTATTGTTCCACTTATTTATGCATTCACTGGTAGCTTCTTGTATGTGCCCTGACTGGGGATAGAACCGCAACCTTAGTGTATCGGGACAATGCTCTAACCAACTGAGCTACCCAGCCAGGGCCCCCATGAGTGTTTTGATAGGGGATGTCCAGAGTGTGTTGGGATGTACAGCCGGCCTGGCCTAGATTTGAGGTTCAACCAGTTCAGCTGAACAGAGCGGCCTCACTGAAGAAGTGTCTAAGTTCTTCCAGTTTAGTGCCACTTTTAAGAGACTTATTAAATGATTGATAAATTTTCTCCATAGAAATTATTGAAAAGGCAACAACTCTAAATCAGACCTTGGATGAAGATTTCCAGCTACCCAGTTCCACTCTTCAGAATATGCAAAAGAACATGACGTTTTTGCTAGAAACCTTACAGAAAAGGCATTTTATGCAGGTGCACCAAAATGCTACCCTTGAACTGAAGTAAGTCTCTAAGTGCTGCCATTCATGACACAGCCAATTAGAGGAAAGAACCTCAGTATGGATGGGGCAGGGGGGGGGGGTGGTGCATGTGGGAGGAGGTAAAAGAAGGAAAGATCTCACTGTGGAAGAAATGTCACAAGAGAAGAGAGGGGCCCTATTGTCATGTAAATGAAGAGACCCCGCCAGGCCCTCCAAATAGAGAAAATTGTAATCACTGCCAATAGCTCTGTGTTTGTGCTGGTATGCCTTGGGTTTTGTTTCTCTCTGTCTCTTCAGCAACATGGTACTGTATTTGTTGAAGATCAAGTATAATGCAATCAGTTATCATGGAAGAAAATTAGTCAGTGGCTACTACCTGTGCTGTAAACTCTAAGATAGATGGATGTTATGCCAAAATAATTCAGCTTAGCTATGCAAACTCTAATTGAAAACCTCAGTGTGAAATGACAGATCACAAAGGATTGTTAGACATGGTCACTAGGAACTTGTAATTTCCTTTCAGGCATTTTTCTTAGTATTTTCACACAGTTATTACTTGATGTAATATAGCACAAGCTATCTTTTTTCCAGGGTTGTGATAAATATCATAAACACTGGCTTAAATAGTTACACAAAACTCCATTCTCTATACTGTGACATTTAAACTATTTTTAATCTAGTTTTCTATTTTAAATAATGTTGTGATGGATATCGTAGACAAAAATATTTTTCTATATTTCACATTATTATATTACTAGGGTGGATATTAAGAAGTGAAATCATTTAGCCAATGAATTTGCATGTTGATGATTCCTGACTTGCATTTCCAAATTATTTCCTAAAAGAGTACTTAAAACAATGTACACTTCTACTGGCAACACCCTGGAGAATTAAGCTTACACCTTTATTCATTATTGAATATGATTTTAAGCATTGGGTGGGATTTGGAGAACTAGAGAGACCTGGGAACTAAATGCCTTGCGGGGAGATTGGAGGAGGCCAGGGCCAGGAGGTGGGGAAGGGGTCTGCCTTCTGTGGAGCCCCTCCTCCATGCAGGAGGGTGCAAGCCTCTTGTCTCATGTTCTGTCCTGTGATCCTCTCAGCCGCCTCGTGGGGAATGGGAGCATCCAGCTGGGGAGACTGAGACTCAGAGACTGCAAGTAACTTGCCCACTGTTCAACCTCCAGGATAGTCTGGACCCTGACCACAAACCTACATCTGTGTGACTGTGAACCCTGTTGTTTTCCAACCCCAAACAGAAGGAAGTACATCTGAGACCCAGTCCCCTAAAGACAATGGGTGGAATTGGGCCGTTAAGTCAGAGACCATGCGACCATGCTGCTACATTTACACTAGATTAATCATGTTGCCTTGACCCCGACCTTTTGCCCACATCTTCCCTCACCTGACATGCATGGCAGGAAGAAGCACTGGCAAGAAAGAGGCTGACACCTCCATGTTCCTCTTCTCAGGACCCATCCATTCTTAAGGTGGCTACCCCAGGCTCAGCTGTGCTATTCTCTGCTTCCTACCCTTCCTTAGCTCCCCGCTGCCTCCCAGATGAAGTAGAAATGTCATATATTTGATTCCAGCCCCACCCCCTTTCCACTAACCAAAGTCCCCCCATCCATCCATTTCCCACTCATCCTGGGCTCTCAGTTGCTCCCTCCCTCGGCCACACTTAAGAGTTGATGGACACTTATTAGAAACGGAGATTCCCTGGAGATCCATGGGAGTCATTTTGTGGGGCCGTTCTCTCCCACCATTACCCTTCCACAGTCAGCTCACTTGTTCATTCAGCAAAATGAGCTTCCAGTGGCAGATATTGTGCTAGGACTTGGGGACACAAAGGAGAACAATAGAGATCTTTTTGCCCACTAGGATCTTGTAGTCTAATTACGAAAAGTCCATTTGCTGAAGAGCATTTGAGAGGAAGGGGAGAAGGCAGGGCCCCTCTCCCCCCGACGCCCTCAGTGCCCCCGACTCTCCTCGCCTGCTAGGCCCTGGGGCCACCCTTTCTCTGTCATTGTTGGTCTTGTGTGTTTATTTAGAACAAAGTTATTCTTGAGATCGCTGTTCTCTTTCTTTTTAATTTGCTCATTTAAATTATTATTAAAAAGACCTTTTATTTTAAAATATTAAAGTTTAAAATGTGTTCTCTGATCTCCACTTTCTTATTTTCTAGGATAATCCCTGTTCTTATGCTATTTCAAATTTTGTGGATTATTTTAGGAATTTATCAGCTTTTTCTAATGATAATCCTTAGAAAATTGGTAATTTGTGCTGAACTATGGCAATCCTATTGTTGGGAATATTTAGCACACAAATTAGTTGCTTATTATGCCTCTGTCAGGGTCCCCTAGAGCACCGTCACATTCAGTTTCACTGGGAATCTCAGGACTCAGCGTAGAGTTGTGCTCATGGCCCATATACCTATGGCGACGTATTAAGGAGCACAGCTGGGTTGGGGAAAAAGACACGGTGGAGCCTTGAGGTGACCATTCAGGCTTCCTTTCCTTGAGGGAGCACAGAGCGTACTCTTCCCTCGGCTATGAAAATGCAGCAGCACATGGTGATGTTTCTGCCCAGGGAAGCCCACTAGAGGTTCAGCATTCATGGTTTTTACTGGGTTGGCAGTCCTGTGGGCACCCTCTGCCCAGCATGTGCCCAAATTCCACAGTCCCAGAGGGAAAGCAGGTGTTCAGCATAAACCACATTGTTTGCACAGACAGTGGAAGCAGTGAGCCACTGGTATCAGGTAGAGAACAATGGGAACATTTTACAGACCTTGCAAGCAGGCCCTTTGAAGGACAGCCTTCTGCCCACTGTTACCCTTACTGCACACTATAAAACTAGGCATGGAAGTGTAAAAATCCCTCTGCTATCATTTCAATGATAGAGGCTTTGTCATTCATTGACTTACTATGTGAACCATCTATATTTGTCAGGGCTGCTGAAGATTTATTGTCACAAATTCAGAAAAATTACCAGAAGCCACAGGAAGAGTTGAAGGTAATAAAAGAAGCAGCAAGCAGCCTCCTTTCAAAACACAACAGTGAACTGCAGGCAGCAGAAGACCTGGTGAGGGAAGCAGAGGCAAAGACGCAGGAAAGCAGCCGCCTCCTGCTCATTATCAAGGCCAGCCTGCGAGAGTTCAATGTGAGTCTTAACAGCTCCCTCCTCAGTTAAAGCTAGTAACCAAATTCTCCCATGTAAATAATACAAATTTCAGCTTTTTAAAAGACGAGCCCCCTAACACTACCTCAACACACAGTGTCAGGCCCCAGTGTTCGGAAGCTGACTTGCTTAATGAAGCATCCTTAAAGGTGATTTTTGCTACAGGACAAAAAGCTGCGTGTTCGAGAAGAACAAAACTTGACCTCAGTGCTAATCGCCAAAGGAAGGAGATTGCTGGATGCTGCCACAGCAGGTGCAAAGGCTGCACAAAGTGCGCTAGCAGTAAGTTTCTACTCAGCACAGCCACAATATACTAGTAGTTTCCAAATCATAAATATGCACACACACATTGCTGAATAGCTGCCTATATATTCACAGTATTGATTTATCTGTGTAGCAATTAGAGCATCACCGGGATGAGCTGCTTTGGTGGACTGCCAAAATCAGGCACCACGTGGATGACCTGGTCATGCAGATGTCCAAACGAAGAGCGCTTGACCTTGTCTACAGAGCTGAGGGTCATGCAGCTGAGCTCCAGAAACTAGCAGGGGCTCTGGACAGGTGAGACCACATTTTGCAGGAATTCCAGAGGTTGTGATCCATTGATCAAAGAGAATAAGGACGACTGTTTTGATCACAATGTTAAGTCACTCTTCCTTTTTTTGTCTAAAAATGAAGATTCCTGTTTTGTTTACATGGTAAGGGGTATTTCCTCCATGTCAGATAACATGGTTGACCATCAATCGGCATAAAGATAAGATGGAGAAATGCAAACTGAACCCAATAGGCATTTAAGAAAATATAATCTATACTAATAATAGAGGAATATGCAAATTGTCTGGGACACTGTCACAGTAACAGTAATGACCGAACAGCAGGCTGACAGGCTGCGTGGGGTGACAAGGCCGGCAGGGGGGACAGTGAGGGGCAACCAAATGACTGAATAGCAGGCTGCGTGGGGTGACCAGGTTGGCAGGGGGGCAGTTGGGGACGACTAGGCTGGCAGGCAGAGGTGGTTAGAGGTGATCAGGCTGGCAGGAGGGGCAGTTAGGGGTGATCAGGCAGGCAGGAGGGTGAGCGGTTAGGAGCCAGTAGTCCTGGATTGTGAGAGGGCTGTCCGACTGGCAGTTTAGGCCCGATCCCTGGGATTGGGCCTAAACCTGCAGTCAGACATCCCCCGAGGGGTCCCGAATTGGAGAGGGTGCAGGCTGGGCCGAGGGGACCCTCCCTCCCATGCACGAATTTTGTGCACCAGGCCTCTAGTGCTACAATATCAAGCCATCAAGACCTTGTTCCGCATCTACTAAGTGCTTAGGGTTTTGTTCAGTTACATGTGGACAGAACAAAGATATTAACTTCTTTACATCTCTTACCTTTTTGGAGCTTATCCTTTGTCTGGCTTTATGCAGTGATGGAGGCTGTGGTTGCCCACACTGGACCTGTAGAAGTGTTATACCACCTCTGATTATTTTCTACTGCCTGAAGGTCTACCATAGCATTACAATAACTTAAACTTATATTTTTGGGTATATGTCCTCACTTGTTAAAGGTGTCTTTAAATGAGAAGTACAGTGTTAGGCTAATGGTTCCCAAACTTGTCTGCACATCGGAATAACCTGGGGAACTTCAAAGATACTGATGCCTTGCCCTGGCTGGGTGGCTCAGTTGGTTGGATGTCATCCCATATACCAAAAGGTTGGTTCAATACCCGGTGGAAGCATAGGAGGCAACTGATGGATGATTCTATCACATCGATATTTCTACCACCCTCTCTCTCTTTATCTCCCTCCTCTCTCTCTAAAATCAATAAAAACATATCCTCAGGTGAGGATTTAAAAACAAACAAACTGATGCCTTTGTCCAACCTAGTCCTCCCAGCCCCCACTCAAAGATTGTGACTTAATTTATCTGGGTTGTGACCTATTTTCTAAAAATATCCCCAGGTGGTCTAATAGCAGCAAATGAGGGAACCAGTGTTTTAGGCCTTTCAGTGATTTGCACCATAGTCTGAATTAATTGGTAAATTTATTTATTTAAAATTTGTTATAAATTATGGATGGAAATGGTCTGGACACACTGGGAATATGTGTTTTTGTGTGTTGGGTATGTTTTGTGGAAGGGGAAAAATAAATATATTTTCAATTTGAGGAAACTGCCCTAAAATATTAGATCACACAATGAAGACAATAAAAAAACTACATAAGATAGAATATTGCATAAATTATGTG
Source organism: Myotis brandtii (assembly GCF_000412655.1). NCBI lineage: Eukaryota > Metazoa > Chordata > Mammalia > Chiroptera > Vespertilionidae > Myotis > Myotis brandtii. The sequence goes on along the minus strand of NW_005359064.1, from coordinate 22,577 downwards.
CTGCATTGAGCACTACTGCCTAGAGATGCCACAGGAATCAGTAATAGAAAATGGAACTAGGTACTCAGTGTCTCTCTTTTCATCTTTCATCATTTCCCAAAAGAGAAAACATAATTCTGACTACATACATAGCTAGAACAAAACAGTTATTACTTAGTATATGCAGTAAAAGCAATTGGTATGATACATAAAGTTAAATAAAATAACATTATTATCTTTTACTTATAAATCACCAAATTTTGCCAATCAAGTAGTAACAAGTAATAACTGCTGATGTCTGGTTTGGGAATCACTCAACTCAATAACCTTGGGAAGCAAATGAAGTGAGTTACACACCAGGCAAAGATGTGTCGATTGTCAAATTTTATTTTCAAGATAGAGTGGCTGGATGAAATTGCACCATTACCAGTTGGCAAGTTCCTAAGTGATTTGTCCATTTGTAAGAGTGAAGTTCAGATGATTGAAATACTATCTGATCTTCCTGCAAAACCTCTAGTGAACTTCATCAAATTGGTGTACACCATTTGAAATAAGATTCAGCAGCCTTACATATGCTTAGGAAAGCTTTTTGAAAATTAGCAATTGCCTAGCAGCACAGATTACAATAAATGCAAAGACTCGATGGCATCCCAGACACATGCAGGGGTTTGAAGAGAGATCAAAAGAGGGCAGCTGGAAGAAACAGATGAATGGTTAAAAGATGGGAAACAGCCATCATCTCTTCTTTGGGTATTAATTAAACAGTCATTCTTAGTGTTGTTGTGACAGCGTGGTCACTGCTTCTTAAGATTCCTTTTGGAGTCAAAGGGGAATCCGTAGGTTGTTATTCCTTGTTGATGGTACTGCTCTAATGGGAAAGAAAGCTAAGAGGCTTTTAAGAATAGTGGGGAAGTCCAATTTTAGTTTATCATAACACCTGTAAATATGCTAATTTCATAGTGGCCTTGGAAATGTTAGATTTGTGTCCCTGAATGCAACCAGCGCAACACACATCCATTCCAACATTCGGAGCCTGATTGAAGAATCAGAAAAACTGGCAAAAGATGCTCTCAGGACTGTGAGGGAGGTGAGCCTGGTAAGAAGAGCCATGTGGGCTTCGGTGGGTGCCTTCCTTTTCTAGAAAACCGTGGGAGATTGTTCCTTAAGAGGCTTGAGCAGAGACTTGGTGGCTTAAATGTATGCTTGTCAACACTGCTTTTTGGTGGGATCTGTTTATGGCTTCTGCCATTATGTGGTATGTTTAATTCTTAAAGTCATAAATACTTCTTTATAAAGACTAGGGACTAAGTGATGTAAAGATGAGGAAAATCTCACCATTTTTTATTATAAAAATGATAATGCTTCATGATACCTACTCAAGGCATCTTTTTAAATTTTTTTAAAAAAAATACCGTTGACATTCAATGTTATATTAGTTTCAGGTGTACAGTATAGTGGTTAGATATTTATATAACTTATGAAATGATCCCTCCAATAAGTCTAGTACCCAACTGGCACAATACTTATTACAATATTATTAATTATGTTCCCTATGCTATATTATACATCTCTGTGATTATTTTGTAACTGACAATTTTTGAGGCATCTTGTCTTACCTGCGATGAAGATCTTTATTTAATGGGTGTTTTTGTCTTTGTATATTTAAAAATGGCTTGTGGTCTTTCTCTTCTCCCATAATTAGGATGTATGTTAAACAGGCATTAGGACAATTAAACTCTCCCTGCCTGTTATCTAGTTGACTTCCCTGTTTGGAACCAGAGGGGAGGCTATTCTGATGGAGTCGCCTTCACATCCCCATCAGGATCCCACCCTGGCCTCCAGTCACCACACGTAAATAGTTCTGTTTCCTAGTTCCCAGAAGCCATGGAGTCTAATGGGAAAGCAGCTCTCCAGCGCAGCTCCAAATTCCTAAAAGAAAGCAGGAGCCTGAGCAGAAAGCATCAAGGTCAGTGTTTTGTTTTTTTTTTCCAGAAAATACCTGTGCAGTTTCATTTTTCTTAAGAGTTTCAGTAAGTAATGATTTGCATATATAGGAGCTATCTAATAACATAATGATATATCCATAATAAAATGGCAGCAGGAATCTGTTGTATAAGAGAAACATGCAAGTTTTATATAAGATAGTGTATTTTTCACTTTAATATATTCTAATATACTAGAGGCCCGGTGCATGGAATTCCTGCATGGGGTAGGGGGTAGTAGTCCCCTCAGCCCAGTCTGCACCCTCTCCAATCCGGGCTCAAACCGGCAGTCGGACATCCCTCTCACAATCCTGGACTGCAGGCTCCTAACAGTTCACCTTCCTGCTTGCCTTATCGCCCCTAACTGCCCCCCCTGCCAGCCTGATTACCCCTAACTGCCTCTGCCTGCCAGCCTGATCGTCCCTCACTGCCCCCCCTACCGGCCTAGTCGCCCCTAACTGCCCC
>NW_005359064.1:0-20108 GCF_000412655.1 Myotis brandtii | reverse complement strand
GATTGCCCCCAACTGCCCCCCCCCCCAGCCGGCCTGGTTGCCCCCAACTGTCCCTTCTGCCGATCTGGTTGCCCCACACAGCCTGCTGCTCGGTCGTTTGGTCGCTCCTCACTAACCCCCTGCCGGCCTGGTCGCCCCACGCAGCCTGTTCAGTCGTCTGTTCAGTTTTTTCGGTTGCGGCAGTCGCTTAGGCTTTTATATAGATAGATAAAAAATGTCAAGTCTTTTCCTATAGAGTAAATAGTGGTCTATAAACAGCTCACCCCTCTTTTAGACTACCTCCATATCCTGTACTGTGTCTCTCCCTTAGGGTGTGGATATGTGCATATTTTTTGTTTCTCTGTGAGTCATGCAGTTTAGAATTTATTGTCATCTCACCATATAGAAAGTACACAGTTCTCAATCATAAAGCATTAAACACCAACTCTAGCATCAATGTTGATGGGCTATGGCTTCAGTCTATACAACTAAAGGTATTTCATAGGCCATGAAATAGTGAATGTCCTGCAATTAAAGTTTAGGCAGAACCATCATGTTCATCAAGGATTTTATCAATAATTCATTTTTTAACATGTGCTCAGAATCCAATGTGATTGTGTATTATGAACAGAAATGCTAAAAGTGAAGCTTTGATCCAACAGCTTTGATCAGACTTGGAGGAGGTTGAGTTGAACACCTGCTGGGATGGGGGAGGGTCAGAAGGGAGCAGGAAGCAGAGGGGTCCTGGCCAGGGAAGCAGGTGGGAGATGGGGAGGGAGATTATCAGGCAGGAGCCCAGTTTGGGGTTTTACAACCCAGAGGAGAAACGTGGCCACAATGTAGATGTAGGTAGGAAATTCCAATTAAGGATGAGTGATTGAAACACCTCAAGGTGAGCTCTAATTAAATTAGACATGCAATTTAAGAAGAAATATTAGTGAGAAGAGCAACAAGCAAAGTAGGAGAAATGACCAAGCAAGCTAAAAATCACAATTTCTATAATCAGGGGCTTGAAGTCCTAATGGAGAAGCTTTTATCGGGGAGGGTCTCTGTAGAAAGCTGTCAATCCATAAAGGGTCAAAGTGATGAAGAAAACCTAGGCAGCTTTTTATTAGGCCATCTTAAAAGGAAACAATTTCCCCCTTTAAATAGGTATCACATTGGAACTGAGAGAATTGAAAAATACGGCAAAGACATTTCAAGAAAATGCTGATAAGATTACTAGGCAGACCAATGAATCACTCTTAATACTTAGAGCAATTCCTGAAGGTAAGTGGAAAGGGGGTTCTTGATTTAATTAATGTCTTCTCATTTCAAAGCCATTACACATGAATATGAGGAGGTTCTGCCTCTGGTTTGATGAAGAGCCCTTGCTGGAAATGAGCCCAGGACTGATAGTTTTTACTTGCAGAGGAATATGATTTGGAAGTGAAGATCACTATTTTTTAACAAGTTCAGAATACTTGAACTGAAATACCAGAATTATACTCAAAAACAAAAGCACTAGAGATTTTATGCTACCATATCGATTGCTGGCTTTTACAATGCGATTATCACATGCCGTAACTGAAAAAGTGTCATTCAAAGAAGTCAGCAAGTAAAGGAGCAGGAATGTTCCTGCTTTCATATAAATGTAAGAAATTCAAAAAGTCTTGCTTGGTAAATCTTCATGAGGCAATGAAGCATTCTAAAATAGATCACTTTAATATTGACGGTTTACAAGTGCAGTATTCATTAAAATTTAAAATAAGGTAATTTTTACAAAGTGTAATACAAATTAATTGTGCTGTAGTACACTATTTACATTCCCTCAACCTTCTCTTTTTTTCTTAATAAGATTTTTTTTTAAGTCTTACAAGTTGCCCTAATATCTCTAAATTTCCATCTGCTGGTTCACCTTGGGGAGCTGGGCTTGTGCACTCTGAATTTCTTACCTTAAATCAATAGGGCATTTTCTGATGTGGATGTTTCTTTCTCTCTCTTTATGAGGACACATGGTATTTGTTGATTAAATACTTTAAAATAACTTTTTGTTTGGAAGCAATTTCAAATTTGCAGAAAAGTTGTAAAAAGAATACCAGTATATTCCTTATCCAGCTTCTCCTAGTGTTAATGTTTGTCCCATTTGTGGTTGTGATTTACACTTTTAAAATGAATACTAGTGGCTTTTAAAAATAATTATCACCCAGAGTTTTTTAGAAAAATGAAATTCCAGTTTATCTTAAGTGCCCATTTAGTCTGTATTCTGGTGTTATATCTAGCAGCCAGTTGATGTTGTGAAGAAATACCACTTCCTTTAGCCTGAGACACATTCATCCCACCTGCACATTTAAATTCCCAAACCTTCTTACCCAGACATGGGATGATTTGAAGAGGTATTTAATGGATATGAGAAGGGAATAATAGAAAAGAGACCAAATAAAGCAGCTTAGTTTCTTAATAAGTGAGAGCCTGAGCATGGCCATTAGCTGCTTTTGTTATCTCATGTGTATTGAAATCACATTTCAATACAGAGAACTTTTACCAAAATTATTTCATTTATCCCTAAAAGGCAGCAGTAGCACATATGACAAGCAACCTTAATATTGCCATTAAACACAAGAAACCCTGTTTTATGGTGTGCATGCTTGCATATGAATTTATTTCAGGTGTCAGAGACAAAAGAACCAAAATCAAAGAGCTGGCCATATCTGCCAATCAGAGTGCTGCGAGCACGCTGAAGAATGTGGTGGGACTGAGTCAGAAGCTGCTGAACACATCGACAGACCTGTCCAAGGTCAATGCCACCTTACAAGAAGCAAACGAACTTCTACGGGACTCCTCAATGACCAGTATGTCTCGGTCTCCCTTCCCATTAGGAAAGTCTGCATTGTGCAATTTTGAGCTTGCCAAGGGCACAATGATGGCTTATTCACAAACAGCATTCCTAAAAAAAAAAAATGAAAATGCACTAACATCTGGATTTCCATTTATAAAGAAAGAGAAGGGCCTACGGTAATGCACGGAGCTGGAGCATTTTTTTACATATGTACCAAAATGTCAAGGATTTGATAATTAAGATATTGTGTTTCATCCAGTGCATTAGTCATGACCAGTCCATTTCTCTGTGTCCGTCACCCCAACCCCAACTTTCTTGCTACCTTGTATTTGTTAGGTCTGTTAGCTGGGAAAAAAGTTAAAGATGTGGAAACACAAGCCAACCTTTTATTTGATCGGTTGAAGCCTTTGAAGAGATTAGAAGAGAACCTGAGCAGAAACCTGTCAGAAATTAAGCTGCTGATCAGCCAGGCCCGGAAACAAGCAGCTTCGGTGAGTGTGGGGCCCTGTTGCTACCAGTGACACCCGGTACCCCCCTTGCTGAGACTCTCGGTAACTCCAAGTTCCAGAGAATTCCTGTAGAAATGGCTTTCTGTCTCACCGGGTCCCTGGAATGTCCACTGACAGCTCTGAATAATACTAGATTCCTCACAACAGTGTCTTAAGTATATTTACTTAAGTATATTCAATTAGTCTCATTTTTTTAAATTTCTGCTTTCATACATGTTTCAATCTGTTGCTAGCAAAGAGATCTCCATGTCTTTATGGAGATTTGTAATTGTAGCTTAGATTTGTAGATTCATAACTATTAGCTAATGGTTGCCTAAGGGTTAACATCACTCTGCATTTCATCGGTGGCATATGGTGTTATTTCCATCATTTTAACAAGGTGGTTTTAATAATCCGAGTATTCTTCGGAATGTTTGTGCAGTATGGGCCCATCCTCTAGGAGCCTGACCTAACGATTTGCATATGAACAAACGCTGCACACATCCAGGTCACTTAATCTACGAGACACTTGACACCCAGAGAAGCACACACTGAGAAGATGTTGTCCAGTCACCCATCCATAGCATGTGGCATTGCTGTGCTGCTGAGGGGAGGCGTTTCAGGGAAATAAGATCTTCGAGAGACTGTCAATTGTCACACTACTGGGGACCTCTGGTCTAATGCTTACCCACCTAAGTTTTCTAGCAAAGATACAGGAGTTCCCAGCCCTTTGACACCCCTCCCCCCACAAATGACCTCACTGTTGGAAAGGGCTGTTGGTTTACATGAGCTCTGACTTCCACCTGTTTTAGTTACAGTCACCAAATAAATGTGAGCCCAGCAGATGGCTCCAAATGCTCTGGTTAATACAGACTTAGGTTAATGTATGCTATATATGCAAACAATTACTTAGAGAAATATGTGTAATATTTGCTCTATAAATATTTGCTGAAAGACTAAGTAGATAATCCCTCCATTTATTCGACAAGTGATCATCAAATATGCTCTCTGTGGCAGGACTAAAGATTCCAAGATGACTTGGATAAGCTCCTTGTCTTTAAGGAATTAAATCTCATATGAAAGAGTTGATTTTCTACATAACACACTCTTTTAAAACTCCATGACTGACTTTTTCATATTTAAATATTTACCAGATAAATTTCTCTTCACCGCCACCTGACTTCTCACTTCTGAAGCATTATGTATTGTCAGGAAAGGCACCTGCCTGACAGTGACAGTCTGCCTGGGAATAGCAGGTCTGAACTCCTGGCGCACGGCCCATGTGATGTGTCATTGAATGACTGGGCACTTTTTCTCCTTCTGCAGATTAAAGTTGCTGTGTCTGCAGACAGAGATTGTATCAGGGCCTACCAGCCTCCGATCTCTTCAACCAACTATAATACCTTAACACTAAATGTTAAGACGAGCGAACCCGATAACCTTCTCTTCTACCTCGGTAGCAGCACCAGCGTGAGTATGGACTCAAAGAAAGCAACAATGAGTCTCCTATGAATGCATATGTTTTCTGAATTGATACTTTTTTGATGAAAAAACAACAGGGTCTTGGTGAAATCACTAATTCTTCTAAGGGAACTAACCTTTTGCTAAACCAGTAGCATTAGATTAAAAATAAATTACATAATTCAATATCTGTGAGAGGGAAAGTGACTTTGAGGAAGGAAAAGTGTCTCCATCTGCAATCTTAATCACAAGCTGTGACTTAGATGAACTTTTTGTAATGCCTTCTGTGACCTCTGCAGCCACTGAGTTTAGCATTGGGTCTATAAGGTCGACCTTGGGGGTTGTTACCTGGAGTGGAAGCCTGCACCCTAAGGCCTGTCACCACTGTCATGCTTCACCCAGGCTCTTCCACCCAATGAGATTCCAGTGGTCCCCAGAGGGCAAGTCCCCTATGGAAGACCATTGATAACTGGCTGTATGGTGGAAATGGGTCAGAAGCCTTGTCTGTGTTAGGGCAGAAAATATTGGCAAGCCCAGATATTACCAGAAATGTCTTTTTAGGAGCTAGGGTGCAAAACACGTGCAACTCCTCATGTGGGATTTCATGGCTCTTACTGCGTATTTCACATTCATTTATTCCCTTCTCAGACTGGGCAGATACACAAGATACCATCCCTCATGCTCCTTGGAGACTACTAGTGATCACACACACACACACACACACACACACACACACACACACACGAGTCTTCCTGGGGAATTTTATGGGAGGCATTGTGGAGGGCCATGCAGTGCAGGGTGGTGGGGTGCTAATGGACCTGGGTGGCCACCACCCTCAGTGCTCTGAGTCCTGCTTCAGCTCCTGGGAGGCGGGGGTGGGAATTAAAAACAAAACAAGATGTTTTCTTTTTTTAATGTGTAGAAAAAATGCGGTAGAAACTCATTCATTATTTTTCAAAATATATTTTTATTGATTTCAGAGAGGAAGGGAGAGGGAGAGAGAGAAAGATCAATGATGAGAGAGAATCAATGATTGGCTGCCTCCTGCACGCCCTCTACTGGGGATCAAGCCCGAAACCCAGGCATGTGCCCTGAACTGAACCGTGACCTCCTGGTTCATGGGTTGACACGCAACCACCAAGCCACCCCAGTGGGGCAGGACTCATTCTTTAAAGTGTTTTAATGGTCATGCAAGCAGTCTGGCCTGTAAACTCATGCCAACTCATGCCCCTGCACCCAGCCTGATTTCCTGGCAGTGGAGATGCGGCGAGGGAAAGTGGCCTTCCTCTGGGATATGGGCTCCGGGGCAGCACGGTTGGAATTTCCAGACTTCCCAATTGATGACAACAAATGGCACAGTATCTACGTAACCAGGTAATGGAGACCGTTCTCTTCCAACATCTCTCTTTCTAAAACTGTATGTAAAGCTGCATATGATGTTTTCCACATCATATAATAGTCTGAAACTTCTAGGAAGTTAGATTATAGCGAAAGAACGCTTAGAAATAGGGTTTTTTTCTTATTACAGAAGAAATAAACATTGTTACCCAAACCAACAATAAAAGAAGAAAAAAGTTAAAACTTACGTTACCTTTAGAATGGTAGGTATGTCTGAGGCAGCCAGCCCCGTAAAATGTTTACTGCCCAGTACATGGTAGTAAAGGCAGCGTGGTAGGAATCCCCTGTGGCTGGCAGTGGGATGCAAGCAGAAGAGGCCAGAGGATAGGCTACAAGTGGGGAATGGGTTTTCTTAACAAACACAAGCAAATTTCTTCCTTATCAAGCCTCTCTCCAAAGGTAACTCTTAAGCAGCTTTAAGTATATCTTTTTTTTTTTACTTTTCGGTAATATCAATTTGTTATTGATGGTGTGTAGTTAGGAATTTTTGTCTTTTGCTTTGTTATCAATAAAAATAAGTCATATTAAAGGCAGTAAACAGTTTCAAATATAGTTTAACCCATTATCCATGACTGTTCTACATCGTAGAAGACTGCTCTACCAGATTTTTGGAGAGGAAACTTGGGGTGGGGGTTGGAAAAGACTGGAAGCAGGGAGACCAGCTGGGGGCTGTTGCAGTGGACATGGGGAGAAGCAGATGGAGGCTGGGTATGAAACATGTATGTACATATGTGGGCTGACTGCAATTTGGTTCTTGTTGCCATTCTTTGTGACCCTTAGGTTTGGAAACATTGGTTCATTGACTGTAAAGGAAATGAGCGCAACTCAAAAGCCACCACCAAAAACAAGTAAATCCCTAGGAGCAGCTAACGTTCTGGATATAAACAACTCAACACTGATGTTTGTTGGAGGGCTCGGAGGACAAGTCAAGGTAACACTATGAACATTCATCTGCACACAACTGATTGGCTGATGTTACCCGTATATAAATGTAATACATAAATTTATACAATGTTATAAGTCAAACTTATTTCAAAATTAATATAATTAAATTGTTGAATATATCAATATTCAGATGAAGAGATTTTGCTTCTCTTATTTTGCTTAATGACGGTTCATCTGCAGAGTTGGGTTGGTTTTGTAGGGTAAAGGATCATACTTAATAAATAGTATAAATGGAAAAGAAGTCAGTGGTTCATTTCGCTATTTGCGTTTCTCTTCCAATGATGAAACAAGACATTCAGTAATTCACATTAATTTCTGTAAAGTTTCTTTATCTCTGTTCTATCTCTAGTGGTAGACTCGTACTAATTAGTGTTTAGTGAAAGAGCACATTGTCCTTATTTTATTACACCAGTTATCCTCCCACCGAGCAATGTTGAGTCGTGTGGATTTAGTGCACGCTCTCACATGAGAGTATGGGTCTCTGTGCCAGCCAGGCCCTCACCACTGACCACACATTCTCTGGGTCTGTTTCTCACTATAAAAGAGGTTTCTCTGCAGTGACCCTACTAACTGAGATGATCTTTTAAGATCCATCCAGTTGTCACTCATTCTAGTATTCTACTTCATCATTGGAAGGAAATCCAGTGATTACAAACTGGCTTTTTTTTTTTTGATGTTTTCTCAAAATTTGGATCTGTTAGATATAAGCTTTCAGGGAGGAGTTTCATTCATTTAGAGAATGTATTCTTTTTCACCAAATATATGTGGGCTGTGTTTGTGTGTTCATCTACATTAGAAGTCTCCCGCTGTGAAGGTTACTCATTTCAAAGGCTGCATGGGAGAAGCCTTCTTGAATGGACAGTCCATCGGCCTATGGAACTATGTTGAAAGGGAGGGCAAGTGCCATGGCTGCTTTGGAAGGTAATATTCCCCACGATTTAAACATTGTATGTTAGTTAGTGTATTAACATCTGAGAACTGCTTAAGGAACTTACCTGTATATCAAGGATGGATAGAGTTTATGGTGTCAGTCTTCTTATTGCAAAGGAAAAGATGTAGGTTTACTAATGGAAGCATGGGTATCATTGTTAACCCTTACAAAGGACTCTTATTGCTGTGTCTTATACTATATGCTTTGATCATGGACCATAAAATCAAGAAATACAGACATCTTCTCAAACCACCTTCTGTCTCAAAGAGCCACAGTAAGCTTTGGATAAACCACTATACATTTTCATTTTGAAAATACTTCCAAGGATGAGATTTTTGTGTGTGTGCTGTCAATTTTTATAAATAATTTTATTCCTAAACTCTATAATTCTAGAAATAAATGCACTTGCAAATGGAGAACAACTATTTAAAATCTTTTGGCATGTATTGATATAATAGAGGGCATTTAATAACTTAACCTCACCAATCTCAACACCCCCTCTATTACTTTCTAAAAAAATAACTACAGCCCTGTAAGTATGGGAGACCTATTTTATAGCACTTTAACAAATAAGGCAATAGATTGCCTTTTCCCTTAAAGAAATGTAACATCAGATATAATATCTCCCACCTAATGGGCTGCTCTGTCCAGATAGATACCTAACAGTGAGTGGTGACAAGATCAGTTAGAAGCAACTCACCTTTAGACTTTCGTGGGAGAGTTTTCACTTTGTTATTGTCCGGTCTGCTTTCTCCTAGCTTGGGATTTTGTAGTTTAAGCCTTTTAATTGCTAATACCCCTTCCTTAAGTTGCTCAAAAAGTTATGACCGAAAGCATGATTATAAGAGCCTTAGGAATAAAAAGAGTATTGGGTTTAGCATCATAATTGCTCAGGCTCCTGGCCCAGCTCTCCTACCAAATCTCTCAGTGGCCTGAGATATAAGTCACTACACCTCAAGGAGGGAGGTTTGGTTTCTTCTTCCAGAACAGGAAAAATGGATGGATCTTATTTTACCTATCTCCCAGAATTATGGTGATGAATATATAACATGATGTATATGAAAATATTTTATAAATTTGAATGTTCACCAATGTTCATCTCTGATCTTCCTGCAGTGACAGCCCATTGATTTCCAGGTAAATGTCCCAGGGTTATTTTCTTGACAATAAATGTGTGAGAGACTAAGGTTTTGTAATTGGCAAATACCATCAAAGTGATATTACCTTGTGAGGTAATGACACCTGCTTTTGAACTTCAGGAGCACGAGCACACACAATGAAGCTCCCTCTTCCATCACTTTTTTAAAAAAAGATATGTTTTTATTGATTTTAGAGAGAGAGGGAGGGAGAGGGAGAGAAACACCAATCGGCTACCTCCTGCATGCCTCCTACTGGGGATCGAGCCTGCAACCCAGGCATGTGCCCCCACCAGGAATTGACCGGGAATTGAACCTACAACCTCTTGGTGCCTGGGAGGATGCTCATCCAACTGAGCCACATCAGCCAGGGCTTTTTTTTTTTTAAATATCATCCATCACTTTTTCCTCATGCTGTTTCTCTAGCATGGAAGGAAATCTTCCCAGCAATTTAGTAATTCTAACATGACAGATGCTCTAACCCCTGGACTCTGTCCCCTACACTGACCCCAGATCATTAATCTTACTTGTGGAAAGGAAAATCTTAACAGAAATTGAATATTTCTAATATGAAAAATGTCCCCCTGCTTTAGCTGTTACAATATCCCCAATTTTCATCAGTTATTTTCAGGGTTATTTTAAAACCACTGACCTCAAGCTGCAGCAATAAGTGAATTTGATGATTGCTGGCTCTTCTCTTTTTTGGAATGAGGATGTCAATTTTCTGGGTGGCCTCAAGTTTTGTTCTCCTTGAGAACTGCCCTCCCACCAGATTTGCAGCCCCCCAACCCCCCATTCCCCGACCACTGACGGGACCAGGAAGGTTCGACTGACAGGAAGGATTAACAGGTGCTACCATCCTCTCTATGTCAATCCTGGAACTGGCTTTTTTGGGTCGAGGGCTGGCTGGCTACCCAGCTGAGCTTTAAGGCCGAATGGGCTTAGCTCGATCAAACAAAGGCTAAGTTCAACAGCAGGTGTCACTATTTCATAAGGCAACATCATTTTGATGCTATTTGCCAATTACTAAACCTTGGTGTCTCACATTTATTGTCAGGTTAAAAATATTAAACAGGTGCTACCATCCTCTCTATGTCAATCCTGGAACTGGATTTTTTGGGTGGAGGGCTGGCTGGCTACCCAGCTGAGCTTTAAGGCTGAATGGACTGAGCTCGATCAAACAAAGGCTAAGTTCAACAGCAGGTATCACTATTTCATAAGGCAACATCACTTTGATGATATTTGCCAATCACAAACCGTGGTTTCTCACACATTTATTGTCAGGTTAAAAATATTAAACATATTTTTATGGGTACTGAGCAAATGAGCTGACTATTCTTGAATTATATTAACTAATATTTCCAGAAATATGTTTTTAAAAGAATATTAATTTGGTAGGATTTAGTAGATATTCATTTTTTTAAGTGGCAGTGGAGGGTGTGCCCTGATCATAAATGTTTGGGAAACACTGAGTTAAAAAATTAAGCATGTTGCTTTACTGTGAGGCTAGGCACTGTAACCCTGTCCTGGGAGAGGCTAGAGCGGCAGCATTTCACAGACTCATTTGACCCCAAATTCTTTTTTAAAAGGAGCGTTCTGTAGGTGCTTATGTTACACAGAACACACTTTGACAGGTGCTGATATAGGCACTTGAGTGTGCCTCTGGGCAAGGTGCTTAATCTTTGAGGCTCGGCTATTAATAGGCCAAATAGGGACCCACGGAGGAGCCCTGATCACAGCAGAATCATCAGAACTAAAATGGAGTGAATATTTGCTGTGTGCCAGGCACTATGTTCAGAACTTTGCATGTTTTAAATCATGTACAGCTCTCCCAGGGAGGTTCTATTTTTATCCCTAGTTTGCAGATAAAGGGGATGAGGCACAGAAAGGTTAGGTAACTTTTCTGAGTTCACACAGGTAGTAAGTTGGGGAACTGGGATTTGAACCCCAGCAGTCTGATTCTAGAGTCTGTGTCCTTAGCCACATGAAGCTATGGTCATCCAAGAAGTAGAGCAATGGAACATGCTTCTAGGAAGCCACAGGTTTAAGAATTAAAGAATTGAGAATGAAGCCACAGTTTAAGAGTTTATGCAGAGCACATTTCCTTGAAGGTATATTTCCTAAAAGAACAAAACAGATTTTTTTTAGGAAAAGTTAGACTGCAGGAAGCAATAAATGAAACCTCAGCTCTCACAAAGCACTGCTATTTTTTGTTTTGTTTGCATTCATTTTATTTTGTTAATGGAAATAATGTTACTGTTTGGTTATTATGTCCTGCTTGAAGATGAGTTGGCACTGAGTTGGATTATTCACACCTTCAACTGGGAAAAATTCAAATTCATATTAAAAAACACACACCCTCATTCAAGTTTCACTCTCAAGTCCCATGAGATTCCAAATAAATATTTAAAACACAACAATGATGTGTTCCAGATGAAATTACTTTGTAATTTAATGGTTTGGGGTTATTTTTATATTGTATCAAGTCAGCCTTTTGAGGCAGGGGGAAGACCAGAAAACAAAATGATCTGAAAATTGCTGTGGCCCTGCCCTGGCCAATGTGGCTCAGTTGGTTGGAGCTTAGTCCCCTACACCAAAAGTTGGTGGGTTCGATTCCCAGTCAGGGTACATATCCATGTTGCAGATTCACTCCCCAGTCAGGGCACATGCAGGAGGCAACTGATCATTGTGTCTCTCTCTTTCTCTTCCTCACTTCCTCGCTCTCTAAGACCAATTTAAAAAAATAACATTTAAAAAAGAATGGTGTGGTCTATTTTATATAATTCTGTTGTAAGCTCATCCTGCAGAATTTGGAGGTTTTCTTTGTCTATTTTTTGTAGTGGTCTTTCTGGTACAATGGTACGTATTTATTTTCCATTGTAATTCCAGTTTCACTGATGTATTAGTTAAATGCCAGTTTAAAAATTCTCCTGAAAGCACTAGAATTGACAAAGAATAGTTTCATTAAAGGAAAGTAAAACAAGTAGAAATCTAGTTGATAAGTAGAAATATTTACAGCACTTATCCATCCTTTGGAGAATTTTTTTTTACAACAGAGAATAGTGCCTATATTAACTTTCTTTTCCTTATAAAGCAATTGGGCATTTGTCTTGCATAATCCCATGGCAAGCCTATTTTAAGATATTATAATTTACACTGTCATCAACTTACGGAAATGATAGCTCTGCCATGATTTTATGAGGGAGAACTAGGGAACTGTGACATCTGTGCTCTTGAACTTCCTTCCTGAGGATGGGTTGTATTTCACTGCTCTGCTTTGCAGCCCTGAGAATGAAGACGCGTCCTTCCATTTTGATGGGAGTGGGTATTCTGTCGTGGAGAAGACGCTGCGGACTACTGTGACACACATTATTATGCTTTTTAGTACATTTTCAACGAACGGGCTTCTTCTCTACCTCGCTTCAAATGGCACCGTAAGAATCTCCATGGGGCACTTGGCCCCACTGTGTATATACAGTTAGATTGCCATGAGGGTATTTATGTTTAATGACTATTTTATGAGCATTTACTAATATATTTGCTGATATATGTCATATTATGTCCCTATTTTAAATAATTTATTATATCAGTACAGAAGAAGCTTTGGAAGAGCACCAAGTAGAAAATAGCTTTCCCATCATTGTAGATGCCAATTGAACATTTGTTAAATTTTGATCTTAAATAATATGTCTTGTTCTATGTTCACGCTGACCACTGTGGCCTTATTTGAAATCCATTCACTGGATTTTCATATTCCCGTTTTTTATCTTATGTACTGGTGACTTCTCCCAATCATCTAGTTTTATTTTTAAGAACTAGACCTTTTTCAGTCTCAGTGAAACAGATACAGAGAAATCCTACTTCTCTTACTGAATTGTAGGTTTTGATAATGAGTTTATCTCATATCGTGTAGTATTTCAGAAAGCCTCTGTGGACACTGAGTTTCAGAGCATAGGTCTCTGGCTGTTGGGCCAGGTCCAGCTTTCTCAGTTTGTCTTCAGAAGGTTTCTGCCATCCCTGACTTGAAGGACAAGGAAATCTTGTGATAATGATGCAGCCGTGGGTAACTACTTTTCTTTTTCACAGAAAGACTTTTTATCCATCGAGCTGGTCCATGGCAGAGTGAAAGTTACAGTTGACCTGGGCTCAGGGCCTCTTGCCCTCGTTACAGACCGACGCTATAACAATGGGAGCTGGTACAAAATCGCCTTCCAGCGGAACCGGAAGCAAGGTATGTGCACAGCTGGGTGGATGGGATGTTGGTTGGCCTCATAGGAAAAGAAATAGTTCCAAAATCTGGTCTTTACTTACTTTAGCTTTCTGGGTATTCTTAAATGATATTCTAATAAAAAGAAATAGTTCCAAAATCTGGTCTTTACTTATTTTTCTAGAGGAATATTAAATTCATAGATTGCTTTCCAAATGTATTATTTAACATTAAAGGCTCAATTGGGAATCAAGAATCAAATCAATTCTATTTTCTTTCTGGATTTATTGACCTGCACAGAGGATTTTCAGTTAATAGTCAAGAACATTTGCTGGTCAAAATGGCAGAATGTAAAAGAACATGCCTTTGTAAATGACCTTTGTTAGCAGAAGTTTGTGTTTTACTTTAGTGTAGGAAGCGACTTTCATTTCTTATTGATTCCTTTCAATCCCCTTTAGGACTCCTAGCAGTTGTTGATGCGTATAACACCAGTTATAAGGAAACCAAGCAAGGGGAAACCCCAGGAGCATCTTCTGACCTCAATCGTCTTGATAAGGATCCAATTTATGTGGGTGGATTACCTCGGTCAAGAGTTGTAAGGTATGATACCACTGTGCAGAATTTTCATATTCTGAATTATCAACTAATTATACTGGTTTCCTAGGGCTGCCATAACAGACTACCACAAACTGGATGACTTAAATAGCAGAAATGTATTCTCTCACTCTTCAGGGGGGTACAAGTCCAAAATCACAGTTGCTTCCTTCTGAGGCCTGTGAGAAAGGCTCCAACCTACCTTCTCTTAGCTTCTGACAACTTCAGGCTTTCCTCAGCATGTACACAACATTCTCTCTGTGTCCACACACTGTCTCCCCTCTGGGTGGGTCTCTCTGTATCCAAAATTTCCCTTTTGATAAGGACGCCAGTCATACTGGATTAGGGCCTCCTCTCATGACTGCATACTAACTTGACTACATCTGTGAGGACCCTATTTCCAAATAAGTTCATATTCACAGACACTAAGGGCTAGAACTTCAGCATCTTTGGGGGAGGACACAATTTAACCCATAACATCTACTTTGATTCAAGCCACTCTATGTCATATTAATTGGGAAGTGAAGAAAGCTTTTTGCAGTAAAATTAATGATTTTATATTTATAATCTTTAGAACATCTAGAAATTGTTACTGTGTAATATTTGGAGACCCTGCTTTCCATCACAGGTCATTCTCCTCTCTGGACATTTTAGAGTAATAGAATCTCTTTCTAGGCAAAAATAAATAAATAAAAATAAATAAGTAATATTTCTGCAGACTTATCTGGATTCCCTCTTTGTGTGATCAGAATGAATAACCTATGTGAATGAAAACCAGCATCAATAAATTGGATGAAAGATGGCAGAGAAGAGAGGCAATGGAATCCTTTTATGACACTGATTCGTGCTTTGTGACTTTAATACTTTACATAAACTTTCTGTGGTTCATTGTCCTCAGTTTTATAATTTTTTATTGGAAAATTAAGCTCTAACTTTTTTTGATGACCCACTGTCAAGACAAGATAGCTTTCAGCGGGTGGGATCATCAAATGTCCAAACTGAGTCACCCAGCCCAGTGGTTTTCAAAGGTGTATTTGTAGCACTGCCCCGCCTTGAAGCCAAGTTCTTATACACAATCCCAATATGTGGCACAGAAGTTCAGCCACTCCAGTTGCTGTGGGTTGAGCAGTGCAGAATCCACTTTTCTACCAACCTCCTTTTTGCCAGAAGTTTCTGAAAGTTTCAAGGAACATAGTTTACAATGGCAGTCACACCCCCCTCTCCCAGTCTTAGAAATGAATACACCTAAATTTCTGGGAATTGGTCACGTGCCCCAGGTCTTACCCCTCCACCAAGACAGAGCCAGGGCTGGAAGTCTGTCTCCTAATCTGATTCCAGATATCACGCCCTGACATGGTGTTCACGGTGTGCTCAGGGTGTAGCAACAAGCTGTGTCATAGTTCATCTGTGCTTTGCCTAAATAATACTGAGTGTAGACATTGGAGAAAAGGTCAGAGCCTCCTTTCTAGGAAATATCGCAAATCACAGACTCATGCTAGAAGGGATTTGGTATCAAGGCCAACCCCTTATCTACAATGGAAGAGACTGAGATCCAGAAAAGTTGAGATTTGCCCTAAATTCTACCATTGCTGTGATTCATAGCTCATTGCTCAACATGGAGAGAACGAAAACTGAGTTGTGACGCTAACAGGAAACCATGTTACTAGCTGATATTTATGATGGTAACTTGGAGCTCTTCAGCAGTCTGTTTTAGAAATGAGAGCCTGACCACAGTACAGCCTCACCCCACTCATCACAGCAGTGTGGCAACTTCTGTTAGGAAAAATATGGTATTGACTTGGAGTTTACAATAGGGTTGTGAATAATCCCAGACTTCACTGAGTGGAATTATTTCCTGAGAACAAAGTTCATGAATATGTAGTATGGACAACAGCCAATGACTTCTCTAGCCTGTGATCCTAGGAAATCACATTGCCTGCACTTGCCCCGTGGAGCAAATGTTCTATGTACGTGGAGACTGCATTATAATCTCCACACTATGATTTCCTCATGACAATGCTCTGTCTTTCTTATTATTGGCCTGTGTTTTAATATGTTTAAGTTGTAATGACTACGTTTCCCTTGAAGTGTAAACATATTATCCAGGTAGCTATCGAAATAGTCAAACACACAAATTAGTTCCCTTTCTTTAGTCCTAAGGAGAGCATTTGTTTGGGACCTGCAGTTTTTACCATCAATACCTCTCTTAGAGGGAGGCCACACACTTCTGCAGAAGGTTTGTTTGGGACCTGCAGTTTTTACCATCAATACCTCTTAGAGGGAGGCCACACACTTGGAAATAGATCTTCCTTCTTTGTAGGTCCATTTTCATCCCTTCTTTCATAAGTGGAATGATAATGGTCTCATGTCCTTCCCTACAGGAGAGGCGTCGCCAGCAAAAGCTACGTGGGCTGTATCAAAAACCTGGAAATATCCAGATCGACCTTTGACTTACTCAGAAATTCCTATGGAGTGAGAAAAGGCTGTATCCTTGAGGTGGGAAGCAGTTTATTAATATTGGAACGAGTTTCTATAAACGCCCACTGGGTTATTAACACAATGAAGTAATAAAATCGAAAGCAGTGGGGTGAACAGGAAAGAGGTGGGGCAAGTCCGCAGTGGCCTCCACCATGGGAGGGTCAGCGTGTGATGGGCCTGACGCTGCTGTTTCCTCTCCTTTGTGACCAGCCTATCCGGAGTGTTAGCTTCTTGAAAGGCGGCTACATTGAGTTGCCACCCAAGCCTCTGTCACCAGAATCGGAATTGTTGGCAACATTTTCCACCATAAGCAGCAGTGGCATCATCCTGGCTGCCCTGGGCAAGCGTGGGGAGAATCGGCAGGTCGCTGGGGTGAGTAGCTCAAATGCTATTGAGCCACGAGCTCAGGGAACAACTGGATGGAAATGACTCAGTTGTAAACGGTTATTGTTTATGGGCATGAATTTTTAATAAGTAAAAGTGACTATTGCTGAATATCTTTCCCTTATGAATCCGTGATTTCTTTGTGGTGCATAATCCATGTTCCTTTTTTGGCTACTGAGAAGAAAGATACTTGCTGTCTACCTCTAATCCTTTTTAAACTTATTCAGATAGTATATACTGAATTCTCTTCTACATATTATGGTTGTTACTCTTTATCCTTTGTCTAAAACAGCAAGTCTTGAAATTCTGTAAAGTTATTTAGAATACTGTTCCATGAAGCAGGATTTTGTTTACCTATTATTATAGGACTAGATCAGTGATGGCGAACCTATGACATGCGTGTCAGAGGTGACACGCAAACTCACTTTTTTGGTTGATTTTTCTCTGTTAAATGGCATTTAAATATATAAAATAAATATCAAAAATATAAATATTTCCTCATAAATATGTCTCTGATCCACTGCCTCTGTCTAGTCCTAACATCAGTCTCTCTTTTTCTTGGGCCCCAAAACACTGCAGCTGTCTAAATTGATCCTCCCACAGCCACCAGAATGGTCTTAAAATGAAAGCAAGACCAGGATGCTCCCATGCTTGACATTCTCCACTTTTCCTCCTTCTGTGGAATAAAATCTAATATCCCTGCTATGGTATATAAGACCCTCAGTGGTCTGTCGTCTGCCTACTCCTCAGGCCGCTGTGGACCCAGGTCTGACTTCCACCCCAGCCCCCCTACCTGTGTCTGCTCCAGGGCTGCCCGAGCCGGCATGGTGGCTCAGCAGCTCGGGCAGGCCCCCTTGTCTCTGTCTCCATCACCGCTCCGGGCCTCAAGTGTGCGTGCCACCTCCTCCTGACCGGGCGTGACTGTTACAGCGTCCTGGCCTAATTTGCATATTACCTCTTTATATATATATATATAGGTTGAAAGGAGCAGAAAGAGAAATGTGGCCTGTGATAAGCAGTGAGTGGACCAGCAGAGGAGAAGAGAGAAAAGTTGATGTTTTTCCATATTAATATTTCATTTCAGTAGCATAGGTGACATTTACCCTTTCCTCTGCTCAAACTTGCATGTACCACATCATCTGAAGAACCTTCACAAATGCTAATGTATCGTCTTAGTAAAGGCCATGCAGCTACAGCTTACAGCGTCCTCTGCTCTGGACAACACTAAACAGACACTGCTGTGCAGTTATCACAACCACTTTGCAGAGTGAATGCTGCTCCTGTATTTTGCTGAGGACGAAGTGAGTTTAGAGAGCCTGGTTAACCTGTCTGAGCTCACACAGCTATTAAACATGGGTCAGAGCTAGGACTGAAACACCTCACAAGCCACTTGATGAAGGGCTAACAATGCCAGACTGGTTTCTGAGCTCCACCAACTTTTTTCTTTTTTTTTCACTTCAGGTGAAATTCACGTAACATAAAAGTAACTATTTTAAAGTGAACAATTTAGTGACATTTAGAGCTCTCACAATGTTGTGAGGCCACCTCCTCTATCTAGTTCCAAAACATTTTCATCACCCAAAGTAACAGCCTATGACATTAAGCAGCTACTTCCCAGTTCCCTTTCTCCCTGCCCTGGGAACCACCGATCTTCTTTCTATATCTGTGGATTAATTTATCTGGTCTGTATGTTTTATATAAAAGGACTCATACAACATGTGATCTTTAGTGTCTTCACTTAGCCTGTTTTTAAGGTTCATTATAGCATGCATCAGTATTTTTCATGACTAACATACTACTGTATGTACATAGCATAATTAGTTCATTGCTGAACATTTGGGGTTGTTACCTTTTGGCTATTGTGAATAATGCTGCTATGAATATTCACATACAAAAATGTTTGAGTACTTGTTTTCATTTATTTTAGGTGCATATCTAGGAATGGAACTGCTGGGCCATGTGATAATTGTATGGTTAACTTTTTGAGGAACCATCAGTCTGTTTGCCTCCATCAGTCTTAACAAGACCACTTGCAAATCAAAGTTTGCTACTAAGTTAGCAAAAGGAATGCTGTCACCCAATGCTAGCAGTTCTGCTGGTGGACGGACCTCTTTTCAATCTGGCACCAAAAGTTTAAAGAGCTTTAAATATTTTCAAAACCTTCAACTCTTTAATCCCACTTTTACAAATATTAGAAACAATTTCACAGGAAAAAAAGTTAAATGTTCATTATGTATGATTGTTAAAAATTGTATATAAAGTACCTAAATTTGTTGTTGTTGTGAATCCTCACCCAAGGATATTTTGGCATTGATTTTTAGAGAAAGTGGAAGGGAGGAAGGGATGAAGAGAGATAGAGAAACATCTATGTGAGAAAGATATACTGATTGGTTGCCTCCCGCATAAGACCCAGATTGAACCTGAACCAAGGTATATGCCCTTGACTGGGAATCAAATCCTTGACGCTTGGTGCTTAGGCCCACATTCCAACCAATGAAAAACACTGGCCAGGGCAAACTACCTAAATTTTTAACAGTAAAAGAAATAGACCCCACAATGAGATAGCAACTCATATCTGTTAGAGTGGCCATTATCTGAAAGACAAGAAATAACAAATGTTACCAAAGCTCTGGAGAAAAGGTAACCCTACTGCATTCATGATAGAAATGTAAGTTGGTGCAGTCACTATGGAAAACACTATAGAGTTTTATCAAAAAGTTAAAAAATAGAACTACAGTCTGACCCAGTTGTACATCTGGGTATATATTGGGGGGAAATGAAACCACTATCTGGAAAAGATATCTGCACTCCCATGTTCATTGCAGCATTCTTTATAATAGCCAAGACATGTATGTTAACTAAATTTAATTGTAATCATTTTACAACATATACATATGTCAAATCGTTATGTTGTACGTCTTAAACTAATACAGTGTTAATATGTGAATTATATCTCAAGCAATAACACTGGGAAAAAAGAGAAATAAATTAGTGACTTACAATATATTTGTTTGTTGGTACATAATGTGGCAATCAAAAGTACGAAGATGATGTGGAAATACAAACCTTTGATATGGTGTGTGATAACATAATACAGAATATAAAATATGAGTAGAGATTATACAGTAATATAGAAAATTTAAAATGGTTGTTTTAGATGGTGATATTTTTAAGAAATTGCTTACTTGATGCTAATATTCACACATTACCTTTATAAGATGACAGTTTTTAAAATCATATAGTCATGTTTTTTGTGGAATTCTCTATGAAATCTTTCCAGCCCTTCTTC
>NW_005359063.1:1235984-1244245 GCF_000412655.1 Myotis brandtii | reverse complement strand
GGTTAATTTGCATACTCACTCCTGATTGGCTATGGGGCGTTGTGAAGGTACAGTCATTTTGCATCTTTCTCTTTTATTAGTGTAGATTATTATTTTCTTGTGTGTGGTTAAAAGTGAATTTCAGGGAGTCCTGGATTTTAGACTTCGTATTACCACATCTGATAGCAGAATGCTATAAGGCCTTGTTTGCTAAGTGCTTGTGTGTTTTGTTATATGACATTGGCAAAATATTTAAAGTGCAAAATATAGTCAGAAATGAAATATCTGACTGTAATATGCTATATTGAATGAACTGGGCATTGGCCTTGGTTGGCTTTTTCCTTTACTTACTTTAGCTATATACTCTTTCTCTCCTGAATTGACTCTAATGAATTGCCTTTGAAAATCCAAATTAATTTTCTTTTGAAAATGAAATGTAGATAAATCTTAATTCATTTGTGTACCTGAAGACCCAAGAGTTACCATTTTTTGTGACTATTTTTCTTAGAGAAGGGCCCGAGTGGAGAAAGAATTACAAGAGCAAATAATTTATTTCATGTTATTTTAGTAAAATTCTCTAGGAAATCAGTATTAAAATCTTTTGCTTGCTCTATGAGCAAGAATATGGGGGAAAGGTTCTGAGATTGAATTCTGTTTAACATTGAGCAATAGCAGCAAAAACCCTGGTCAGAAGCAGTAAGTGTAGTGCTAAGGGAGAGCGATGAAGGTCTAGACAAGAATTTAAAGATGAATGACACTTGATTCTTATCTTAAAAGGAACATGAGATCTAATTGTGAAAATGTTCAAGTAAATAATTGTAATACATTGAGATAAATGCATAATTTTTTTACATAAAGTAGTAGAGGCTGGAGTAATTAATTTTGAAGTAGGTAAGTATTGATTTCATAGAGGAGGTAGCAGATTTTAAGGATGGATAATGATTTGCCAGATGGACAGAAGGGTTTCTCTTAAATGAGCACATGCAGTGACATATAAGCAAGAAAGAGCATTATGATATATTTGGGGAAAACTTTAAGTAGTGCTATATGGTGGAATGCAAAATGTTAATGGGAATGGGAAAATGAGGCTTGAAAAAGATCCCTTAAATGTCTTATAGGGACAAGAGTTTATAGACTCGTCTCTTCAACCCTCCTCAAATCCTCACTATAGAATTCCCTTTTCTCTCATTAATTAGCTGCTTTCCTAGCTTTAGATGCCAGTGTTATAGAACTGAGAATGTACTCTTTCCTTTTCCCAGGTAATTTGTGGTAGGGTTATTGAAAGAATTAGGAAGGGTCCTGACTGATTTGGCTCAGTAGATAGAGCATTGGCCTGCAGACTGAAAGGTCCTGGGTTTGATTCCGGTCGAGGGCACTTGCCTGGGTTGCAGGCTCGATCCTCAGTGTGGCAGGGGGGAGGTTGCAGGAGGCAGCCGCTCATCATTGATGTTTCTGTCTTTCTCCTTCTCCCTTCCTCTCTGAAATGAATAAAAATATATTTAAAAAGGGGAGGGGGATAGGAAGGAAGGAATGCACAATCCTATTGCCATTTGTGCAGGGGGCTAGATAAGGTTTGGCACCTGAAATTGAACCACTGAAGATTGTTATGCATGGTGGTTTGGGCCACTAAATAAATAAAATCAAGTACTGTGATCTCATGACTTTTGTGAGCTTGTTGGGAAATCAAGTCTTTTTGAGTTCCAAATTTATGAATGAACTTAAAGACAAAATATCTGATGATGTTTAGTATGACTAGAAAAGGTTTGATAAATCAGTTAAAGTCAATAAGACTCTTGGTGTTTTTTTATGTATATGATTTAACTATCAACATCTATTTATCTGCAAATGATACATTAATTATCAGTCATTCCTAGCTGTTTAAAGCTGGATCTCTACCAAACAAGATATTAATCTTGGGGGAAATAGTATACTCATTAGCAATTACATATTGAGTGTCTGTTATATAACAAAGTCACTGTGTTGGGAAAGATTAAGAAATCCAAAAGTGAAGTCACTGGTTATGTCCTCAGTCTAGTAGGGAAGATGACATATACAGATAGTTGTAGTACCAGGCAAATGTGAGATAAGTTCATTGAAAATCAGAGGAGAGAGATACTGCTTTTGAAAAGGGGGAGAAGTGGGGCTTAAATGATAATCAGTGAGGAGCAGTAGGCATTTCAGGTAGAGGAAAGAGTATGAGCAAACATTTGTAGCTGCTTAGTACTGCTGGAACTTGGGGAACAAAAGAGGTTGTTTAACTATGGAGGGTAAATAGGGTGCTTTGTGGCTGGGGGAAGGACAGGTTGTTTGTAAGGAGTAATACAATTAGAGCAATTGTCTGAGATGAGATTGTGGAGAGAGTATGGATTTTAATCATATGACCTTTAGGTATATCTCATCTCCAGGTAGCTTTTGGCTATTTTAGGTGAAGCTTGTCCATGATTAGAATTGTTTTTCAAAATTGTGCCTATAGTGTATGTATATTTTCTGCTGCCAGTGCTAAAATAGGGAAGGCAAGGAGTTTTGTTGATCTTGAAGCTGAGAATGAAATTTTGCTGCTTCAAACTTTTTATAATAAGTTGATTATAGACTGTGTTAATAGTGACAACATGAGTTTTGAGGATTTCAGTCTATAGATTGCACAGGTATTTGAAAAAGTCTTCTAAACAGAAATAATGCATCATTAATTTGATGTGAAGGTAGATTTTTTTTAAAAAAGTTTTTGTTGATTTTAGAGAGAGAGAAAGAGAGAAGGATATATATAGAGAGAAACATAGATAAGAGAGAAACAGTTGGTTGGCTCCTCCCTACTGGGGATTGGGCCGGCAACGTGGGATTGGGCTGAAACCAGCAGTCCGACATCCCCTGAGGAATGTAGCAGTGTGCAAGAGGCAGGCGGCCTGGGAGGGGAGCCCAAGCTGGGCTGAGCGCCATGCCGTCCCCACTCATTCCGGCCCCCTGCTGCGCCTGCGGGGGGGCAGGGGGGCGCTTGGTAATGCTGTCGCAGAGGCGGGAGAGACTTCTGCCGCCGCAGCTGGGCTTGCTCTCCTGTGGTGAGCCTGGCTTCTGGTTGAGCGGCACTCCCACTGTGGGAGTGCACTGATCACCAGGGGGCAGCTCCTGCATTGAGCGTCTGCCCCCTGGTGATCAGTGCACATCATAGCAACTGGTCAACCGGTCGTAATGGCTTTTTTACATATATACACTAGAGGCCCAGCGCACGATTAAAATCGTGCGAGGAGGTGCCCCGCGGGGGGCCGGGATCTGCACCTGACCCACGTAGCCCTGGCCACCGCGTTGTGCCGGCTGGGGTGGGTGTGTGCTTCGAGCTGTGCGGTGGCCATTCGGAACATGCCCCCAGCTGCTGTGTTGTGTCCACTAGGGTGGGGGCAGGCGCTCCTGTGTGTTTTGTTTCCATTCTGGCCCGCCCCCAGCCCCAGTCTCTCCACGGCCGCTGGGGTGGGGGTGGCACGCAGTCCCCTCCTGCCCATCTGCGTGCGCAGCTCCTCCTGAACAGTTGTGATGCTCTGCTAATTAGTATATTCCCAGTTTATATATATACTAGAGGCCCGTTGCACGAAGAGATTCGTGCAGTAGGCCTTCCATTCCCCTGGCTACCGGCACCAGTTTTCCTCTGGCACCCGGTACCCAGGCCTTTGCTCTGGATGGAGCCTTCAGTCTTCGCTCAGCCGCTTTGCCCCTACGTATTCAAATTAACCGACATCTTTGTTGGGTTAATTTGCATACTCTCCTGATTGGCTGGTGAGCATAGCGGAGGGACGATTAATTTACATGTTTGTCTATTATTTGGTAAGATAGATATGTTAGAGGGCCAGTGCAGGAAATTCGTGCATGGGTAGGGTCCCTACGCCTGGCCGGCGATCAGGGCCGATTGGAGCCTTCCTTCGTTCCGTGCTGCCCCCTGGTGTTCAGCGCACGCCATAGCAAGTGGTTGAACTCCTGGTCAGTTGAACTCCCGAGGGGACAATTTGCATACAGTAGGGCCTTGACTTACGAGTGTCCCGACTAACGAGTTTTTCGAGATACGAGCCGTCTCTCGGCCGATTTTTTGCTTTGAGTTGCAAGCTAAAATTCGGGTTATGAGCCAGCTTCAGATACCCCACCACTAGTTGGCGCAGCGAACGTCACAGTGAACGCCACAACATCAGCCCAGCATCACGTGGCTCACTCATTCACTTTTTGACTTGACATACGAGTAATTTGAGTTACGAGCTCCGTCACGGAACGAATTAAACTCGTAAGTCAAGGCCCCACTGTATTAGCCTTTTATTATATAGGAAGGATATAGATATGTGAACATTATAAAATGTAAAAGTACTTGATAAGTAAAAGACTTCTTATTTTGTTAGTAAAAGACTTCATTCATATTAGTCTTTTCAACCATGTCACAAATGTTTGCTTTTCTGAATTTTTCACTTCAGTCAGCCAGGTTGTTTATCTTCCTTTCAGGGATATTTATCTTCCTTTCAGGTTTGTCTCCATTGGGCATGTATGTTTATGTTGGATGCCCTTGTTTGGTTAGGGAGGACAGGATCCTTCTCTCCACCCATTGACACCTCCCCTCCCCCGTCCAGTTGGCCAAATGAGCCATCACTGGCAAGTAATGGATAGATAGCATTTGTAATCAAATTGCTCCTCTATCCCTCTGCATAGGCATTTTCTTCTTTTATTTCTACTCTCATAGCATCCTGTGCATGTTTATCTCTCTTGAAAACAGGGGCTTGGGTTTATTCATCTTGGTATCTCCAGTACCCAGAAAAGAATGCTCGGTGCATAATAGTATCTTAGTAAATATTTAATAAATCTTTGATGAAGATAATGGACTTAATATACTGGGGTAGTGAACTATTTTGTCAACAGTTTTTTATTTTATTTTTTTAAATAGGTTTTTATTGATTTTAGGGAGAAGGATAGAGATAGAAACATCAATGAGAGAGAAACATCAATTGGCTGCCTCCTGCATGCCTCGTACTGGGGATTGAGTCCAAAATCCAGGCATGTGCTCTGACCAGGAATCAAACTGGTGACCTCCTGGTTCATGGGTGGATGGGCTTTGTTTTATTTTTTTAAATGTGAAGTTCTTGGATAGAATTAATCTTTGTATTTAAAATATTCAGGTATTATTTTGGTCTTTAGTTAGTTGGTTTACTTGTTTAATTCATGGTGTTCTTGACAGGATTATAAATTTGATTCCTGAAAAAGAAAGGTGGTGGTGGTTCCTTAACTATTGTCACAGACTAAATGATTTACACTGGCTAATTGTCTTTCATTTGTTGGCTCTTGGTCATAATGGGAGATCAGTTGAAGTTACATAATGTAGCATCCCTAATTTATCACCATATGCACAGTAACATCATTTTAAAATTACTGGGTTAAGTGATGAATTTGTGAATTAACGCCTCAAACCTCATTTTATCTCTTATTTTAACTTCATAGAACCATAGGCATTTAAACATTATTGTTGTTTCAACGATTCTTAATTTGTTTGTTAAAAGGACTATGTTTCTTGAAGTATATATTATTGGAAAAGTGATGAAAGAATAGTCTATTAAAATGAAGGAAAAGCTTACCAATAAAATATGATACTAAGTACAACTAACAATATCTAATATTGATAATGATGCTTTAAACTTACAAAGTACTGTAAATATGTTTTACAATATATTATTGTGAAAATTATTGATATTTCTACTTCTAAAATGGAGAAATTGAAATGGAGTAGCTAATTAACATACCTGAAGTCTTAATGGTAAATAGTGAATCTGGAATTTGATTTAGATTTTATTTTTCTCATTCTGATGCCACTCTATCCTGTTATAGTCCAGTCTTAGCACACGGAATGGATGGGGCCATACATAGAAGTGGTGGTAGGAGAGCCTAGAACATAACTTTTGTGATGGGGAAATTAGCAGCATCATTACTGTTTGAAGCAGAGATTGGAAATGAATAGCACTTAGGATAGACTAATACGTGTGAGTCAGAGAAGAGTTTTAGGGAGAAAGAACTTTAAAGGAATAGAAAAACAAAAAGCAGACACCCTTTCTTCCCACCTACCAATCCCAGTTCTTTTGGAAGGTATCCAATTAGCAATGGGAGCAAAAACTAGTTAATGTTTTCCAGTATTTGTTAGGTTTAGGGAGGAATCATACTTGAAAAATAGTATTCAAAGTAATAGCATTTTAGTTGTGTAGAAGGCTTAATTGGCGAGCCTTTGTCACAACAGAAAACTAAATTGGTGAAAGATAGGTCTTGTAGAATGAAGGGAGAAAGGTGGTTATATTCTTCATTCTTGTCTAGACCATTTAAAATTTATATTACATTTTCATAAATAAGAGAAAGATAAATTCAGAGATTTGAGGGATTCTTCAGATACCCAGACACAGATAGAATGTAGATTTTGGAAATATATGTGATATTATCTACCTACCTAAACATAAGTAGATACTTGCATGAAAGAATCACCTGTTTTTATTCTTAGTCTTTTATTATTATTGTTACTGTAGTTGGTATAGAGAAGCAGAACTTTTAAGTTAAAAAACATTTAAATATTATATACTATATATGTTAAGTGTTAAATTCGTTGTTTCTAAATTCTCTAGTAGCAGAGATCTGTTTATCACAATGCCTACTATTGAGAAATACTTAAAGCCTATATTTAGGGGAAGTAAATTCATAATTAACTGTGCAGTGTGTAAAGTAAGTTGTGATTGTGTCAACTTTTAGTAGAAGGAAAAAATCTTCAAAATATTAAATGTTTTTAAATTTTTCTGTAATCACTGTAATATACTTACATTTTTTTCTATAGTATATTTAAGATTGATGGCTTTTAAACATATTGTGAATCAAATAACTTTATTTTGGAATTTAAATAAAATATACCAAATTCCCTATACTTGTGCAGTTTTGAAAAAATGTTTTTCCCCCTCTCAATTAACATTTTTTGATGACCAAAGATTGGGTTTTCAGATTCACACTGGTGGGTTTCTCTCCTCACCCCCACTTCATTAACATTATTGAGGAATAATTTACATGGAATTTTAAAGTTATAAAACTAATTTTGGCAGCTGAATAAAGCAGATTTTCTTTTCTTTTTCTTTTTTTTTTAAATCTCAGAAGATATTATGCCTTTTAAGAAAGGCATTTGCATTCAGCCGGTGTTACTAGGGGCTTGAGCATTGACCTATGAACCAGGAGGTCATTATTTGATTCCAGGTCAGAGCACATGCCCCTGGGTTGTGGGCTCGATCTCCAGTAGGGGGGAGTGCAGGAGGCAGTAGATCAGTGATTCTCTCTCATCATTGATATTCTTACCTCTCCTTCTCCCTTCCTCTCTGAAGTCAATAAAATATATTTAGAAAAAAGAGGTCACCAGTTCGATTCCCTGGGAGGGCATGTGCTCGGGTTGCAGGCTCAATCCCCATTAGGGGATGTGCAAGAGGCAGTCAATCAATGTTTTTGCTCTCATCAGTGTTTATCTCTCTCTCTCTCTCTCTCTCTCTCTCTCTCTCTCACTTCCCCTCTCTGTAAAGTCAATAAAACCATGTCATATTTTTTTTAAAATATATTTTGATTGATTTCAGAGAGGAAGGGAGAGGGAGAGAGAGACAGAAACATCAATAATGAGAGAGAATCATTAACTGACTGCCTCCTGCACGCCCATTACTGGGGATTGAGCCCACAACTCGAGCAAGTGCCCTTGACGGGAATTAGAACCAGGTCCCTTCAGTCCGCAGGCCAATACTCTAGCCACTGAGCCAAACCAGCTAGGGCTAAAGCCATCTACACTAATAAAAGAGAAACGTGGTAATTAGCGTACGACCGCGACCCTTTTCATTGGCTAATCAGTGAGTATATGCAAATTAACTGTCAGCCAAGATGGCGGCCGGCAGCCAGGCACTGAAGCGAGCAAGAGGCTTGCTTGCTGCAGACTCCAACGTTCCTCGCCTCACTTGCCGGCCTCTCATCTGCAAGTCTTAGCAACTATATACTATGTTGCAAATAAGAAGGTAAACAAAACCCCAGAAAACAGCCGGACTGAAACCCAGCCGGACCAAAACATTGTATCCATGTTTTCAGCAGGGAGGCCTCAGAGCTAAAGCTGGCCCAGAATAAAAAAAGAAGAAAACAAGGAGCGGTTGGGAGCTTCAGTCACCCGCCAGCCTGAAAACAGCCTCAGCCCCTCACCCAGGCTTTCCAGGCACCCCAGCAGGATCCCCACCCTGATCTGGGACACCCTTCAGGGCAAACCAGCCAGCCCCTAC
>NW_005359063.1:1226940-1235321 GCF_000412655.1 Myotis brandtii | reverse complement strand
GGGGCGGTGCCCCAACTCCCCAATCGGCCCTGCTCTGAGCCTGACCAGGGGCTGCACCTAGGGATTGGGCGTGCCCTCTGCCACCCGGGAGCAGGCCTAAGCCAGCAGGTCGTTATCTCCCGAGGGGTCCCAGACTGCGAGAGGGCACAGGCCGGGCTGGGGACCCCCCCTGCCCCGCCCCCTGAGTGCACAAATTTTTGTGCACCGGGCCTCTAGTCCTATATAATAAAAGCCTAATATGCTAAGTGTCCGGTCGGCTGCTCTGCCATTCAACCAATCAAAGCATAATATGCTAATGATATGCTAAGGCCGCTCAACCACTCGCTATAACCTGCACTGACCACTAGGGGGCAGACGCTCCAACTGGTAGGTTAGTTTGCTGCTGGTGTCCAGCCAATCAGGACTGAGCGAGACAGGCCAGAAATGCCCTGGAGCCCTCCCACAGTCCTTCCCTGGGTGGCCAACCTCCCATGTCCCTCCCTGGCTCTGATCGTGTACTGGTGTGGTCCCTCAGCCTGGCCTGTGCCCTCTCGCGATCCGGACCCCTTGGGGGATGTCTGAGAGCTGGTTTCGGCCTGATCCCGCAGGCCAGGCTGAGGGACCCCACTGGTGCACAAATTCGTGCACTGGGCCTCTTGTGTTTGTGTGTGTGTGTGTGTGTGCATATATGTATACACACATATGTGTATATCTATATATGTATATGTATACACACATATGTGTATATCTATACATGTATATGTATACACATATATGTATGTACACATGTCTGTATACATGTACACGTGTGTATATATTTTAAAGGCATTTGTCAGGCTGAAGTTGTCTTTTTTTTAATGTCAAGAAACAGGCAAACATGGGTCATATGGAATTTTATAAGAATAGTTATGTTTTAATGAAATGTGTGAGGATAGAGATTTTTTTGTTGTTGAGATACTCCTAAATGGTTAGTCCTTCTTTGTGGAAACTTAAAGACTTATGCTTAAACTAATTAGAAAAAATACCTTGGCTTTATTTTATGGTGATGTATTAATAATGTATTAATAATTGCTCACGTTTTCTATTTATGGGGCATTGCTTCAAAACTTAAAGCTATGTGGATAGGTTACTATTTGGTACTTACTATTTTGGCTATATATGTCATTATGTTTATAGCAGATCGAAAAAAGATTTTTCAGAAATGGCTTTCAATGTTGCCCAATAGCTTAAAGGGATCTCTTGATGCCTACTTGCCACAGGTGTGGCACTTAATGAACTGTAGTAAACGGCTGGTATAATTTTGACTCAAGGTGAAAAGATTGCTTTCACTAAATTGCGAAGTATATGAATTAATAAGTGGTTTCTACTTACTGTCTACATAAAACTAGAGGCTTTGCAGAATCACTACGAGAATTATTTTCAACATGACTTTGATTTGGCAAGGGTGAAGCAGACATGTGTGATATAGAAGGAATGGGATGCTTCATACTTCCCATTATGTGGAGATGGTAGTTGATCATGGTGGTCAGTTCCACAGGCCTCCAGGCCACTGGTGACACACTGCCATTGTTACTGTAAGTTTCAAAACTCTCCTTTATCCCAGGCTTCTGATTATAGTATAAATAACAACTCTCCCAAACATATGCCCTATCCTGCACTTATCACCATCTGACGTGTATTTGTTCATTTGTCTCTGACCACTAGCATATAAGCTTCAAAATGGCAGGGACTTTGTCCACTAGTGTGTATTTCTAACTCTGAAGACTATTTGGAATATTATAGTGTGCAGTGAATATTATTGAATAAAAAGAGTTTGTTTCTACTGATGTTTGGAAAGCTGTGGGAAGAAGGAATATAAAGATTCTGTTGTTCTTATTGCATTGGGGACATGAAACTTGTGTTTTCTGAGTGAGGTGGACTCTGGCAGAGAGGCTAACTGCAATCTATTTTTTTTTTCTGACTGGGCAGAATTTAAATTGTTAAGAGAAGCCATGAAAATTTTCTTGGATTCCTACTTTTTAGACTTAGGCTTGACTGTTACAGAATAACATTAATCTAGCTATGGGGAGGATTTTTGCCCATTTTTTTCTCTTCTTCCCCCAAACTTTATGAGTGGAGAAATGGGGTTTGTTTCACCTATATATCTACAAATATTTATACCATCATATTAACACGTGTACAGGGTACCATGCCACACACACTGTGAATGAGAAAAGAAAACAAAAGATTCCTAGGTTTATTTTTAACAAAATAAAGAATGGATTGAGTCTGGATTGCTTAAAACAAAAATGGGACAGTCAGGTGACAGTTGAGGTTACATTCCTGTTCTTTAAGCATGAAATATTTTTGGACATAGAGGTGAAAATTCTTATATCTCCAACTAAGACCTTAGATTGATTTTCAGAGAAGATAGTTGAGAATCATTTGCATAGAGGTGTTGTTGAAGTCAGGTGGTTAGATGATTTTCATGTTTGTGTTTTGGAAATGGTGGGGGAGAACCAGAATATAGTGATCATAGAAGGAAAAAATGCAAATACACTAGGAGTAGATGGTGGTAGTGTATTAATTCCTTCGCTGCATGTAGGCTTTTATTAGGTCACTTATAACTAGGATGACATATAATGTATTCCAAACTGGGTCACTTGAGAGTGAAAGGATGTGCTATTTGAATGGGACAACAGGTGTGAAAAGGACTACTCTAGGAAAAACAGGACCCTTGATCCCCCCTACTAATAACATACTTTTCTCCAGACTTAGTCCCAATTCCTTGAACCTTTCCAGATAAATTTGTTTTTCTCCCTTTATATATATATTTTATTGATTTTTTACAGAGAGGAAGGGAGAGAGATAGAGAGCTAGAAACATCGATGAGAGAGAAACATCGATCAGCTGCCTCCTGCACATCTCCTACTGGGGATGTGCCCTCAACCCAGGTACATGCCCTTGACCGGAATCGAACCTGGGACCTTTCAGTCCGCAGGCCGACGCTCTATCCACTGAGCCAAACCGGTTTCGGCTGTTTTTTTTCCCTTTAGAGTACTCTGATCTGTCCTCGCAGATCCTCTCAAGCTTTAATTCCTATATCCTGGTCTTGTTGGGAATGAAAGAATTCTTTCCATTTTTTTCTGCCCACCTCCTCTCCCCCTCTGGAATGTTTCTGGTTTATAGCATGTAGAGGTAAATACTGTAAACTCATAATGTGTTGTTAGTTGGCTACACACACACATGTTTGGTTTTTCATTTTTATTTTAAGGAAATCCGGTTTTGTGTGGTTCTGATCCAGTATTAGATTGTTTTTGAGAATCCTGGTTATATCTCCTTAACTGGGCTCATGAACTATTAGTAAGTTCTTAGAATGTAATACAAAAAAAGAGAATCTGTAATTTTGGCATTTATTTTTAAATTACTTGATACTTAATGTTTTCTTTTCTACAGAAGGGATTGTAATTCTAAACTTTCAAAGGAGGAAAGGGAAATACCTTGTGTTTATACCATGGACATGTTGTTGTCATTATTGTTATTACTAGAGGCCTGGCACTCAAAATTCGTGCGCAGGTATGGTCCCTAGTCCTGGCCTGCAATCAGGGCCATCTTCCCCAGCTGCCCAAAGTCGGCCCTGCTCCCCGCCACCACCCACCCCCGGTTCCCCATTCGCCATCAGGCGATCGAAACCTGATGGCCGAGGGAAAGAGGGACTGAGAGGTCGGCTGTTCTGCCTGTTCTCGGCCCCGCCCCCTGCCGCCACTCACCCCAGTTCCCTGTTTGCCATTGGGTGATTGGAGCCTGCTGGCCAGGGAAAGGGACCGAGAGGTGCTCAGTGACTGGTCCAGCGGTCATTCTGCTGTTAGGGTCAATTTGCATATTACCCTTTTATTATATAGGATAGAGGCCCGGTGCATGGGTGGAGGCCGGCCGGCCTGCCCTGATGGGAGCCCCGGATCAGGGTGGGGGTCCCCATTGGGGGGGGGGGCTGTCCGTGGTCGTTCTCATCTCTGGTTGTTCTGTCATTTCAGTCACTGGGCTTTTATTATATAGAATTATTATTTTTTTATGTTGGAGCACTATAATGCTTTCATTTTGTTTCTCTATTCATTTTAAATAAAATTTTTAATTTTTATGTTAAGTGATGTGTTTTTATTCTGTTAAGTAACTTTTTATTATCTTATATTTCCTGACAAATTAAAAATTAACATAAATAATAGTTGCTGTTGAGGTAGTGCTTATCAAAATATGATTCTCCTCACCTCTAATATCCTTATTTGGAATCTGGGATGAGGATAGGGTATCTAGATTTGAAAACCACCACTTTGGACTACTAGAATGGAATCCTAAACAATCTGAAAATTAAGGGCTTTGTTTATATATAAACTTGAACCCATTTTTGTTCTTGCCCAGAGTCCTATTGTTTCTCTGTATAGTGTTTCATCTAGTGGTAGGAATGCAGAATACACCAGAACACCAAAGAGAAGCTTTAGGTTTTCAGACTTTTTTATATTAATAACTAGAGGCCTAATGCATGAAAATTTCTTCCCCTGGCTGCCGGCACTGGCTTCCCTCCGGCACCCAGGACCCGGGCTTCCCTTCTCCGGCTGCCAGCAGGCACCCAAGACCCAGGCTGCTTCCCTCCTCTGGCCACCGGCAGGCACCCGGGACCTGGGCTGGCTTCCCTCCGACCCTGGCTTCGTCCAGAGGATGTCTGGAAGGACAGCCGGTCTAATTAGCATATTACACTTTTTTTTATTATAGATGCTTACATGGTAGACTAAAACCCTTTGTTAATGGGGGAAACGACCCTTTCAGTTGAAAAATAGGTTAGTGTCGGTGAATTCTGAGAGTATTCCAAAGGTATGTGTTTTTCTATGGAGCATTTCTATGATTTAAACTTTCTTCTGCTTTTTTTGGTAAGATTTTATGTATTTTTTTTTTTGATAGTTTATGGGTGAAGAGGCAATGCATAAATAATGGTAGATACTTTTAAGAGGCAGTCAGTGGGCTGATTTGAAAAGAACGCTATGTATATGATGAAAATTTTATGGCAATTCCATAATGATTTCATTAACTAAAAATTTATTTTTCACTTTTAAAATTAAAGTATGGACAATTCAGCAAACTTGGCTTGTGTTCAGCTATGACCTAGGAGGCTAAATTTTAGCCAGACATTAATGTAGAAGTACCTTAGAGTTGGTTTTGTTTACCTAGCTCCATTTGATTTTTTTTTTCATTCCCCCTTTAGTTCTGCTTCTTTCTCCTGCTACATATATAAAGGAAGTCAGTTCTTTCTCTTTTGTTGCTTTTCAAAGTGTTCTGAAGACAAGAAACACTTGATAGTTGTGTGATGTATCCCCAGGAATGTTTCCTAAATCTGTTACATTTTTATTCCTCTTTTAAAAAAATATTGGTTTATTTAGGTGATCCATATAAGTGCCTGAAACTAGTACTGATGGAGGTCTTTTCAGGTTAATGTATATCTTCTTCAAAAAATTTTGTTTGTTGTGTAAAATAGAGAGCCAGGTAATGAGAGAATTTGTGAAGACTTGACAGTAGCTTTTCCTTTGAACAGTTGTTAAAAGGTGTGTGTGTGTTGGGGGGGGGGCTCTTCTTTTACATAGTGATTTTTAAAAAATCAGTTAAAAGGAAAGAAAAACTTAACTTGGTTAAATATAATACTTAGTATTACTAGATTGTAGAGTTGTCTTTATATTTCTTAGTTTTCACATGTATGAATCTTAAATCCATTCATTTTGCAGAGAACACAGTAATAGAAATAGCCTATCTAGTTGTGTTAATAAATTGATTTTTTCCTACTTATTTTTTTAGTAAGATGGGACTTTGCCTTACTTTCTTTGTGGGTTTGGTAAGATGGGACTTTGCTTTACTTTCTTTGTGGGATGTGGAGATTCCTCATCATCTATTATGGTGGGAGACTAAACTTCTGTTCAAAATAGTTTAAAATATTGGCCTACCTCTTTAACAGTGGCTACAAAATTTCCAGCTGTCCTGTGATGCAACGTTTGTGCTTATACCACCTCTGCCTCAGTCCTTGAAGAAATAAAGTAACATGTTATTGCTTTCCTTTCTGCCATTGAGCATAATGTGTTCCAAAGGGTCTACAA
Organism: Myotis brandtii; assembly: GCF_000412655.1. Classification (NCBI taxonomy): domain Eukaryota; kingdom Metazoa; phylum Chordata; class Mammalia; order Chiroptera; family Vespertilionidae; genus Myotis; species Myotis brandtii. Next base: position 1,229,229 of record NW_005359063.1, on the reverse strand, counting down.
TGAATTACAGTACAGGGATTGGTGTCTGTTGTGTGACATGAGAGGTGCTTACTGAGATTTGTAAAATTATGAAAATAATAGTGATATAGTTCCTTAGTGGTTGACTACCTGCTCATATGTAACTTAGTTACTGAATAATTTTGAAAGTGTTCTTTTTTGCATCACCCTATATTTAGGAAAACAGTATATATCAGAAAATATACACCAACAATTTAAAAAATGGAATCTTACTCTGTTGGGTTTTTTTTTTAACATGGTTTTGATTTAATATACTGTGAGCCTTTCCCCCTATTCACTGTTTTTTTTTTTTTTTTGCTATGTTTGTTGGCCTCAGTATTTTCATTGTCAGATTGCTGTAATTTAATGAATTACCCCACCTTAATTGGATATGTCCACTTATATTCATAGTACTTTTATCAAAGCCATTTGGATATATTTTTTTAAATTTTAAAAATACTTTCCATGCCTCCTTTTCTCCTCTTTTCAAATGAAATCAGTCCTGTTACTTGTACTGAGCATTCTATATTCTGTGAATCTTTTCCCAGTTTTTATCTTAACATCCAATTAACTTGTTGGTTAGATTTATTTCTTAAGGTATAAATTATTAGTCTATGAAGTTAGTTTTTGTTAATTCTTATGGAAATTATGTTAAAGTTTTAACATATATTTCTCACAGAAGTCCCCACAAACTTTAAAGATAAAAATTGTAACATTTACATCTTAATTTGTGACCCCCAACACAAAAAATTGAGTGCAGTAAGATATAAGAATTCATTGTGTTTCCCAGACATTTGACACTTCTGACAGGTCAGATCTGTCTCTGTGTGTGCAATTTCTCTTGGCTTTAGTCTGATGTCAATGAGCATATTTCCTAAATACTTTAAATTTTTGTTAAATGAAAAGAATGTTGCTGATCCTTTATATCAAAAGTTCAAAAACTTTTTTTAAAAACACACACGTTTTTATTGATTTTAGAGAGAGAGGAAGGGGGAGGGGGAGGGAAACTTTGATTGGCTGCCTCCTGCACAGCCCTCTACTGGTGCTCACAACCTGGGATTGTGCCCTGATGGGGAATCGAACCAGTGACCTTTTGGTGCACAGGATGGTGCTCAAACCAACTGAGCCACACAGGCCAGGGCCAAAAACTATTTTCTTATCTTCTAGTTACTGTTTCTTGGTGGATATTTGTTCCTTTTATTTGTATTCTTACCCAGGAAAAATTTCAATGATCTGATTAGTGAAGTAACATTTTGATGAACCACTTAATTAGCCCTCCAAATTGAGTATATCTACAATTTTCTAGATGATTGAAAAAATTAGTCTTACGTTACCAAAGTTGTTTCTGAAGGCAGTTGCAAAAAATATCATTCCAAGTGACCCTTTTGAAACAGATAGCAGCATTTGGCTAAATGATTATGGTATACTAGAGGCCTGATGCACGAAATTCATACAAGAGTAGGCCTTCCTTCCCCCGGCTGCCCGCACTGGCTTCCCTCCGGCCGTCTGCAGGCACCCGGGACCCAGGCTTCCCTCACAGTCCCAGCTTTGTCCAGAAGGACGTTCGGTAATTAGCATATTATGCTTTTATTATTATAGATTGTTTTAAAGAAAGGACTAGTAAATATGTATGTACTTTTTTAGCCAAGCTCATTTTTTAGAAAATCTATTTGGGTATCAGCATATTTTGATCTAGCTTAGTGAGTGCCTGTTTAAATGGGAACTCTAGGCCTCTACATTTTGTAATGATCCATGCCACTGGCTGTGTTGCCTGACTTTGTGGAAGTGAACCCTAAGTTTCTAAGGTTAGTAAACTGTCTGGGGAGGTCTATACAGGTTTGTGGCCTGCATTAGGAATATGGCTATGAGATTAACGAAATTATTTATTAAAACTGATCACTTCTAAAATTTTTGAACTTTGCTAAATACTTTGCCCTGAATATTAAAATACTGTTTTGCATTTCATTGCTTTTCTTACTGTTTTTGTTTTAAATTAATTAGAAATTTAGGACTTGCATTAAAGTGGCTAATTAAGTATTCACTTTTTATATATGATTCCAAGAACCCTTATCATTTACAAAAATTTAATTTTATTAATAAATTTGTCAGTAGCAAGTTCCTGTCACCTTACCTGAAGGCAAGTGCCTTACGTATGTTTATACAATTAACATTATCTACCCCAGACACTGTTTGCTGGAGGGACATCTACACTAATAAAAGAGAAACATGGTAATTAGCGTACGACCGCTACCCTTTTCATTGGCTAATCAGTGAGTATATGCAAATTAACTG
>NW_005359063.1:1214511-1225682 GCF_000412655.1 Myotis brandtii | reverse complement strand
GGAGCAGGCCTAAGCCAGCAGGTCGTTATCTCCCGAGGGGTCCCAGACTGCGAGAGGGCACAGGCCGGGCTGGGGGACCCCCCCTGCCCTGCCCCCCGAGTGCACAAATTTTTGTGCACCGGGCCTCTAGTCTATATCATAAAAGGCCTGTGGTCGTAATGCCGTCATGGCGTCACGACCAACTACCAGACTCACCAGGAGGTGCATTGATGGGTCCCGTGGTGGGCGGGACTTCTGGAGGTCGCGGGGCGCCGGCAGCGTCTGATGAGTGTGGTGGGACGCCAGCAGCATCCGCAGAGTGTGCAAGGCTTTGTGGGCCGGCGGACATGGCCCTGATGTCAGGTTAGACCTAGGGGACCCTACATACACACGATTTAATTGTGCGCTGGGCCTCTAGTATTAAATAAAAGAGAGAGCATTTTGTATAGTGGGGATTAGTTCCTTCTGTCATCTCTGTTTGGAAAATTGCTCTTTGTTTCCATGGTAGGTCTAGTTTCTTCCTATCCTTAAATATTAGAAATCCACATGAATTCTCATCTTGACCTAAAGCAAAGACCCTATTGATCATGAAGTAGTTATTTTAGTGTGGAGTTTAAGAATTGTTAATAATGTAATATTCAAGAAGGTATTTCATTTTTTATATTCTTAAGGTAAATCAGCTAAAACAAAACATAAGATGTATTTTTTACTTTGGAACCCTTTTGATTGGTAAGGAAAGTTTAATACCAAGTTTGTGCTTTTTAAATAATGAAATCTCCTGGAGTGAGAATGGAAAAAGCAATAGCTATGAAGATTCCTGGGTTATGCTGGACTTTTATTTGGAACAGTTTGCTTTTGGTTAGTCAGAGGTGGGGAAAACATTTCCTTCCTGAGTTGTTGGAGCTCAGACTTGGAAGCATTTTCAAGTTACTATAGTAGAAACATTGTGTGGTGGTAAAATTACTGCATGGAGAAAATGACTTACTTGAGTTAAAATACTATGGGAAAGTATGTCCTACAGAGTTTGTGTAACTGTTCAGTGTTCTTTTCTCTCAGTAATATTTGTATAACTTTCGCTTTGCGTTTGGTCTATGCTGGATTCATAATGTCAGCATTAACTCATTTCATTTACCCTGTTATATGTGAATTGTTATATTTTAGTGTCTGAAATTATTTAACTTTTATGTGGCCATTTCTAAAACATCCTATATAATCCTATATAATAAAACCCTAATACGCAAATTGACCGACTGGCGGAACGATTGGTTGCTATGACACGCACTGACCACCAGGGGGCAGACGCTCAATGCAGGAGGTAGCGCCATCTGGCGGCTACTGGCAGCCCGCCAGCCAAGGCAGGTGCCAGCGGGGGGCCCCGATCACTCTGCCCACTGGTCACCCCTCAGATGGCCCTGATCGCCGGCCATGCCTAGGGATCCTACCCTGTATATTGGGAACAGTCTCTTAGATTTAAAAATTAAAACCTGGCAAGGCTACTCTAACACTGAAAAAACAGGATGATGGAGCGATAACATGCATGGACTCTGGCTTGCACATTTTGTGGTCAGCCCTGATTCTGACACTTAATAACTGTGTGACAAAGCCAATTACTTAACTTCTTTCTGCTTCAGTTTTTCCACCCATAAGATGGGGAAAATGGTACTACTGCCTCAGAAGGATCATATTATGTACTACTTTTTATAATCAGGGCAAAAAAAAAGTAGCTGCCCATACAACAGCAAGAAAAGTATGGTCACTGGTGCATGCAGCGTCCCGGATTGTGAGAGGGATGTCTGCTGGTTTAGGCCTGACATCCCCGAGGGGTCCCGGATTGCAAGAGGACGCGGGCCGGGCTGAGGGACAGTCCTCCTCCCCCTGTGCATGAATTTTGTGCATCAGGCCTCTAGTTGTTTTCATAAACATTATAATAAAAATCTTTATTTGTTATATCTTAACTTGAAATTTGAAAATTTTCACATGTAATGGGCTCAGCTTTTTTTTCAATCTTTTGAGAAGACCAGGTTGTGCAGATAGTTGTGCAGATAGTATTGGTTTAGTCTATGTAAAAATTAACACTTGGATGCTTTTTTTTTTAAGGAAAAAGTCATGTTCGGATTGTCTGTATGCATACTAAAAAAATGAATGATTTATTCAAAAAGTAAGAGTGGTCACAGTACACAAGGCACTATTTTAGGCCTTTGGGGATATAGCAGAGAGGAAAACAGAGCTCTGTCCACATGGAATTTATATTTTAACTGGGATAGAAAGCCTTTAAATAAATTAGGATGAGTTAGGTAATAATAAGTGCTTTGGAGAGAAATAAAGCAGAGTAAATAAGTTAGAGGCTATAGTGAGGGTTTGGAGGTAGAGGAATATCCTGAGGCTTTGTTATTTTTTTGTAAATATTCAGAGATGTTTATCTAGTAAGGTGACACTTGTGCAAAGATCTATTAGAATTAAAGTGAGTGGGCAAAGAGTATAGATATCTGGGAAAAGTGTTCTAGGCAGAAGGAACAGCAGTGCTGGGCACCTGAGGTAAGAGTACTTGGCTTACTGGAGGGAATTCAAAGGAGACAGCAGTATAACTGAAGCAGAGTGATGCTAGGGGAGAGCTGATCACAAAGGAAATGTAACATAGATTACATATATCCTATATAATAAAAGGCTAATATGCAAATCAACCGAACACTGAACAACTGGTCGCTATGATGCGCACTGACCACCAGGGGGCAGACGCTCAACGCAGGAGCTACCCCCTGGTGGTCAGTGTGCTCCCACAAGGGGAGTGCCACTCAGCCAGAAGCCGGGCTCACAGCTGGCGAACACAACGATGGCGGTGGGAGCCTCTCCCGCCTCCACAGCAGCACTAAAGGATGTCTGACTTACGGCTTAGGCCCACTCCCCGTCGGCTCCTGGACTGCAAGAGGGCACAGGCTGGGCCCCTGAGTGCATGAATTTTGTGCACCGGGCCTTTAATTCTAATACAATATACTGTAGTTGAAACTAAAATATATACGTTTGGCTTTATTTAAGACCAGGCTCTATCTGACTAATGTAGCAGTTTACTTAGCTCTGTGATGAATAGCATGGAAATTGCTAACAAAAATGTTTGCAGGCTCCTTTTCAGTTTTCTCAATCTAGTAGAAGAGAATGATTTAGAAGTAAATAATTATAGTGCAGAGTAATTCTATAGTGTAGAATTATGTGCCAGCTTTAATGACTATGTGGAGGACTTAGTCTGTGAAGGGGAAGACCTCACAGAGGGGAAGGATGCATTCATTTTGAAGAATGAGCAAGAATGGAAAGATTTGGATGTAAAACAGCAAAGTACATCACAGAAAACTGTAAAGTGTGTTTGTGTTGGAAACAGATTCAAATAGGATATTGACAAGGATGAAATGTATGCTATCCTTTAAGCAGTGAGGAAATCATTGAAATTAAGCCGTGACAGTCAGTGTTGTGTTGTAGATCAGTGTTGTGTGTGGGGTGGGTGAGTCCCCAAATCAGTTGTCACTAAAAGTAAAGATCAGTCAGTCCAATATTTCTCAGTGGGGTGGGGCAGGTTTTTAATTGTGGAGTGCTAACTGTACATTGCAGAACAGTTTCCTTCACTCTTAATATTTGCCAATAAAACCCCTCAGTGAGCATTGTTTTTATTTACTTACTAGAGGCCTGGTGCACAACATTTGTTCACTGGAGTGGGGGGATCCCTCAGCCCAGCCTGTGCCCTCTCGCAGTCCAGGACCCCTCAGGGGATGTTTACCTGCCCACTGGACCTAAGTGCAAGCAGACGGACATCCCCCGAGGGGTTTTTAGCACTGCCGTGGAGGTGGGAGAGGCTCCGGCCACCGCCACTTGCACTTGCCAGCTGTGAGCCCAGCTTCTGGCAGAGTGGGGTTCCCCCTGTGGGAGCACACTGACCACCAGGGGCAGCTCCTGCATTGAGCGTCTGCCCGCTGGTGGTCAGTGTATGTCATAGCATCCGGTCGCTCTGCCGTTCGTTCAATTTGCATCTTAGGGTTTTAGTATATAATAGGATTTATTTATTTATTTAATCCTCACTCGAGGGTATTTTTTCCATTGATTTATTTATTTTTTTAAGAGAGTGGAATGGAGAGGGAGAGAAGAGAGAGACACCAATGTGTGAGAGACACATCGATTGGCTGTCTCCCGCATGCCCCTGACCACGGCCAGGAGCCTGCAATGAGATACCTGCCCGACACTGTATCCACTGAGTCAAACCTGGCTAGTGCCCCTCAGTGAGCATTATAATTTCCCCAATTTTTGAATGCTTCCAGGAGAAGTGGTATACTCTGGTTAAGAAATAAGTAAGATTTGGACTCTGGCTTTGGCAGTGGTAGTAGGATGAAGAGGAGAAAGTGGAATTGGTGGAGGTTTAGGAGGCTTGGTACTGATGGACTTTAGGGAGTATATATACATACACAGAGAGATAGGAGTGCATTTGGGGCAGTATTGTGACAAGAAATTTTGTGACAGGTTTAATTTTGAAAACTAATAAAATAAGCCCGGCTGGCATGGCTCAGTGATTGAGCGTTGACCTGTGAACCAAGAGGTCACAGTTCGATTTCCAGTCAGGGCACATGCCTGGGTTGTGGGCTCCATCCCCAGGTTGGGGCGTGCAGGAAGCAGCCAATCAATGATTCTCATCATTGATGTTTCACTCTCTCCCTAACCCAGTGGTTCTCAACCTGTGGGTCGCGACCCCTTTGGGGGTCAAACGACCCTTTCACAGGGGTCGCCTAAGGCCATCGGAAAATACATATATAATTACATATTGTTTTTGTGATTAATCATGCTTTAATTATGTTCCATTTGTAACAATGAAATTGGGGGTCACTACAACATGAGGAACTGTATTAAAGGGTCGCGGCATTAGGAAGGTTGAGAACCACTGCCCTAACCCTTCCTCTCTGAAACCAATAAAAAAAAATTTTTTAAAAAAGAAAACTATTAAAATAAGATTCTGAAGAGTAAAATTACTGTTGATGTGACCATGAGGAATTAACTATTATTTTTAAGAACTGAATGGATTATCAAGACAATTTCTGTAAGGATATAGGAAATTAGATTATGTAAAAAACATTGGAAAAAGGCTAGGAATATAACTTCTTGTAATTACGTTCAGAACTTGACAACTGTGCTTGAAGTTTTAAAGAATTCACAAACAAGAGTTAGATAGGCCTTGCCCTTAGTAGATTACATTTTTTTAAAAATATATTTTATTGATTTTTTTACAGAGATGAAGGGAGAGGGATAGAGAGCCAGAAACATCGATGAGAGAGAAACATCGATCAGCTGCCTCCTGCACACCCCCTACCGGGGATGTGCCCACAACCAAGGTACATGCCCTTGACTGGAATCGAACCTGGGACCCTTCAGTCCGCAGGCCGATGCTCTATCCACTGAGCCAAACCGGTCAGGGCAGATTACATTTTGAGAGGCAAAGAAAACTTAACTTTGGAAATAAGGCAAATGCGGTATATTTTCAGTGCCATAAGACAGGTATAAAGGTACTATTCAAGAAGATTCAGAGAAGGCAGAGATCATATTCTGTTTCTTACTATCAGGAGCTGAACCATACACAGCAGGCTGAATGTGCTATTCAATTTTGTTGCAGTAGTCTGAATTGTGAAAGCCTTGTCATGCTTCTTCTGTTCCATGGCACTCTGTCTGACTGTTGTGCTTTGTTCTTTAAGCATTGTTGGCCAGGGTAACTGCTTATCAAAAATGGATTTGCTTATCAAATGTTACTTTGTATAATAATTGGACCTGTTAGAACAAACATTTTTGAAAGATTATAAGTAGATAATTGGTCTTAGTTACATTGATATTTCTTGCTAGCAATGAAGGCCAAGTTAGGTCACTTGAATTCATAATTAATCATTATTCACTGAAGATTAAAAATGGGCAAACTGCTAGTGAGTAATGAGTAACTTCAAATTTTTCCCCCTTTATGGTAGTTACAACTGAAATACTTATGATACTTTATATACTTTAAAAGTAAAACAACTCATTTCTTGGTCTACTCTCTATTCTCTAAATTGGATCATATTTTGTATTTTCTCTTTTGTTGAATTTGCCAATAATAATCTCTTAAGCAGATTGGGAGTGAAACTTTGTGGTCTTAAAGAGCATTTTTTTGTTTTCGTTTTGGTGCTAAAAATTGTATATTAAACTATTTTATAGTAATGTTTTCTAATTTGAAATTTAAAATTAGAACTTTTATTTTAACTTTTTCAGGGTAATATTTAGTAGAATTCCCGGATTGTTTCTTATTTGGAAATTTATTGCAATAAGAAACTTCAGTCCATTTTTCAGTTTTGTCAGTGTTAGCTAGCTGCTATCAGCTGATATTTGAGACAACTCAGTATAATGGAAGGGAGAAAAGAATGAGAATCACTCTACTCTCTCAGAGACCATACAACATATCTGTTATCTTTCTGTTAGTTCAAACAGTATTCTAGGACCTTCAGCTTGTTCATTCTTCCACATACATGATCTCTTTAAAAGTTTTTTAAAAGGTAGGGATGAATAATAGTAGTAACTCTGAATGTTTATCAGTAGTTAAAAAAACTGAAAGTTCCTCAAGGCTTTGAAATAATTTCCTTTGAGATAAATAAAAATATTGAGGTTTAATTACTCTGTGGGGGAGTTTGATTTACTTTCTGATATTATTGATCATTTATGTGATTCTAATCATACCCTGTTTACTTCTCAGGTAGATTGTAGTGGTCTCAGTTCTTCTTCTGAGAGGTTTTTTACAACTTTTCCAAACTACCTATTGTTGCTTTACTCTGTTAGATCTTTCATCTGTTAGTATGCAAATCTGGCATTAACAGTAAACTAAAGCCAGCGAATAAATTAATCTTTTTTCTTTTTATTACAGACTTAATTCAGTGCACAAATGAGATGAATGTGAACATCCCACAGTTGGCAGACAGTTTATTTGAAAGAACTACTAACAGTAGTTGGGTAGTGGTCTTCAAATCTCTCATTACAACTCATCATTTGATGGTATATGGAAATGAGGTAAGCAGAATTTTTGGTTAATAAGCATACTGGTGTGTGGACTGATTGTTCATTTTCTTACCCTGAAACTTCAGGAATGGCTTCAGCAACTGAGTAATATAGGTAGAAAGGGCAAGGTGCCTAAGGAAAAAATAATTGTATAATATGGGCAAAGATGGCTTGTAAGCGAGAAAGCAGAAAGTGGGTCAGAGCACAGAGGGCTTCAATAATGGAATCAAGAAGCAAAGATTAATGCCTAGAAATGGGTTCTGTAACTGGCACTAGTCTTTGCAGGCCTTGTATATGGACTGTATGTTTGTCTATATCCAGTTGCTTTTTTACTACAGACCAGTCAGATTTGTCTGATCTCATATAGTGTCTGTGGAAGCACTTTGCCTAATTCATGGGAGTGATGACCTTTTGCTTAGAAGGACTGATTGAAGAATGCTTTCTTCAGCAGAGGCAAGATGTGTATCTGAAGTCTCTCTTACCCAAAAGGGGAACGAATAAGATGCACAAGCTTTTTCAGTTTAATGTTTGGAGAGAATCATCTTTTTTTTCTATGCAAGTCTAGGAACTCACTTTTGAGTTCTTACCTTAAATGACTTTCTCAGCCCAGTATACTTCTAAAATTCTGTTAAAAGCAACATTTAAAATTGTGTTAAAAAAACATTTGCATGGAACTAGACAAGTCCACATTGGTATGTACCTTAGAAAAATGCTGCCCACTGGGAAATAGCTTCCATAGAGATGGGGAGGGGATTTAGTCATTGGTATTAGACTTCTGAGCACAATGACTTAACTTTTTTTTAATGTATTTTTATTGATTTCAGAGAGGAAGGGAGAGAGAGAAACATCAGTGATGAGAGAGAATCATTAATTGGCTGCCTCCTGCACGCCCCACACTGGGGATCGAGCCCGCAATTTGGGCATGTGCCCTGACTGGGAATCGAACCATGACCTCTTGGTTCATAGGTCGACTGAGCCCAAAGACTTTCTGACATCCATCACTTTACTCATTCATTATTTTGAGCTTTTTGGTCATGAGACTTTTCTGTCATCTTTGACATATACCAATAGAGCTTTATTAAAATTCAGAATTAAAACAGGTATTTACCAACAACTTTATCATTGCAACAGATCCATTTGCACCTTTTTGTGTGTTTTGTTTGTTTGTTTGTTTTGGTCCTTGTCCGAAAATATTTTTATAGCTGTATCTAGATGAAATATTGTTTCGTTTTTAAAAAATACTGCATCATAAGCATCACCATGTTCTATGTTCTTTGTATTTATCTTTAGTTATTACATAGTTGATCATATACTCTATGATTTTCTTAACTGTTCCCTTTGCTAGAAAATTTAAATTTTATTATTCACTGTTTTAACACTCATTGACTGCTTTTATTTGTAATTTTTAACTTTTAATCATTATTTCCAGAAGTGTTACCTGTAAATGATTACTTAGTCAATAGGCATGACCATCTTTAGGACATGTATTGCCATATGTTACTCAATTGCTTTCTAATTCATTATACCCAGTATACAGAGTCAGTAGAAATGCTTGGATATATTCATTTCAATGTAACTTGAAACATTTTGATCTTAACTAGGGTAAATTTATCTGTAATGTGTTTACTTACAATCATGATCATTTAATCGAAAGAATATCAGGTTTATATGTACTTTTAACTTTTTAAAAAAATATATATATAGTCGACTTTTGAACAACATAGACTTACTAGGTGTACCGATTAATAATGCAGTTTTTTTAATAGGTGGAGTTATACATATGTTGATATATATGCGATTTTATATATATGCTATTTTATTGTATTGACAACAAGCTTCAAAACTTCATGTCAACTTTGCTGAAGGTATTAACATCATAGATACGTTTACACTTAAAAATATCAAATTTCGTGCCAAAAAAAGAGCATTTGCCGGAAGTTATAATTCATTACTTTATTTTGAAGAAAAGTGCTGCTGAAAGTTATCATATACTTCGGGAAACTTATGGTGAACATGTTCCATCTCAAGATACTTGTGAACAACGGATTAAACGCTTTAAAAGTGATGATTTCGATGTGAAAGACAAAGAACATCCAGGTCAACCGAAAAAGTTTGAAGACCAACAATTACAAGCATTATTGGATGAAGATGCATGTCAAACTCTAAAACAACTTGCAGAAAGATTAAACATTGCTCAGCAAACAATTTCCGATCATTTACAAGCAATGAGAAAGATTTTAAAGGAAGGAAAACGGGTGCCACATTAATTGAACGAAAGACAAATGGAAAACCAAAAAGTTATCAGTAAAATGTTGCTTTAATGGCACGAAAGCAAGTCTTTTTTTTGCATTGAATTGTGACTGGAGGTGAAAAGTGGATTTTGAGAATCCCAAATGCACAAAATCGTGGGTTGATCCAGGTCAACCATCAACATCGACTGCAAAGCCAAATCTCTTTGGAAAGAAGACAATGCTCTGTGTTTGGTGGGATCAGGAAGGTGTGGTGTATTATAAGCTTCTAAAACCAGGTGAAATTGTTAATACTGATCGCTACCGACAACAATTAATCAATTTGAACCATGCTTTTATCATGAAACAGCCAGAATGTTCCAGAAGACACAGCAAACTAATTTTGCTTCATGATGACGCACATCAAACACTTCAAAACCAGTTAAAGACACGTTAAAAGATCTTGCCTAGAGAGTATTAACCCACTCGCTGTATTCACCAGACCTTGCTTCTTCAGATTACCACTTGTTCCGATCGATGGCACATGCACTTTCTAAGCAGCACTTCAAAGCATACCAAAAAGTGGAAAATTGGGTCTCTGAATGGTTTGCCTCAAAACAAGAAAAATTCTATTGGGACGGTATCCACAAATTACCTGAAAGATGGGAAAATTTGTAGCTAGCGATAGACATTACTTTGAATAAAGCACTTTTGATGTTTCTCTTGAAATTATCATGTTTTCTTTGATTACAAACTCCGCATTATTAACCGGTACTCCTGGTATATTTCATGGTCTGCTTATATGTGGAATTTTTTTCCAGTAAATACTGTAAATGTATTTTCCTTAAGACTTTTTTTTTTTAATATATTTTATTGATTTCTTACAGAGAGGAAGGGAGAGAGATAGAGAGTTAGAAACATCGATGAGAGAGAAACATCGATCAGCTGCCTCCTGCACATCTCCTACTGGGGATATGCCCGCAACCAAGGTACATGCCCTTGACCGGAATCGAACCTGGGACCCTTCAGTCTGCAGGCCGACGCTCTATCCACTGAGCCAAACCGGTTTCGGCTTCCTTAAGACTTTTAATAACATTTTCTTTTCTCTAGTTTATTGTAAGAATCTATATATATAAAAGCCTAAGCGACTGGTAGACCGGTCGCTATGATGCGCACTGACCACCAGGGGGCAGACACTCACACACAGTACGCTCCCACACCAGGAGCACTGCTCAGCTGACCAACAGGCACCAGACATGAGGCTCACAGCTGGCGAGTGCTGCTGTGGCGGCACGAGCCTCTCCCACCTTCGTGGCAACGCTACTAAGTGGTGGAGGCAGCAGGCGCAGCAGGACCAGGATGAGTGGGAGTCGTGTGGTGCCTGGCTCGGGCTCAGGTTCCTTCCCAGCCGCCTACCATATCACACACTACTACATCCCTCGAGGGGTCCCAGATTGCGAGAGGGCGCAGGCCAGGCTGAGGGACCCCACCAGTGCACGAATCTGTGCACCAGGCCTCTAGTATCCTATCTAATAAAAGAGAAACATGGTAATTAGCCGTACCTCTGCTACCCTTCCCATTGGCTAATCAGGGCGATATGCAAGTTAACTGCCAGCCAAGATGGCGGCCGGCCAGCCAGGCAGCTTGAAGTGAACATGAGGCTTGCTTGCTTCAGTGACGGAGGAAGCCAACGTTCCTCGCCTGCTGCTGCTGGCCTCTGAGCTTGCAGTTTGAAACATTGTTACAAATATAGAAGCTAAACAAAACCCCAGAAACCTGCTTTCAGCCAGCCGGGATCTCAGAGCTGGAGTTGAAACACTGTTTCGATTATAGAACCCAAACAAACCAGATACCTGCTTTCAGCAACCGAGGCCTCAGAGCTAAAGCTGGCCCAGAATAAAAAAGAAAAGAAAAAAAGGAGCGGTT
>NW_005359063.1:1199952-1213364 GCF_000412655.1 Myotis brandtii | reverse complement strand
AACCTCCCCACCTCCCCATTGGCCCTGCCCTGAGTGTGACAGGGTGCGGCGCCCCAAGCCCCTGATCCGCCCTGCTCTGAGGGGGCGGTGGGGCGGGCAGGGCCCCCCCCCTCCCCCCCGAGTGCACAAATTTTTGTGCACCGGGCCTCTAGTAGTATATAATACCTATAACATACAAATATGTGTTTGATTTTTTTCTTATTGGTAAGACTTCCAGTCAACAGTAGATAATAGTAGTTAAGTTTTGGGGGAGTCAGAAGTTATGGTGTATTTTTTTGACTGCTCTCGGGGTTGGCACTCCAACCCCTGCATTGTGCAAGGGTCAACTGTAGTTTATTCTTTAAAAAGAAAAAGCTACACATATAACCAACTGCAATGCCAGATAAAGAGGCTGTAAATGAGATGATAATACTAGAAGCAAAACCTTGATAAAGGCATTTACTGTCTTTCCTTACAATTGACTGACAGGAAGAGAAAGATAGCATTTCAGTATGGTTTTTACTCTAGATAAACTCATGTTTTGTTTCCCTTAAGCAGCCAAGACAAATTCAGTACTCTGTTCATTTTTTGTGCTAGTTTATGCAACCCTCAGGTTTTCACGTTGGCAGTTGTTATTAGTCTTTTCAGAGAGTATGCATAGGATCTTACTGTGCTGCAGTGTTGGGAATGCCAGTGGTTCTCAACTAGGGCAAAGGAGGAGAATGATTCCCCCCACCCAGGGGACATTTGTCACAAGTGGAAGGAATGCAACTAGCACCTAATGAATAGAGGACAGGGATGCTTCTGAATGTTTTATAATGCATAGGATAGATCATCACAAAAACGAATTATCAAAACTTATGAAAATCAGAGTCTAATATTGCCATTTGAACAGGTTATTTTAGGATAAGTGGTGAAAGGTGAGTCTTTGATTGGTTTGTTTAGGGTGATCACAGATCAACAAGATTGAATTGAGAGCAGTGGAATACATCCTAATTGATGGTAACCCCCTCTGCATACTTTAAAAAAAAAAGAAATCCTAAGGAGAAGTGAAATTGAAAGGAGTTGCTTTAGCTCTTTTCTTTTGAGGTTGTATATAATGGGAAGTTAAGATAATGTTCTGTGGTAAGCATTTTGGAGAGCATTTAGAGAATGTGAACTTTTACATATATGCTGACCCAACAATTCATCCCTAACTATGTATCATGAGAAACTCTTATACACTTGCACATGGAAACCAAGTACAAAGATGTCAAACATACTATATAATAAAAGGTCAATATGCAAATTGACCAAACGGCAGAACGACCAGTCACTGTGATGCGCACTGACCACCAGGGGGCAGACGCTCAATGCAGGGGGAGTGCCACTCAGCCAGAGGCCTGGCTCAAGGCTGGCAAGCGCAGAGGCAGTGGCAGGAGCCTCTCCTGTCTCCGCAGCAGCACTAAGGATGTCCGACTGAGGGTTTAGGCCTGCTCCCTAAGCTGTCAGTCGGACATCCCCTTAGGGCTTCCGGACTGTTAGAGGGCGCAGGCTGGGCTGAGGGACCCACCAGTGCACAAATCTCATGCACTAGGCCTCTAATGGTTAATAATAGTGAAATTGGCAAGAATTATAGTATCCATAAGAAATTAATACATAATCTTATGTTCATTGAAATACTAGAACATTTAAATGAATGAGCTAGATCTACATAAATGAATAATTCTTAGAGAAAAGTTGTTACAAAGCATATTAGAAAAGGATAGTATGATATTTCTGTAAAATTAAAATAGAAAACAATTATGTAGAGTTTATAGATACTTATATATGTAGTAAAATTATAAAAATGTGGGAATGACATATAGCTATTCAGAAAAGTGATTGCCTCTGAAGAGGGAGAGAGGGGGAATGGGATTAAAGGTGTGTGTCTTCAATAGCCTGTAATTTTTGACTCTCTAAGATGCTCTAAAATGAATATTTTAATGTGTTTAGTCTGGACAGCGGGTAAGAGGTTGTCTATAATATTGTTCTTTTGTATGATTATAAGTATTTTTGTTTTTTAAAAAAGTTAGATGCCTCCTGAGTATGATTAGCTGTAGTCCAAATATGCTGGAAAAAGACAAAATTACAGATTTCGATTTAAATGTGCCTATTTCTTTTTATTTTGGTTTAAATGGCTGTGGGCATTAGTCCTTAACAAATTCCTATATGCCAGTGAAAAATATGTGTTTTTAGGTTTGCTAACTAGTTAATAGGAAGACTGAGGATGATAAATTTAAACTAGATAAGCTTAATGGAATATGTTAACCACTTTTCTCCCTGATTCTCAAATTAGAGTTTGTTAGATGGCAGTATATCAAATAATTTGACATAATTATTTGTTTTTGTTTTTCCAGCGTTTTATTCAGTATTTGGCTTCAAGAAACACATTGTTTAACTTAAGCAATTTTTTGGATAAAAGTGGATTACAAGGTAAAGACAACTTACTTATAGAGTGCCCCTGTGTAATGATTTCTGCAGAGTTGAACCCTTTTGTCTTTTAGAACATGTGCTGTAGAGGAACCTTATTTTAGTAGTTGTAGCGAAGAAAAAAACTGTATTTTAATGTGAAGCTTAAAATTGACTTTACAAGTTGATGCCCAAAGTTCTTTGCAAAACAGTATAGGGTAATAATTTGAGAGCATAGATTCTGGAACTGAACTGCCTAGGTTTGCAACCTATCGGTACCACATACTTGCTATATGAACTTGAGCAAGTTACTTCACCTCTCTGGGTCTGTAAAATCAGGAATAATGATAGCACCTATGCTATAAGATTGTTATGAGGCTTAGCCTGGTTAATAAATGCAAAGTGCTTAAAACAATGCTTGGCAACAAGAAACACTATGTACATGTCTGCTTTCATTGTTAATGTTATTGTTTTATTCCAAAAAAAATGTAGTCAGGAATATTATATATTTAGTAGCAAAGGTATTTTATTCAGATGAATTGCTCATTGATACATCTGTTATTTTCTTATTTCACTTTTAATTTAGTGACTTGAAATTGCTGTAATCTGGTGTTGTAGCCTTCCATGCACACTCTGTCTTTTAAAAATATATATATTTTTATTGATTTTAAAGAGGAAAGGGAGAGAGAGATAGAAACATCAATAATGAGAGAGATTGATTGATCAGCTGCCTTCTCCATGCCCTCCCAAAATCTGGGCATATGCCATGACCAGGATTTGAACCGTGACCTTCTGGTTCATAAGGTCGATGCTCAACCACTGAGCAACACCAGAAGGGCACATTCTGTCTTAATAGGATCTGTTGTACTTAGTTCCAGAACTAGTTCATTAGCATTATAGAATGCCAACTCTAGGAAGAACCTCATAAAAGATATACCAAATGACTTGGGAATATCCCCCAGTAAGGCTTTACCTGGGAAATGTCTTTAGAGAAGGTGAGATTTGTGCTGGGCTTTGAAAAATGGATGGAAGAGTTGGCTTACACAAAGTACACAGGTATACATGGATGTAAAAGAACATGGGGTATTTGAGATTTATAGAACAGGTGATTGTGAATAGAATGTGTGATTGATGCATTGGAGAATATGTAGTGGCAGATAGCCCTCAAGAAGCTGTTTGGGGCCAAAATTAGGCACAGAAGGATTTGATAGAGTTGGGATTTTGTAAAGCAATGAGAAACCATCAAAAGTTTTTTGAGTTGAGGGCTGAGGGGAGAGGAAATGTGTGTAACAAAGAAAGCATCATAGCTCAGTGCAGGTTGGATTAGAGTGGATAAAGTCTTGAAGACATCAATACTGTTCTGGCCATCATTCCGGTCATCTAGTGGAGAGTTAATGAGAACCTGAATTGTGGCTCTTGTGGAGAAAAACTTCAATAGAATTTAGTGACTAGCTGTTTTTGGGTTAGGGACTGTCCAGTTCAATACTTGTTTACTTTTGACTGGGGCCAGGATTGGAGCCTGCAACCAAGGTACGTGCCCTTGACGAGAATCAAACCCTCCACCCTTTAGTCCCCTGGCCAATGCTCTATCTGCTGAGACAAATTAGCTAGGGCTGGCTCATTTAGAAAGTTTTATTGAAAACATAAATTTTTTTGTTCTTGTTGTGCCTTAAACTTGCATATTGACATTTCTGTTGTACCATATACACTTATTTTCTGTAGTTTTTAATAAGGTTGGCACACAAGGGTAATGGTTGTTCTAAATAATAAACAACTAATAATTTCTTAGGTATGAAAATTATAAAAGTGCTTAATGATTTGATGTGTGGGGTTGTGATTCCATGTGGTATTAAATTTGAGTTATGAGGTTGTCAAGTAGTGTAGAACGTATTTTTCTAATTCCTAATAAGTAAAAGATAGGAATGATGATCAGAAGCACAATTATTTCAGTGAAATTCTATGGGGGAAGGTTTTTTCAAAGCCACATATGACATACCTGACTTAAAAATGTTAAGTCGTTGAGATTTTAATGTGATATTTTTCATTAGTCATTACATTTACATCACAAAATTGAGTTGGAATATCAAGACATGGCCATTGGATGAAATGAGTTGGTTTCTTAAGCAAATTTGGATTTTAATAATTTATGAAAACCCTTTTTATTTTTTTATTTACAGGATATGACATGTCTACATTTATTAGGCGGTATAGTAGATATCTAAATGAAAAAGCAGTTTCATACAGACAAGTTGCATTTGATTTCACAAAAGTGAAAAGAGGGTGAGTTGAGCTTCATTTCTTTTCTTTTTCTTGACATCCAATAGATTTGAATATTTATAAATGTAAATCATAAAAAATATTAGACTATGAATTATGGAATATCAGGCCAGTTGAAAAAATTTGAACTTTAGATTTCCTTGAAAATGTACAACAGATACTTTTTGCACTAGGAGTTTTAAATTTGATAACAGCTTTATTGAGATAGAATTTACATAACATAAAATGTGCTGTATTTAGGATTTTAAATTCAGTGGTTTTTAGTATATTTACAAAGTTGTCCAACATCATTACTATCAAATCCGAAAACATAACATTTTTTAATTATTTTTATTTTTTAATTACAGTTGACATACAATATTATGTTAGTTTCAGGTGTACAACCCAGTGATTAGCCATTTCTATAACTTACAAAGTGATCACCCTGATACAACTACTTTATGTTCCCTATGCTATACCTTACTTACATCACCATAGCTATTCTCTAACTACCAGTTTGTACTTCTAAATCCCTTCATCTTTTTCACTCACCCACCCCTCCCAACATCCCTCTAATCTGGCAGTCATTAAAATGTTCTCTGTATCTATGAATCTGTTTCTGTTCTGCTTATTCATTTATTTTTAAATTTTTTTTAAAATTTCACATATAAGTGAAATTATCTGGCATTTGTCTTTCTCTAATTTATTTCACTAACCACAATACCCTCAAGGTACATCCATGTTGTTTCAGATGGCAAGAGTTCATTCCTTTTTTTTTTTTTTTTTTTTTTGGCTGAATCATATTTCATTGTATATATGCACCACTACTTTATCCATACATACATTTGTTGATGGACTCTTAAGTTGCTTCCATATTTTGGGTATTGTAAGTAATGTTGTAATGAACAAATAGGATGCATATGTCTTTTTGATTTAGTGTTTTGGATTTCTTCAGAAAAATACCCAGAAGTGGAATTCCTGAGCCCTTCTTTGTCTCTTGTAGCCTTTGTTTTAAAGTCTTATTTTGTCTGATTCAAGTATTACTATCTCAGCTCTTTTTATTCCATTTTTACGAAATATCTTTTTCCATCCCTTTACTTTCAGTCTGTATACCTTTCTATCTGAAGTGAGTCTCTTGTACACAGTATGTGTAAGGGTCTTGTTTTCTTATCTCTTCAGCCACCGTATGTCTTTTGATTGGAGCATTTAATCCATTGCATTTAAAGTAATTGTTGATAGATATGTAGTTATTGCCATTTTATTATTCCTATTTTTTATCTTTTTACATTTGTTCCTCTTTTTTTCCCCCTCATAACTCCCCTCCTCCCAGTTCCCGCCCCACCCTCCGCCCTCACTCCCCACCCACTGTCCTCATCCATAGGTGCACGATTTTTGTCCAGTTTCTTCCCGCATCTCCCATTCCCCTTTCCCCCCCAAGAATAGTCAGTCCATTCCCTTTCTATGTCCCTGATTCATTATAATCACCAGTTCATTCTGTACATCAGATTATTTATTCACTTGGTTCTTAGATTCACTTGTTGATAGATGCATGTTTGTTGTTCACAATTTGTATCTTTACCTTTTTCTTCTTCCTCTTCTTAAAGGATACCTTTCAGCATTTCGTATAATACTGGTTTAGTGGTGATGAACTCCTTTAGCTTTTCCTTATCTGTGAAGCTCTTTATCTGACCTTCAATTCTGAATGATAGCTTTGCTGGATAAAGTATTCTTGGTTGTAGGTTCTTGGTATTCAGCACTTTGAATATTTCTTGCCATTCCCTTCTGGCCTGCCAAGTTTCTGTTGAGAAATCAGCTGACAGTCGTATGGGTATTCCCTTGTAGGTAACTGAGTTTCTTTCTCTTGCTGCTTTTAAGATTCTCTCTTTGTCTTTTGCTCTTGGCATTTTAATTATGATGTGTCTTGGTGTGGTCCTCTTTGGATTCCTTTTGTTTGGGGTTCTCTGCGCTTCTTGGACCTGTAAGTCCATTTCTTTCACCAGGTGGGGGAAGTTTTCTGCCATTATTTCTTCAAATAGGTTTTCAATATCTTGCTGTCTCTCATCTTCTGGCACCCCAATTATTCTGATGTTTGTACGCTTGAAGCTGTCCCAGAGGCTCCTTACACTATCTTCGTATTTTCGGATTCTTTTTTCATTTTGCTTTTCCGGTTGGGTGTTTTTTGCTTCTTCGCATTTCAAATCTTTGGCTTGATTCTTGCGCTCCTCTGGTCTGCTATTGGGTGTAATATTCTTTATTTCCGACCGTGTATGCTTAATTTCTAGTTGTTTCTTTATCATAGCATCGAGGGTCTCATTAGTTTTCGTGAGGCTCTCCAGAAGTTTATTGCAAGCCCTCAAAATTGCGTTTTTTAGCTCTATATCCTCCATTTCTGTCATGTTTTTTTGTCTCCGCATTTTTTATGCTTTCTTGGTGCACCCCCTAGTGGTCTTTGTGCGCAGTCTTGTTCTAGTTGAGCCTTGATTGTTGTAGTTAATACTAGAGGGATTTGACCACCAGGCCGACTGGCTGTGTGAATCAGCTGTGTCTGCCGCGGAAAACTTCTGTCCTCTGGGGAGGTGCTAATCTAGCCTTTGCCTGAGGCGATCTGGCAAATGGCTCTGCGCAGGGCTTGGGCGGGGCGGGCTCAACAGGGCGGGCGGGCGGAGGGAGCGGTTATGGCCCCTCTCAGTCCCGTTCCCAGAGGCTCTGCTTCTCAGAACCCCCGGAACCGCTGCAAACCTCGGAGGGAAAGCTGCCTTCCAACTGATGCCAGACACTCCCGCTTCTCCCGTTTGGGTCCGAGTCCCCAGCGATTCGCCCGTATCTGGAGCTCAGAGTCTGAGACTCCCCCCTGACCGAAAACGACAACCGCGCTCTCAGCCACCAGCCCGCTTTGCGCGCGCACCTCCGCACCTGAGTTTTTTCCACACTGCGCCTCCTCTGAGCCTCGGTGTGCTGTTATTTTTCCTTCTAGTTGAAGAGTCTCTCCTCAGCCAGCCTTCCTGTGGTTCTGGGTGATGTCCGTTCCGTCTTTTAGTTGTATTTTTGAAGTGGTTGTTTGCGGCAGCAGTCTCCGGTGTTTACCTATGCCGCCATCTTGGTCTCTCCTCCTTTTATCTTTTTCTTTAAAGAAGTCCCTTTAACGTATCTTGTATTGCTTGTTTGATGGCGATGAACTCTGTTAGCTCTTTCTTGTCAGGGAAGCTCTTTTATCTGACCTTCAATTCTAAATGATAGCCATGCTGGATAGAGTAATCTTGGTTGTGGGTCCTTGGTTTTCATCACTGAATATTTTTTGCCTGCAAAGTTTCTGTTGTGAAATCAGCTGACAGTCTGATTGGCACTTCCTTTTAGGTAACTAGCTGCTTTTCTCTTGTTGCTTTTAAGATTCTATCCTTGTCTTTAACATTTTGCATTTTAAGTATGATGTGTCTTGGTGTGGGCCTCTTTGGGTTCCATCTTGTGGGGTACTCTTATCAGCTTCCTGAACTTGTGTTGAGCTTCCTTGGACTTGTGTGTCTTTTTCCTTTACTAGGTTAGGAAAGTTTTCAGTCATTATTTCTTCAAATAGATTCTTAATCCCTTGCTCTTTCTCTTCTCTTCCTGGTACATCTATGATGCAACTGTTACACTTGATATTGTCCCATAGGTTCATTAAAAATCCTCATTTTAGAAAAATTCTTTTTTGTTTTTGCTGCTCTGATTGGGTGGTTTTTCTACCTTGACTTCCAAATTACTGATTTGATTCTGTGCTTCATCTAATCTGGTGTTGATTCCTTCTAGTGTATTTTTCATTTCAGTTATTGTATTTTCATTTCTGACTGGTTCTTTTTTATGGTTCCTGTGTCTTTTTTTTTCCTGCTGGAATCATGTAATATGTGGCTTTTTGTGTCAGGCTTCTTTGACTTAGCCTAATGTATTCAAGTTTTAGCATCCTTGTTTTAGGATGGATCAGTACTTATTTTTATGGCTCAATCATATTCTGTTGTATGGATTATACTACATTTTGTTTTCATCAGCTGATGGACGTTTGAATGGTTTCTACTTTTTGGCTATTAGGATTAGTGCTGCTATGAGCATTGGTGAAAAAGTTTTTGTGTGGAATCTTTTCAGTTCTCTTGGGTATGTATCTAGGAGTGGAATTGCTGGGTTATATGGTAACTCTTACGTTTAGCTTCTTGAGGAACTGCCAAACTGTTTCATTTTGTTTTTAAAGCAATTGAACTGTTTTATGTTCCTACCAGCAATATATGTGGATTCAATTTCCACACATTCTTGTCAATACTTGTTATTTTTTTATTATTATTATAGTCATCCTAGTGGGTATAAAGTAGTATATCATTATGATTTTTTTGGTTCGAATTTCCCTGATGGTTAATAATGTTAAGTGTCTTTTTATGTCCTTATTGACCATTTGTATATCTTTGGAAAAATGTCTGTTCAAGTCCTTTGCTTGTATTTTAATTAGGTTTTATATAAGGGAGTTTAGCATCTGTGGATTTTGGTATTCATGGTGGGGATGTGTGTCCTAGAGCCAGTCCCCACTAGTACTGAAGTACAAGTTATGTTCCCTATCCCCCCTGCATTGTTCAAGGCCAACTGTACTCCTTTTATAAAGCCCTTTTTTGTTATTCTGACAAATTCTTAGTTATTTTTCAAGAATTCACTCTGACATTTCTTTGAGGAAGCCTTATTTCTGTTGTTAAATTTTATATGACATGCTCACACCCATGAGAGTATAGTTGTGCCATATTCATATATTTAGGACTTTCCAGAGTGCCGAAACATAGTGCAGCGGTTCTCAACCTGTGGGTCGCGACCCCTTTGGGGGTCGAACGACCCTTTCACAGCGGTCGCCTAAGACCATCGGAAAACACATATATAATTACATATTGTTTTTGTGATTGATCACTCTTCTTTAATTATGTTCAATTTGTAACAATGAAGTTGGGGGTCACCACAACATGAGGAACTGTATTGAAGGGTCGCGGCATTAGGAAGGTTGAGAACCACTGACATAGTGGATGTTTAATAGTTTTCGAAAAGATGACTAGATGAGTTTGTAAACAGTACATTAAATGGTTCAATGAAAAATAGACACCCCCCCCCCAAAAAAAAATAGATCCAGTAAATTGCCCATAGATTTGTCTTTTTAGTTGGTTAAACATTGGACTCTTCATTTTTGTTTGTTTAACATTCTATTTGGTAGTATTATGTTGAATTATCTTGAATTCTAAATTAGTACAGTTCAAAGTAACAAGACATTGTGTAAATTAATCAAGATATTGTATGTGAATAAGGACATGGATAATTAGCCTTTAACCCATTGCTGTTATATTTGGGAAGCAAGTATCTGAATTTAATTGTAATCTATTTAAAAAGTCATAAGAACCTGTGCTCTGCATGGAGTATGAATTGTCATACATTTGGTTTGAATCATGTTCAAGCATTTGGGATTGTGAATTATTTGTGTTTTTTGAAGTCTGATGTACTCATGTAATAATTGTTAAGATTCTTCTTAATTAAAAAATTTAAAGTTCTCTGGGAAGAAATGATGTGGAGGCTAGTGAGAGAGGGAGGAATCAGAAATATCCCCACAGTTTCTGGCGTAAGTCACAGGGTACATGGCACTATTTACAGGGAAGATTTTGGGGAGTGGTGTAAGGTAGGGTGTAGTGCTAAAAAGTAAGGATTTAGTTTTGGAAATACTAGTTTTGAGTGATTTGTACAAGTTGAGATATCAAGTAGGCAGTTAATATACTAACTTGGAACTTGAGAGTTCTAGTCTGGGAATATAAATATGTCAATGGCATTTTGCTAATTTCTGTCTTGGGAAGGACAGCTCACCTGGGGCATAAATTCAGAATGAGAGAAGAGGGTCCAGAAAACCTTGAGATATACAACTATTTTAGAGGAGCCAACAAAAGAGATTGGAAAGTGATCCTGAGGTAGGAAGAAAACAAAGAGGGAATTATATAAGAGATGCTGAGAGAGTAGAATATTACAAGAATGAAGAAAACTTGAATGATGCTGAGAAGTCTAGTCAGATAATGTTAGGTAAGTACCCATTGGAGAAGCAACATGGAATACCTAGATGACCTAAACTAGAGAAATTGAACTGGATGGTAGGAGTGGGGCTCATAATGCAATGAATTGAATAATGAACAAAATGTGAGGAAGTGGCCACTCTTTTGAGAAGTATGCTTGACTCTGCAAGGGAATAATACGGGATTAGTGGTGGTGGTGGTGTATGTGTGTCTGTTTAAAGAATGGTGATTCTAGAAACTTTGCTTGCATGTTCATGGGAATGATCTAGTATAAAAGAAAAGATTAATAAGCTGCATGTCCAATATGCTAGCTACTTGCCACATGTGGCTATTTAAATTTAAACTGATTAAAATAAAATCAAATTTAAAAAATCATTTCCCTTGTTGCATCAGCTACATTACAGATGCTAAGTAGCCACTTATGGCTAGTGACTACCATATTGAATGGTGCAGATACAGAACATTTCCATCACTGCATATAGTTCTGTTGGACAGTCAGTGCTGTGTTAGAGAAGAAGACAACTAAAGGATGTGACAGAGTGGGATCCAGAGGACCTGTGTGAATGGTGTTTACATTTTCTAGAAAGAAATACTTTTGCTACTATAATAGGAATAGACCAGATAGATGTAGTTTTGGTGGCGAGATGACCAGCCAATCTCTCTTTATCATTTTCTATTTCTGAATGATATATTTTGAGAGTTAAATGCTGAGAGTTTGTGTGTTGGGTGTGGGATACAAGGAAGGGAGTGGTGGGAGAAGGAAGTTTGAAGTATAAGTACTGAGGAGAGGAATTTAAGAGAAGGCTAAGAGAATTACTGGCAATGCTGAGTCCTCATTTGAAGTTGATTATGAATTTGTTATAGTTTTATCAGTTTGCTCAGTTTTGTGGTTTTCTTTACCAGGACTCAGCTGCATCTTACTGTCATGGATGAGGTAAATGTTGGCTCACCCAGGATTGTGAATTTGTCAGGTGACTGCAAAGGAAGAAGAGAGTACAGAGGAATTAATAGTAATCTTTGGAATTCTAAACTAGATGAAGGAAGTAAAAATATGGGAACAATGTCGATAGTGGGTTTGGTACGTTGAATTATGATGAAGTCAAATAGCTTTTGCCATGGGGGATAATTGACCAAGGTTGCTAGAAGGTTCAAAGGTTATTGTTATAGGATATGGTATCTGAATTTTGTTTTTGTTTTTTTCATTTGGTGGTGGGGGGATGGTTGATGTGGCTTTTGGGACAGTAAACTCAGGATCTGACCATGGGAATAAGAACTGCTATTAAGGCACTTTGAGATCAAGATGTTGGATTTGTTATCCATGTAGATGTTGAAGTTAAGAAAAACTGAGGCAGAGTTTAAGTCTCTTGTGTTGGAGGGGAAGTGACCAGAAGTAAAAAGTGACCTCAGCAAGGAGAGAGAGGGAGAATGAAAAAGGGACCAAGTAATGACTTATAAAATGAGTGTATGATGATAATAAAAAAAGGGTTACAATGAGGGAATGGTGTCCTATTCCAAACTCCAGCAGCTAGTACCAATCCATGTAGTTTAGTATTTGAGAGGTTACCTAGCCTTATTGGGGAGAGTTGTTGGGCTAAAGCTAGTCAGTAGCTGCCTACCCAAGGCAGTCCAGTGTTGTGTAGCACAAAGCACTATTGTTGCTTTCCTGGCTTCTGGGGTTGTGATTGAAGAGAGTAACTCAGGGTTGGAGCAGCTGGTTATAGTATGGTTTATTTGTAAATTAGAGAAAGCTTGCGCACTTTTTGAAAGTGCCTTGTTACTCTGCCAAAAGGTTACAAAAAGCACTGTTTTGAAGTCTAATATAGCGGGGTTTATATAATGACCCTACCACTGTTTAGTTCTCTGACCGTAGACTGTCATATAACCCCACAACCTAAAATTTCACCACCTATAAAATGGGGCAGGCCATCTACAGGATTTTTGTGAGGATTTGGAAAACATAGCAAGTTCTTAATGTGGAGCCTGATACATAATAAGCACTTAGTATTAGTGATATATCTTAGCCTCAGTACTTTTTATCTAGTGTTTTTGGTACTAGTTTTGTAAAATTCTAGTTTATTTGGTACTGCTAATATTTCTCTTATGTTTAGAAATATCTAAAGAAATATTCAAAGGAATATTTTTGGAATTACTTTAAAAATATTTTATTAAAAACATTCCTCTTAACACATTTCTTACCGCTCAGGAGTTTTCTCGTGTTTCGCGCGCCATCTGTTAAGGACCGCTCACGAGTGTTCTCGTTTTCACGCCCATGGAAAAAGGAGCGAATCTAGATACTTATGTAAATTTTGTTTGGTCCCTCTTCATAGAGGAAAATGTTTTACTCAGTACCATATGTTAAAAAAGTACTAGGAACTTTAATTGTTTAATTGTTTTTGTAAATAAAAATGTTATAATTATTGAAAAACAACACCTAAAGTGCATTATGATGATTTAAATAAGGTGCAGTTTGCCCAAAAACGTGCGGTCCCTGGTGTATGTCTTAGAGATTTCTATGCAGTACGCGATGTGTTAATATTCACTTATTTAATGATCAGATTAGAATGACTTGGTAAAATTGTCTTATCCTGTCTAATAAAAGAGAAACATGGTAATTAACCATACCTCCGACACGCTTCCCATTAGCTAATCAGGGCGATATGCAAATTAACTGCCAACCAAGATGGCTGCCAGGCAGCTGAA
>NW_005359063.1:1198636-1199584 GCF_000412655.1 Myotis brandtii | reverse complement strand
CTGGCCAGGCACCCCAGTGGGGACCCCCACCCTGAAGCAACAAGATGGCGGCTAATTTGCATACTGAAGGCGGGTGGCAGCAGGCAAGGCTGTCCGCTGTCTGGGACCCGGATCTGTGACCCTGCCGGGCGGGAGGCAGTGCTTGAGGCTGTCTGTGGTCCCGGGACCTGGATCCGTGACCCTGCCGGGCGGGGGGCAGTGCTTGAGGCTGTCCGTGGTCCCGGGACCTGGATCTGTGACCCTGCCGGGCAGGGGGCACCACGGCAGGCTGTCCACGGGACCAAGACACAGATCTGTGACCCTGCCGGGTGGGGGGCAATGCTTGAGGCTGTCCGTGGTCCTGGGACCAGGATCCGTGACCTGGCGGGTGGGGGGCAGCGCTTGAGGCTGTCTGCGGTCCCGGGACCCAGATCTGTGACCCTGCCAGGCGGGGGGCAGTGCTTGAGGCTGTCCGCAGTCCCGGGACCCGGATCTGTGATCCTGCCAGGCGGGGAGCAGTGCTTGAGGCTGTCCGCGGTCCCGGGACCCAATCCGTGACCATTCCCGGAGGGGCGGCAGCTCGCACAGGGGCGGATCGGCTGGGGTTGGGCAGGGCAGGCACCTGGCTTCCGCTCAGCCCCAGTCACTCTGGGCAGGTGAGCAGCGCAGAGAGCCTGTGAACAGGGGAGGCAGGCCGGCGGAGGGCGGCCTGTACTCCCCAATTGGCGGTGGTGACAGCTGTGAGCGCGCCAAGCGGAGCCTGCAGGCCATCAGCTCCCAGGAGTGGCTGCGCAAGATCCGCCTCCTGGCCCAGAAGATGCAGGATTGCAGGGACAGCCACCATGGCGGGCCAGACTGACATCCTCCTGGCCGCACCACGGGGGTTTCCGGATCTGCAAAGCCAGAGGCCTCTGGTGTGCACATCCCCCCCTGGCGTGCGAACATCCCCCAGCACACTGTCACCCTCCC
>NW_005359063.1:1186666-1198410 GCF_000412655.1 Myotis brandtii | reverse complement strand
TGCGCTCATGTCCTTTGGAGAGTGTCGGGTGTTCTGGGTGCTGAGAGTGGGCGCCTGTGAGATGACAGTGAGGGTGGAGTGGTGATGCCCTGTTCCCACAGAGGCCAGTGCAGCTACGAGATCACCTCTAGGGGTGTTAATGCAGGTGCTGAGGCAGAAGCAGGTGCAGATAGACGCACCTGGTGGGCACGGGCGGCCCTTGCTGAGATGCCTGCGGTCAGTGTTCAAGATCAAGAACCCAGAGGCAGAGAGGAATTCCGTCCTCTCAGTGAAACAGTGGGATAGTCTGTGCGACTGTAGAGGAGGAATGTGCACTTTGGGTGCCAGCACCCATGAGCGAAGACTGCCCTGACTGAGCCTGGCTTGCTTGGGGCCTAGCTCAATCCTGCCGGGCAGCGGGTGACAGGACGTGCTTTTCCGAATTAATGAGAGAAAACGTGATTCTCCTGCTGCCCACGAAGGTGGAAAGTGAAGTGGGGAGACGTGGGGAGTGAGCGAGGTTCCCTGTTTGGGGGTTTCTTTCACTGCTGACTAGAGATATACAGGGTGTACCCCCAAAATGTATATACACTTTGAATACCTACTAATTCCAATGGTTTTAAGCATGAGAAAGAAACAACAATGGAGCTGTTATCTGTTAAAAGTGTGGGCACAAACAGGTAGTTGGACATTCCCTGAGGGGTCTCAGATTGGAGAGGGTGAAGGCCAGACTGAAGGGCCCCTTTCTCCCCCCCCCACCCCAGTGCACGAATTTCGTGCACTGGGCTACTAGTTTTATAATAAAATGATTTTAGTTATAATTTTCTGTATAACAAGCAATTGGTATTTGAGTAATGAATAAAATAGACTTGAGTTTAAGTGCTAGCTCCATTAAGTCCTGACTATTAAGTGATTTGAGGCAATTATTTTATTCGTAATTTTAAAAAAATAGTAAAATTGCTATTTACTGGTATACACATGAGTGATGTGAGGATCAGATGATTTCCTCATGTAAAAAGTAAATTATATAAACCTGGTTGTATGATGTAAACTTTGATTTTTATTCTCTTATTTTACTTTTTTTTTTTTTTTTTTTTTTTTTTTTAGTTTTAAATGAGCATCGTGGTAGACATATTTTCTGTTTTTGTTTTTTCTCTATGATTTATGCTTGAGATTTCAGGCTCAGTAATGACTTTAAAAATATGTGATGTTTTATAGCAACTTGTTCTCTGTTTAGAGAACCATATGGGAGTTTGAAATGTAGGTTTAATAACAAACTCAGTTGTTTCTTTTATAGGGCTGATGGAGTTATGAGGACAATGAACACAGAAAAACTTCTAAAAACTGTACCTATTATTCAAAATCAAATGGATGCCCTTCTCGATTTTAATGTAAGTTGATTACACAAATCTTTTGTAACTTAAGATTTTAAAAATGTTATAATTGGTTGAGGTTTTTATTTTCACAGACTCTGATTTTTCATACTAATATCCTATTTGGCTAAGTGTTTTCTATAAATGTGGGCTCAAATCAGATTACTTTCCATATTTAAAAAAATATATATTTTATTGATTTTTTTACAGAGAGGAAGGGAGAGGGATAGAGAGTTAGAAACATCAATGAGAGAGATACATCGATCAGCTGCCTCCTGCACACCCCCTACTGCGGATGTGCCTGCAACCAAGGTACATGCCCTTGACCGGAATCAAACCTGGGACCCGTCAGTCCGTAGGCTGACGCTCTATCCACTGAGCCAAACCGGTTAGGGCTTACTTTCCATTTTTATAATTGTTTTAGATTTACCCTGATTTCGTGGGTAGTGCTTCTCTAGCTCTAGAATTAGAGGTATATAGTCATTCTTCTGTATCCATAGGGGATTGATTCAAGGACCACCTGTGGATACAAAATTCACAGATGCTCAAGTCCCTTATATAAAACTAGAGGCCTGGTACATGAATTCGTGCATGGGTGGGGTCTCTCGGCCTGGTTGGTGATCGGGGCTGATCGGAGCTGTCTTGCCCATTCCCATTTGGGGCCGATGGGGGCCGGCCGGCCGGGAGGGACTGCAGGAGGGCTCCAGGGCGTGTCCAGCCCTCCCAGTCCTGATCTGCCAGACCCCAGCAGCAAGCTAACCTACCTGTCAAAGCATCTGCCCCCCTGGTGGTCAGTGCACATCATAGCGACTGGTCAAGCGGTCGACTGAATGGTCGACTGATCAATCAGACACTTAGCATATTATGCTTTTATTATATAGGATAGCTTAGAATTTGCATATAATCTATGCACATCCTCCCATAAACTTTAAATAATGTCTAGATTACTTATAATGCTGCATAAATAGTTGTTATACTCTATTGTTTAGAAAATGACAAGAAAATAAGTCTACATGTTTAGTAGAGATGCAACCGTTGTAGGTCTTAACTAGTACATGTCAGCAGCAATGTAACTTTTTCCCCCTAAATGTTTTCTATACATGGGTTCTTGTATATGAAGCACTTACTGTACAAGCTAAAGAAAGTGATGGAGAGGTTAAGGGGTTGATCTGAAAATCTGCTTTCTTTTGATAATGGTTTTTAGAGATTTTAAAAAAATGTATGACAATTTTCTTTAGGAATAGCCAACTTAGTATTTCACTGTTGTAGGACTCAAAGCATTCAATTATTAAGAAATAAAAGGAAGTTCAAATAGACTTATAACAGCCTGTTTTGTAGAGATTGCCCAAGGATATTGTGTTCTCTGGAATTTTTGTTTTAACTACCATCACTTGAACCAAGTTTCCAACTTTGTCTTTGTGTGTAATATGTTAAATATTAGTATTTTCAAGTCTTTTCTTTGAGGGGGAGGCATCTATTTTAAGACATTTTATTTTAGAGCTTGTAAGTACAAGTTAGTGAGTGGAACCGTAGCAATTTCATGCTGAAATTGATTTTTTCCTTTAATTCTTGCTGTTGATAGTCTTTAAGTTGCTTGAGGGCAGGCAACAAATCTACTTTTTCTCTACTGTGTCCCCATTATCAGAGGTGTGTGACACATAGATACTGTTCAATAAATATTCAGTAAATGAATCCTGTAAGTGCTTCATAGTATAGAATGGGTTATCTGACTATGACCTGCTGCATGTTTTTGTACAGCTTGTGAGCTAAGAATGATTTTTACATGTTTAAAAATGTGGTTGAAAATAATATTTAAAAAATAGTATTTTGACAGATGAAAATTATGAAATTTAATATTGTTTACAATAATAATATTATTAGAACACAGCCAGGTTCACTGGTTACATAGTATATGTGGCTGTTATCACGATGTAATAACAGAGTTGAATAGCTGTGATAGAGACTATATAGCCTTCAGAGTCTAAAATACAAACAGGCCCTTACAAAAAAAGTTTTCTAACCCCTAGACTAGAAAGACACAAGAGAGTGATGTAACTACTGAATGATATTTTGGTTTTGATAGTGAAGAGGGTCCCACCGTGTAATTTGTTTTCACTTTATAAAATTACTCTGAAGAGTGTTTGTATTGTACTTTATTGTATGTAACAATTTACCTGTTATGCTTATTGGGAGGGGGGGATACAGAGAAGAGAGGGGACACTAATTTTGTGTGTGTGTTAGATAATGTGTGTATCTACACATTTTTAAACCTATTTTGTAGGGTTAATGCCTAAAAAAAGAATTTGGTTCAAAGGACATAAACATTTATACTTTGAAACTATTGCCAATTTACACTCCGAAAGGGTTGAGCCATTCACATGTCAACAGGTGCCTGTTTTTCTTAATTTTTATCCAATAATACCTTGGTCTTGATTATTTTGATACCTGCTGGTCTGGTGCTCCAAAAAAGGGTAGTTTTTTATTTTATTTTATTATTATATCTTATTGTTTTTATTATTATATCTTAATTTTATTATTATATCTTAATTTATCTGGTAAGCAAAGGTGAGCTTCTTTTCACATATTACTGGTCATATGAATTATCTGTTACTTGCTTTATTATTGGGATTCTCTCTCCATAATAGAAATCAGCCTTGTTAGATATTCTGCACATATTTACCAATTGGTTGCTTACTGTTTAACTTTGTCATTATGCTTTTATATACCTACCTAACAAATTAATTTTCATGTACTACATATCCTTGTTATCTAAAAAAGAGCTTAAAAGTTAATTTGGCTTATCCTTTTGATTCATTCCTTGAGATAAAAAAAAATTATTTTTTGTATTCTTGATAGATAAATAAGTGATTTTTTTGTTGTTACAACATAATTCAATAATAATAAATATTGGTTATTCATGTGTAAGGTACTGCACTAGGCTCTTGATACTCAGCACATCATATAATTCTCCCAGTAACCAAATTCTCCCAGTAACCAGATGAGATAAAATTAATATTATCATAACTATTTTGAAGATCAGTTCGTCTGTAATATTAAGAAAAGGTATATCTATATATATAAAACCCTAGGCGACCGACCATTCGACCAGTCGCTATGACATGCACTAATCAGCAGGGGGCAGATGCTCAACGCAGGAGCTGCCCCATGGTGGTCAGTGCACTCCCACAGTGGGAGTGCCGCTCAGCTGACGGGCACCAGGCACCAGGCTCATGGCTGGAGAGCACAGCAGGACCGGGATGCACTGGAGTGGTGCAGTGCCCTGGGGGATTGGGTTGAAATTGGCAGTCCTACATCTCCTGAGGGGTCCTGGATTGCAAGAGGGTGCAGGCCAGGCTGAGGGACCCCACCCATGCACGAACCCGTGCACCGGGCCTCTAGTATATTTAAAAGTATCTTCTACCTAGTTTATTTAGCTCAGTGCCTTGGTGATTGTAGTAACCATTTAATAAATAAATACCTTTTGGTTTAAAAATATTTAGTAAGTCCTTCATGACTCAAAGTGAACATCTAGAAAAGGGCTTTATTTTGCAAGTAGAAGTATTTAATGTTGAAATCAACTTATACTAAAAGACTTCTGAGATATAGCCCATGAATTTCAAGAGTTAAAGGGTACTTTTGTTCTCAACTATTTATTTCAAAATTAAATTTAATGTTGTAGGATGTTTGTTTGCTTATGGCTTTTACAAACATCTAAACTCTTTGATTAAGATTTTTGCACTCTTTGGCTGTAACTCTAATTGCAAGAAATAAATGTCTTTTTCTTTAATACACCTAAATATATGAATTCACTGTATTTTAATTTGAAGGAAGTCATTGTTATTTAAAACATAAGATTAGCTAATTTTTTTTTTCTAATTTTCCCCCCAGGTTAATAGTAATGAACTTACAAATGGAGTAATAAATGCTGCCTTCATGCTCTTGTTCAAAGATGCCATTAGACTGTTTGCAGCATACAATGAAGGAATTATTAACCTATTGGGTAAATATTGCTGTAGCTTAATGACATTTTATTTCTTATCTTGTGCCATATGGGTAACTAATATTGTCTGAGTTGTTACTTAAGGTTGAATAAATATTTATTGAGATATATTCATTTGTTGTAACAATTTATTTGGGCAGAAATTTTATACCTGTTACATATGCTAAGTTATTAAATATACTTTTACAACTAGAATGTTTAGCTAAATGAACTTTATATTTTTTAGATATATTTGTGTTTTCTTCTATCAGTTTTATAATTTGTAGAAATATAAAAATTCCTTTAAAATTAACTTGGAATTTTCTGTCCAGGAAAAATCTTATTTCTTCATAATTTACTCCATAATGAACTTTAACTATAAAATTGATATTTTTTCTAAACTTAATTTTAAAATGGATAATTATTTTAAATGCATTAAACATTTTTTTTTAAGGATGAGGTGTTTTGAGGCATTTTAGGACTATATGGTGCTTTATTGTGTATTTGGTATATGGTTGATCCTTGAACAGCACAGATATTTTTTTCAACAAATATAGTAAATATATTTTTCTTATTATTTTCTCTCTTTTTTTGTTCTTGTTTTGTTAATCCTTACATGAGGATAGTTTTTTCCATTGAGAGAGTCAAAGTGGGGGGGCGGGGGGAGAGGAGGAGAGAGAGAGAAACATCCATGTGAAGCTGGTTGCCTCCTACATGTGCCCTGACTCAGGGCTGGGAGCGAACCTGCAACCCAGGTATGTGCCCTTGACTGGAAATAGAACCCGAGACCGACCTTTCAGTGCTCGGGACGATGCTCTTACCACGGAGCAACACCGTTTAGGGCTCTTATGATTTTCTTTTCTCTAGCTTACTATAGTATATAACATATGTAAGATACAAAATATATGTTAATTGACTGTTTGTTATTCTTAAGGCTTCCCAGTCTATTAGTAGGTAAAATTTTGGGAAGTCAAAATTTATATGCATATTTTCAATTGCATGGGAATTGGTGCTCCTAACACACCCCCCGGCCCCCCCTGCATTGTTCAGGAGTTAACTGTATATGGAATGCAGTTATTTTGCCTAGAAACACTCTGTTTTTCCCAGTGGGATTTGGATTTGGTTTTCAAAGAGTGCCAAAGTACAAATATCATATATCAAATGTGTCCACATTTCTTTTTGAGTGTTATAATTTTATGTGAGTAAAAGTATTTTTATATCTTCTTTTGGCAGAAAAATATTTTGATATGAAAAAGAACCAGTGCAAAGAAGGTCTTGACATCTATAAGAAGTTCCTGACCAGGATGACAAGAATCTCAGAGTTTCTCAAAGTTGCAGAGGTAAACTGTCTTTAAGTGACTATATTTCTTAACCTGCTTTTTTGTTTATAAGTGTATATTTAATTCAATACTGAACAGTAACAGATAATTTAAAATTTATTTATAAATTAGGTAGGTGGCACACAGTAGTGTCAGCAATTTTTATAGTTGGAATTAGTCATGTATTTTAGAAGATTTATTGTTTTAAATATGGTAAAGACTATTCAATGATAGTGCTAAAGTCTCTTCAGTGAGACTTGTAACTGGAGCCACATTGTTCAAAATGTTTTGTTGCCCTGCAGAAGTGAATTTAGTGTATTTATTGTTTTTCAGTGATTATAAAAACCATGAGTATGGGTAATAGAATAATCTAATTTTGCAAATCTGTTTAAGAAATAATTTTCTGAAATTGTCACAAAAAAGTTGTGGTAATGCTTACAGGCATTATCTTGCTTGTACAGAGTCAGGTCTTAAAGTGCTTTTGTTTGTTTTTCTTTACCCTCTCTCTACCTATTACCACCAAAGATGTCTTACTAGGATAATTCTGGAAGATGGCTAGGCTATAGTTATATCAAAGTAGTTAAACTGAAACTAGCAAGTTGGTGATTTTAGCTCTATTTACCATAGTGATTTTATTCTGTAGCAGATGAATACAACAGGATGGTGAGACCTTTGGAAAAAAATGTGCTTTGTGGTGTTAATCAGCTATTTTATAAAGTCTACTGCAGTTTATTTTGAATTTAAAGTATCTTTCAGAGAAATTAATGTTTTTCCCCCCATTTTTGTAGGGCCAGTCACATTAAAAGCAGAAGATAAAAGTTTGTGCTATGATTCCAGTAAATTCTTTAAATACATTTTAATTTGTTAACTTTCCCTTTTGGCCTGTTATATCCTTTGCATTTGATAGTTATAATTATTGACTTAAGTTTTAAGTCCTTGTTTACCTCCGGATCTGCTGGTCTTACTTTGAGATGGAATAGACCATCTGTCCCATATGATCTGAGAAATAAGAAAATTCTCCTGCCCTAAAATACTTTTTCATGATGCTGTCTTTGGGATTGTAATTTCATTATGAGATCTTAGTTCTTGGAGTAAAAAGGCACAAGTAACATTTTTAAATGTGTTTGAAAGGGACATATGTATTAGTTATTGATTAGCTGTTAAGATCTCAGTTTGAATTATTTTATCAACTTTTCTACTGATGTCATTCTGGGGCTGGCCCTTGAGAAGAGAGAATGATTAGAAAATGAAACATAACCCCACGGAGGGAAAGAGTTTTTAAATTTGGGTACTAGAATAATAAATAGGAATAGTTTTTAAAGGAGTTTATTTATTTATTTTATTAATATATTTTATTGATTTTTCACAGAGAGGAAGGGAGAGAGATAGAGAGTTAGAAACATCGATGAGAGAGAAACATCGATCAGCTGCCTCCTGCACATCTCCTACTGGGGATGTGCCCGCAACCCAGGTACATGCCCTTGACCGGAATCGAACCTGGGACCTTTCAGTCCGCAGGCCGATGCTCTATCCACTGAGCCAAACCGGTTTTGGCAGGAATAGTTTTTAATCTTCTTTTGCTGGAAATTGTCTAGTGCTTGAACATCATGAAAGCCTGTTTGGGATTGCTTTGTGAAAATAATTATATCCTGGTGAGATACCAGTTTGCATTTGTATAAAACTGGCCTACTTGAGTGAACATAGGTTTTAAAAAATTGTTATCTATGGTGATTGCCTGGGAAAGCATATTTTATGGAGGAAGACAAAGTTATTGTCATCAGGTTTTGTTTTTTTTAAACTCTTTTCATGCCGCAGGAAACTTGTTTGTAGTCAGCCTTCATTCTTGCCATGAGTTTTTATCATATAGCATCATGAAGTGATGGATTTTTCAGATTATGACAAGGTACAGGTGCTTAGAAGATACGGAGATGGTAATTTCATAGTCTTATTGAATTTCCAAAAACTCTGGTTTTCCTCCTGTTACAACTTTAGAGCCATCAAATAACATCTAAGTCCCGGGAAATACTGAATGATATATTTGGAGATTAAATATTTTTCTGAAGTCTATCTAAAATAGTGTTCACAGAACTAATCATAAATGTTATTTTCTAGTTGTTATTTATATAACATCTTTATTATAATTTTATCTATTAAATACAATGTTGCTTCTTACAGCAAGTTGGAATTGACAGAGGTGATATACCAGACCTTTCACAGGTAAGTATATTTTTATATCAATTCACTGTCTGCTATGTATTGTTAGGTAGGTGTGAAAGGCACCAAATGAATAATATTCAGCTCATGCTAACAAGGAAATCAGTGTGATTTTTCTTGACAGATTTTAATATTTTAATGTATTGATGATAATTGTTCTAGCATGATCATATAGGGTGATCTATTCACCTCTTATATTGGTGGAGCTAACCACTGCTATATCATTCTTTTAGTTTATTCTTTTTAATCTCTCCTGTCATCATCAAAAGGAAGAATTGAACTTAGAGAATGGTATTTTTAAAACAAAATGTGCACTATTGATAGAGAATTTTTTTCCCAATTTGCTTCCTCTGGTAGGATATAAGACAAACACCCAGTTTGTTTGAATTTTCAAAGGATATTTCCTTTGCCCCACTTGAAGATAGATAATTATTTTATACAGGATTTATGTTTCCTGTTTTAAACCTTCTGCTTTGGCTATTTGACTCAGGTAGGAGTATTAAATAGAGATAAACCTCAAAACATGATTTGGAAGAAGAGAGCAGGCTTTGATAATCTGTTTGAGTCCCGGCTGTGCCACTAGCTTGCCTGTGATTTGGGGAAGTTACTCTCTTTGCTTCAGTTTCATCATCTCTAAAATGGAGATACTGTAATACCCACTTCATAACGTATTTGGGGCGATTAAATGAGTTAATACCTAAACCCAGCATTAAGCACTCATTGTTAGCTATTACATTGATTTTATCATCATAAAATATTTTAGGGCCTGGGCAGTGTGGTTCAGTGGTTGAGCATTGACCTATGAACCAGGAGGTAACCAGGATGTTTGATTCCTGGTCAGGGCATATGCCCAGGGTTCAGGCTCGATCCCCAGTAGAGGTAGCATGCAAGAGGCAACTGATCTGTGATTCTCTCTCATCACTGATGTTTCTCTCTCTCCCTCACCATTCCTCCCTCTGAAATCAATATATATTTTTTTAATTACAGGAAAGAAACTTTAAACCTGCTTTTATCTTTTTTCTGACTTTTACTGTTTTTGTTTGTTTGTTTTTACTGAATATTAGGAATGAAAGTACCTGGCATAAACTATCCTTGTAACATTTGTATCACCTCTCTCCTTAAGAGACTCTTTTATCTCATTTTAAATTGCTCTGGGACATCTTTTAAATAAAGGTCTTTTTGTATTTCTCTGTACCGAACTTGTTCTGTTTCATCCCTTTGATTTCCAGGCCAAGAGTACATAATAGATCTAGTTATGGGTTATATGTAAATAAAACACTCTGCATTTGAGATAAATTGACCTTATTAAGATTGAGTACATTATTCACTAAGATGTGAGAAAAATCATTGCTAGAACAATCTATCTACACTAATAAAAGAGAAACATGGTAATTAGCGTACAACCGATACCCTTCCCATTGGCTAATCATAGCCTTATGCAAATTAACTGTCAGCCAAGATGGCGGCCGGCAGCCAGGCAGCTGGAAGCGAACATGAGGCTTGCTTGCTCCAGTGACTGCAGACTCCAACGTTCCCCGCCTCACTTACTGGCCTCTGAGTTGCAACTCTAAGCAACTATGTACTATGTTGAAAATGTAGAAGCTAAACAAAACCCCAGAAACCAGCTTTCAGCCTGCCGGGATCTCAGAGCTGAAGTTATACATTGTTTTGATTATAGAACGGCAAACAAACCAGATACGAAGCCTCAGAGCTAGAGCCAGAGCTAAAGCTGGCCCAGAATAAAATAAAAAAAAAAGAGAAAAAAAAGGAGCGGTTGGGAGCTTCAGTCAACAACCGCCAGCCTGAAAGCAGCCCTCAGCCCCTCACCCAGACTGGCCAGGCACCCCAGTGGGGACCCCCACCCTGAAGGGTGTGTGACCAGCTGCAAACAGCCATCATCCCCTCATCCAGGCTGGCCAGGCACCCCAGTGGGGACCCCCACCCTGAAGGGTGTGTGAGCAGCTGCAAACAGCCATCATCCCCTCATCCAGGCTGGCCAGGCACCCCAGTGGGGACCCCCACCCTGAAGGGTGTGTGAGCAGCTGCAAACAGCCATCATCCCCTCATCCAGGCTGGCCAGGCACCCCAGTGGGGACCCCCACCCTGAAGGGTGTGTGAGCAGCTGCAAACAGCCATCATCCCCTCATCCAGGCTGGCCAGGCACCCCAGTGGGGACCCCCACCCTGAAGGGTGTGTGAGCAGCTGCAAACAGCCATCATCCCCTCATCCAGGCTGGCCAGGCACCCCAGTGGGGACCCCCACCCTGAAGGGTGTGTGAGCAGCTGCAAACAGCCATCATCCCCTCATCCAGGCTGGCCAGGCACCCCAGTGGGGACCCCCACCCTGAAGGGTGTGTGAGCAGCTGCAAACAGCCATCATCCCCTCATCCAGGCTGGCCAGGCACCCCAGTGGGGACCCCCACCCTGAAGGGTGTGTGAGCAGCTGCAAACAGCCATCATCCCCTCATCCAGGCTGGCCAGGCACCCCAGTGGGGACCCCCACCCTGAAGGGTGTGTGAGCAGCTGCAAACAGCCATCATCCCCTCATCCAGGCTGGCCAGGCACCCCAGTGGGGACCCCCACCCTGAAGGGTGTGTGACCAGCTGCAAACAGCCATCATCCCCTCATCCAGGCTGGCCAGGCACCCCAGTGGGGACGCCCACCCTGATCCAGGACACCCTTCAGGGCAAACCAGCTGGCCCCCAGGCCTCTATCCTATATAGTAAAAGGGTAATATGCCTCCCAGCACCGGGATCAGTGGAGCCGCGAGTCCGCTTGGCACCAGATCAGTGTGACAGGGGGCAGCGCCGCCACCCCCTGTCACGCACAGAGCTGGGCCAATCAAGGGGTTGGAGCGCTGCCCCCTGTCACGCACAGAGCA